>NW_024581095.1:917976-1044607 GCF_017639235.1 Corvus kubaryi | reverse complement strand
GGCGGCGCTGGTGCCGGCCCGGCGCGGGGCTGCGGCGAGAGCGGGCACAGCCCGGACGCGGGGTCTGGCGGGGGTGGCCCGGGCGGGACGGGACGGGGCCGCGCTGCGGCGGCTCCGCGGGCGGCTCTCCGGTCGCGGAGCGGGGTGCGGGGCGTGCGCGGGCAGGACGGGGAGAGCTGAGAACTCGGGACCTCAGCCGTGTCAACAACAGGTAGGTTTAGGGAAATGCTGACTTGGTGGCTGCTTTCCTTTCTGCTGAACCGTGCTTTGGTGCCGTAACTGGCTGACCCGACTGCTCCGCATGGTTAAACGACGCCGTTCTTCAGTTCTTCGCTTTCCTGTGTTGGCTGCGTGGCAGAGAAGTTTAAAAGCTGTGTGTCGTGGTTGTGTTCTAATAAGAAATGTTTGCCCATGAGAAGAAATATGTATTTCTGAGAGGACGTGGTTTGCTGTGCAGAACGGCAGAATACTGCTGCCTATCCACAGCTGCGTGTTCTTACAGACACAAAACCCCAGCAAAACCCCACCACGTAGAATACAAAGTTATAACCTGTTTCTGCTTGCACTACTTGGTACTTATTTTAATTTTTTTTTAACAGACTGAATGAAAGTATATTTTAGTATTGGAGTGAGACTTCAAGTGAATAAAAGAACTCTGAAGGCTTAGTTTAAAAGTAACAATTATCTCTCTGTTAGAACCACTCTTGTTTCGTTCAGTGCAAAAGTAATAATTGATATCATTTTTTTAGCGGTAAAGACAGAAGCCTCGACTTAAATGTAAAGAAATAGAGCAGATCTGTTCTGCCTTTATTCTTTCAAGTTACAGTTCAGAGGTCAGCCTTTAGTTTTTGCAGGAAGGAAGAGAACAAGAGGAGGAGGAGAAGAGGAACAAGACAAGGCTGGCTACAGCAGCTGTGTCTGTTCAATGTGTAACTCCAGCAGGACAGTAAAGCCACATGCGGCTTTTGTAAAAGCTGAGTACAAGTGCTGCTTTGGGGATATGGTCAGTATCTTATGTGAGGAAATGAGTTAATGTGTCATTATTCAACCGGCTGAGTTTAATACAGGTGAAGTATGTAACAAGAAATCTCATCCATGGGTGTTGTTTTCTATTTTTAGTGTTAGATTTTGGGTTGAAATAGTTGAGTGAACAAGGATTTATTAGATGTGTTTTGTCTTCCATTGTCAGTGTCTTGCAGTTGAAGTTCCTGTCCTACAGTGTAATCCCGGTTGGATGTGTAACATGGTCTTACCTCTTGTGAGCATGGGTTTGGTACTTAATCTGTTTTCAGGCCTCTTCCTTCTAGGTGGTGTAGTCAGCTAGAGACAAACGTTTCTCCTTTCATCCTCCTCCCTCCCCTTGGTCTTCTAGAACAGTCTGTCGCTATTTACTCTTTTTGCCTTTTACATGTCTAGATTTCTTTGAGGCTTCTGATTCTCACTGGAGAAACTTCTGCCTCTCACTTGTTCTTTCTTTGGGTGAAACAGTTACCTTTTCCTTTCTTAATGCTTTATCTTTTGAGATGAAATTAATATAATTTTGTCATTTCCTTTTGCTATGCCTATGATAGAAATGTTTCACTTTGTTACAGCTGTGAAACCTCTGACACCTAGCAAATGCTTTCAGAGTTTTTTAACATCAGTTTCAAATAAATGCAAAAGATGAAGAGTGGAATAGAAGCCTCCAGAAATATGTGAGAGAAACACTTTAATACTACTATCTCAGCTGATAAAAAGTTGTTTGTGTTAGTGCAGTGTTGCCAGAGCTCAAAGTACTGTAAATGAAACTAGCCACAGATGTAAAACCTTCAGGCTGTTTTTGTTTGTAAAAAACTATGGCAGCAGACAGTAGATTTAATAATGCATTCTCTTTTTTTGATTACAAAGGCCAGAATTTTTTAGCTTAGAAAAAGGAATTGAGACTTTTTTTTTTCCTTCAGATGTTACTGATTTGATTCACTTCATACCTCTCTGTTTTGGCAACGTGCTTTGCTGTTCCTCTGTGCAGCTCTGGTTAACAGCACACGTCACCTTTCATGTCCCGGAAGTTGCACATTGATTAGTTTGTTCTTTCTGACCTACGTGGCTTACAGTTAGCTCAGAGAAGAGAAGTGGGTACTTTTGGAAGCAGTCCCCTGTTTAGCTTATAAGCATTTGCTATTTAGGTATTCTGTCTGAACTCGAGATGGGATTTTTCAGGTGGTAGTGCCTGTTGAGCTGCATTCACCTAGAGTGTCATGATACGTAGTGCCAGTAGTAAAATAAGTTATTAGAACTGCTGCTCCATTTTCATTTCTACATTTTTTCCAAAGCAAGATGCCTTCTCTTTGCCTGGTCTCAAGGTAGCTTGCATCAGACTCAGTCTTCTCTTAGGCTTCTCAGTGTAGGCCGGTGTAATGAAGAGTTGCCCTTACAGAACTTGCTCACTAGTTTGAGAGTTCAGGACACCAACAGAAGTGTCCTGCAGAAAAATTTTTGGGCAAGATCTCCCAAGATGGATGAATATCCATAGACAGATATCTTTATGTGCTTTTTAACCAAATATTTAAATGCTGTGGTACAAATATTTATTCACTGCGGTACTAAACAGAACTCATGGTCAGGCTTGGGACACAGCATTGACTTTGTGTCTTTTTTGGTGTTTGTGTTGCAAAAGCTGGCATCAATAGTCAGTTTCACTGTGAGTGTTTGCCACACTTATCCATGCTAGGGTTACATGTTACAACATTGTGCAGAGATGAGCTCAAGGTGCAGGGAGAGCCTTAGGTGAATTTTTAGGTTATTATTGTACCAGTTGTCAGTACAGATCATTGTGTAAGATTCTTCTAGTAGAATATAGTGGGGAAAGGGTTGAGTATGTTGGTTTTGTTAGCAATAATACAATATTCTCTCAGAAATCTTGTGTGACTGCAGAGTGGAGAAAGGTTCAAAGTGCTGCTTAGTCCTATGACATTGCCTGTGTAGCAAGTGTCATGTACGAGTGATGTGTGGGCTAAATTGATAACTACTGAGTGAAAGCTACATTCAAATCAAGTCTGAGAAGACATCCATAAGCAGCTTATCTTGAAAAACTTGTGTTATTGTCTACAGATGAATACCAGATCCTGATAAACCCATATGAACCTATTCTGGATTGTGGACTCATATAGAAGAATAAAAATAGTTAGCCTCTGGCTATTAACTAATGGCTTTCTCAACTAACTTTACTATCACTTATAACAGATCCGTAAAATCTGTTCATTTACGGAAGGTTGTGGAGTGTTTATTTGGTTTCTAGGGTTTCACCTAAGCATGCATGGCACATATTAAAGTCCAATTAAAAAAAAAAAAAAAAAAAGTGGAGGGTTTGTTTGTAATTGTATCTTGCATTAGAAATGTATGCCCTTTATGTAGTCTTACATTGAAAGATAATTCTTAGTGAATTTTATGGCTAAGCAAGGGGAAATGACATCACATTGAATCATACTCTGTCACTACCTGGCAGGTAATGCTTTGAACTTGAGCTTTTTCCTCTAACCACTTTTTCACATGGCTTGGTTTAGCTTTTATGGGACAATATCTCTGCACTGTGTGAAAGGTTGTTTCTGAAAATACAGTTGTGGAAGTCAAGCCTGCTCTGATTCTGTGGATAAATGGACCAGCTCCAAGAGATACTTTATTTTGGTTTTGTTATTTTCTTTAAACTGTATTAAAAGGCAAAGCAGAAACAAACAGCAATGTCCATGCTTACCATTTTACTTTTCCTAAACAACTGTTATTTGAATAAAATCTCTCTGTGTTTTCTTCCCCACCTCCCTCTTTGACCACCATTATTTGAAGCATACTCTCATCTCATGTCTGTTAACTGCTTTTATGAACTCACTGATTGCACTGAATCAAAGGGAGGTGATCAAGTACAGTTCCTCTATAAGTAGCTGACTTGATTTTTTTTGGTTTCTTTTTTGGTTCCTGTGTCCTTCAGCAAATCATTAAGTGTCCTGGCAGTTAGTACTGCAGAAGCTTGTTGTTGTATTCATGCTTACACAATGCATCAGATGCTCCAGGATAAATATCACAAGTGGTGATTGTTCCTGTATGGAGTGTTATTTCATCTGAGTTTGCCAATTTGACAGTAGTTCCACCTGGCCAAAATAGGAATCACAGTTGGGTGGAGCAGTAGTGGCAGGAAATTAGGACCGAGTACATGGCAGAAACACCAGAGTTCTCTGATCTGTGTGTTGAACAAAGGCACCCTATGAACTTTATTCTGGGGTTCTGCAGAGGTATCACTTCCCCTACTGTAAGGAAGCTCTGCCTTCAGTCAGCCCTGAGTCTCCACTGGGCTCATGCTTGATAGGTACCATGCTCCATCGATACACTATAAATACCTTTTCCAGCTGAAGCTTTGCTATATACCTTGCCACAGTGAAGTAGCTGAAATCAATGGCTCACATGGAGTATAAAAACACGTTTTGATGCTCCATGTTCTTAGTAACTGGTGTGTTTTCATGAGCTCATTTGGGAGCTTTATGACCTTTGTTATATAACAAGGAACCGGACTTAGCTTTGTAGAAGTATTGGAAGCAGCATAGTCAGGTATTTAGGAAATGTTTGTCTGTCACTCTAAAATGTGAATAGTGATAGTTAAGGTTGTGCATCATTTCAAAGTACTCTTTTTTTGACGTCTGAGCACTGAAAAACTGGGTGCAGTGACTTTTACTAGCATTCTTAGGAGTTTTACATCAGAGGAGATCAAGTGTTGAGTGAAGAAATCCACAGAAGGAATCAATTTTTCTGGATTTGAAACATGTTGACTTATTTAAAAACAAACAAACAAATTCCTATTAACAACACTTAGTAAGTTCACAGTCTAAAAGCCTTTGAATATCATGGAAACGATCTTGAGTGCAAATAATGAAAATTTAGGATTATTTCTGCTGAGCTTCTAGTACTTTGCAAAGCAGGAGCAGCTGTCTTTGTGAACATAATTACAGGTCAGTACTGATTCTTTATTTTCCTAGTGTTCACAGAGTGTATTTGTTTTTGTTGCTTGCACATTTTGTGTAAAGTTCTGTCTAAGCAGCAGTCAAGCAGAAGCTATTAGCCTCCTTCAATTACAGTCTCTAAATCTGGTGCGAAATGTTGAGCAAAATGTATTTTACAGAATATATATTCTACAAAACAGTAACTCTAATTGAGCACATCCTTCTGCTGCCAAGAGTCATTGCCTAACTTAACTGTATCAACTAAACGAAGAGAGGTTTTCTAGTTCTTACTTGAGCTTTTCTTTGTCTGATACATTATTTTAAGTTTTGACTTGTTTGAATGAAAATAACCATTATTAAAGTTCTTACTCTTAGTGGCGGATAAGCCACGCTTCACTTTTGTACTGCTAGACATTTAAATAAAGATTCAGCATAGGGTAGGGAGGAGGATCAAAAACGAGATGAACACAAAATGGATCAGTCACAGTAGCAGTGGACATTTTTCAGTTTAATTGACTTAGAAATCTGGAAATATTCAGTTTATTCTCCTTGCCTTCAGGTCAGTGATGGTGGTGTCAAAACTGGTCCCTGACAGCATGCCTTATATTTGTCTCTGTAAATGGCATGAAACATAAGTCTACTGTAATAGTACATTAAACATTCTTGTTATTGCTGCCTCTGGTGATAAAGCAAAATGTGGAAGTCCATCAGCTTCTTAAAATCTATTTGTTGTTGCATCTTTGGATTAGAACTTTGTGATTCTTTTAAGAGAACAGACTTTTGTAGTTATTTAATTCAGAAGAATTCCAGTGTCTCTGTAAAGTGAGCTTTTTTAGAATAGTATTTTAAAGGTAGGAAATTACTAACAAGGTTACTTATGTTATTTTCATTGTCACAAATATGCATAAGCCCTCTGTATGGATCAGTAAAGCCTTTAAACCTTGATTTGTCCTTTTAACTGAAACATTGTATGCTTGTTTTTTGTTCTGTATCCTCCCTTGCAAAGAGAATGCATGCTGAAACAGTGTGATCAAATATTAAGCTTTGATGGTACACTGGGTTGCATTTTTGACTTGTAACTGCTTTTTTTTTCTGTGCAGGAGGTGACCATTTAATTGTGTATTTGGTATGTTCTCTTCACTGCTCTGATAGAGAACAGAGAATGCATCCTGGTCTTACCATCTTGATAAGCTGGCATCTCATCAGAGTTTATATCAAGATTTTGAAAAAAATAGCATGTGATTTCTAGAGATGTACCTGGATATAATCACTGGCAAGACCAGTGCAGAAAACTGTTATGATGACTGCTGTTCAGTGCAGCCAGAAAATGAGACTTCGAGTCCAGTTTCCTCACTGCTTACTGTAGTGAATGTGGATAGGCAGTGACCTTGAATTCCACATCCTTCGGAGAGCTACGTCCATTGTGGTGTTCCGCTTTCTTCACCGCAGATCTTTGGTACACCAGAGCCTCTAACGCAGGACACTGACAGCTCCTTTGTGGTCTCCTGTTGTTTCATGTGGGTGAGAAAGGGAATGGGCTCTGGCTTGTTTCAAACCAAGCACTCGGTGGTTGCTGGCTGAGTCTGGATGCAAATAACCAAATTCCAGCTGACATAACATCAGAAGTCTCTAATCTGGATTTTCCTCTGCCTGTCTGTTCCTATGAGATATCCTCATCTGTGGGCCTGTCATACTCTCTCTTCAATTATTTGAGCTAGCTGTCTTTTTCCTGATGAAGTGATCACTAGTGGCCTGTTGAAAGCCACTGCATTTAGAGAAGGAGTGTGTGTTCACTCAGGAAATGAAAGTTCCAACTAACATATTTTCCACAATGTACAGTGTTTAGATAGGAGAAACTGAACACTCTCTACTTCCTCAGAATAAAACACGTTGCTCTCCCACTGTGTTACTGGGCTTCCCTCCTTGTGTTGGGTGTCACTGTGCTCCTTTCTGGAGAGTCCTTGCGACAGATCAGGCTGGTGTCAGAAGCGAACAGAGAAGGACAAGCAGAGGGCAGTGGGAAAGCAGACTGCTCTGGAGTATTTGGGGCATGAAAACTGCTGAAGGGTTCAGAGTGACTGAAGCATAAGGAGCTGTTTATGTAGCTGATTCATGTGGTGATAGTGGCAGGTTTCTCAGGGCATCTAACAGGTGTGGACTCTTGTTCCAAGTGGGAGGAAGGTGTGCGGGTCTGTGTTCCCTTCACATGAGAAAATTTTGTTGGTTAAGGCCAACCCTGTGTAAGCACAGGAGTGGTGAAAAGGTGTGCTGCTCATGTGATGCCATTCTACCAGTGCAGCTGTAGCTACTTTCAGTGGATTTGTTGGCACTTTGTGCTTCTTGTAGAAGTGCTTCCTTTGCTGTGAAGTAACAGGAGGATTGACTTTCTTGCTTTTTAGTAAGATCTTTATTTACATACTTGTGAATATATAAAGACAGAGAGAAATGAAAAAAGAAATCTGACACCAAAGTTGTTGCAAACTTTTTAACTGGTTGCATAGACTACTCCTAGTTTCCCTATGTTAAAACAAGTATGCAGATTAACAGAGCATCCTTGAATGCTATTCTCTTGTACTAAGATATACTTAGTGTATCTCCATTTTTCTGTGCAGTTAGACATTTCTCAAAGTCTTGGATGAAGGTTGCTTATTTTCTAAGAAGACTTGATGCTGTGAAGTCAGAGATAGTTCTGCTCACATGTTCAGCTAGTAAAGTTTTGTCGTTCAAGATCTACAAAGCCATGCAGAATGCAGCATTTCACATAGAATTGGTTACGGTTAAGTTGGTATATCTCTGCTCAGATTAAAAAAAGTTAAAAAAATCTCCCTGCTCACCCTTAAATGCGTGGAAAAATTGAAAACTTAATTTAAAACAAATACTGTTGGAGTATGGTTTTAGTAATGGAGAGGATCCCTGTGTTTTATCTTTTAATTAGACCTCTTTAGTGTCCCCTGTAACATGCTTCTAATCTGTTTTTCTGGTCTGTGGCTTGCAATTAATTAGATAAAACAGCTTGAGAGTAACTTCAGTTTGGTACTGTTTGGCCTTGACATTTGAAGTAAGTCAGTTGCCTTCCTTTAAAAATTTTGAAACTGAATTTATTTTCATGTGTTAAATTAATTGTTTTGAAGAGCTGCAGTGTTTTCCATATTCAGCTCATGTTTTAAAATCCTTTTACTGTTGAACAGGCAGTATCTATTTAATAAGAAGAAAAGGTGAATGTGCAATGAAAATATACCTAGCTTTTGCATAATTTGTATCCATGTGAAATTTTTGTCTTGAGAATGGATTCCTGACATGAATTATTTTCATACTGAATGAAGACTGGGATCCATTTCTAGTCTGAGACACTGTTGTTTATCTTAAGTTTCATGGATTAGACATTTCACAACAAAAAGAGAAAATATTTTGATGATCTCAAAAATTTGATTTCCTGCAGTTTTAACTTGGTTATTGATTACATGTTGTTAACATATTCATGTTTTGCATTCAAGTTGATTTAGCACATTGCATGTGTAAATGCTTTAGAAGCATGATGTATCTCACAGTCTCTACAATAGAAAGGATTTTCTGTATTAATGTCCTCTGTTAGGTTCCACAATGGGAGATCTTTGTAAGGATTTCTTTCTCCAAATGACAGAAGAATTACCTTCAAAGTTAAAGTAACATACTTTTACAGACTTCTGAAAACCAGTGTCCTAGGTAGGCTGGAACCTTGCAGCTTAAAAATTATTGCTGGTTGTACGTAGCAGCATATGAAGTCATTGGTGTTTAAAGGTCGTCTAGTAACAAATTGCAATTTGTATGCAAGGAACTTGGTTTACAAAGAAAAATTCTTTGTCACATAGTAAATGGTAAACTGGTAGAACTTGTTACAGATTTTTCAAGGTTTAAAGTATAATAAGTTAAATGAAAGGTATGTCCTAAAGATACGAAATATGACATGACCTCCAAATTTGGAGGAAGTTTATATCTGTCTTCTAGAAACTGGCAGTATATGCCAGTGGAAGGATCAATCTAAACACTTATTTTATGAGGGTTTTTTTTGTTTGTTTGTTTGTTTTCCACTGTGTGTGTTATTGTCCTGGAGAGCATATAATTAGCTAGACGATATAAGCCAGGTCGGTGGTGTATTCTGTGACCAGGCAGTTGGCAGGCTATTGCTAAGCAATATAAAACTGTTTTTGGTAAGAAGACGTAAAATACTTCTACAACATACATGAATGAGAATATAAATTTTAAACAGTTGTCTGGTTTTATAGTTGTAGAGACAGTGCCCATAGTGGTGGGATAGGTGTGAACAGTGCTTTAACTGCTTGCACACGTGGTAACTTTGAAGTGTAGTCAGGCAGGGAATGCAGTGAGGCAGGGAATGATTTATATGGATGGCAGCTGTATTGTAACTTCCTAGGAACCTGAAGATCAGAGCTTCTGTTGAGCAGCCTGTAAAGCCTCTATCAAGTATTGTTTTATATATGTTATTTTTAGATTGAGTAGCACAATAGGCTATGAGACGCTGTGTAGAGAAACCTTTCCTACTTTCGAAGCATCACAGATATTGCAAGGGAAAACACTAATTTTGTATAGAAATGTGCGCACAGTATCTTTAATGTAGCATTTTAAAGATTTTAGTCTGTCTGTTTCTTTTGTGCCACCAGGGGGCATGGGACTACAGTCTGTTTATTTTTTTTTCTTTCCAGTATCCCATCATCTGCATATTGATTTCTTCTTGTTTTCAGTTCCTCAATTTTAGAAGTTTCTAGCATTTATCATTAAACTGTTGGGATTCTAGGATGTTGGTCCTACATCTCAATTAGCTTAATCTGGTTCTGTTGTCAAAATATGTATTTGTCCTTTTGGGAAGCAGCAATAGCTGTCTGCCTGTGTTGCATTTTAGAACCTGTTACTGTTTTCAGGATGTATCAATTAAGAAACGGAAACAAACAACAAGCAGTGGATCAGCACTTCGCTCAGCCCATAAAATGTGGAGACAAACCAATAGATTTAAAGAAGTACTAAAACATATTGTCTGCAAAATTACAAAGAACTTTCATAAAGGTAGACTTATAGTAATGACAGTTTAGAATCCAAAAAACTGATAGGTAGCTCTTGGTAAGGGTTTGGTTTCTGTTTGGTTTGGGTGTTTTTTTATTCCTGCAGGCTTCTCAAAGTCAAGAGAATTTAAAAATTGTACACATCAATTTAGAAAGGAGACCTAATCCTTTGCAAACTACAGTTGCTGAAAAGGAAAATGCAAATATTTCAAATGTATTACTGTCGAAAGGGAAAAAAGTGTCATATATAGATGTTGTTTCTAATATTATACTGTAGTCCTAAGAAAATAAGGCAGTGGTGCTGGGAAAAAGTCATTAAAACCATAAGTCACAGAGTAGCTGTCTCCTGATTCAATGGTATTTGTGTTGAATGTAATAGTAAAATGCAGATGCCTGAAACTGCAGCAGGTTTGGCTATTATGACAGCTGCTTGCAAAAATATCTAATCATACATTGTATATTTTGGAATCTGAACTCAACTTTAATAATAGGAAGTGACTGGTTTTTTTGTTCTCTTGTCACTTCTTGTTACATTGAAGTCATTTTGAAGAAACAAAGAAATTACTGTTATGAGGAAGTATCCCTAAGATCACGTTAAATAATCTGCCCTTTTGTGAGTTTGTAAAAGCCAGCACATTCATGCCTGATAAAAACCATACCTCAAATGATTTGGAAGGAGTGGCTAGCCCATGAGAGGGCAGTAGCATTTTGAGGTGCCCTCTGAGGAGGGCTGGGGTCCCTCCTTCATTCCAACAATACAGTGATTAGATGCTATGAAATTGCTTTGTGGGATCTGTCTCTTCCTTCCCAGTTGCTCTGGGAGATGAGTCTACTTTTTTCAATTCACATTGATGTTCTGCAGCCTTCCTCTTGTGGAGCTCTCTAGAATATCTGCAAATCCTGTTGTTTGGCAGTTGGAGATGACCTTCTGACTGAAAATGCCATTAGCTTGATCTCTCTTTTTCAGGATTTTCTTGATGGTTGTAATGGTGCAATTATATAGATTATTCCTACAATCAGGCTGTTAAAGGATCTTTTACCCCCGTACAGTGCTTTTGTTAATTTGTCTCCGACTTCCACTGAAAATCAGAAAAAGTGGTATTTATTGAGCTATTTTAAATGTATGGGAAAAACCTGAAATGTTTACAATATCCTCTTAATCCCATCACGATGTGACTGACTTGTAAAAAATCGCTTTGATGTTCTGATAAATGAGAAGATCAGATTTTTGCAAATCTATGGAAGATGTGAAAAAAGTTGAATTAGAGATAATTGCTGCTTGATACTGTGTGACTTTAAAGCGTATCTTCCTATCATTGATTAAATCTTGTGCTGTGAATTCAAGTTCATAGAGGAAAAATGTCTCTTGCTATTTTCTCTTGTACTGGAAAGAGGAAGTTCTGTGTGTTGGGTCAATACCTTATTAGTTTGTCTTTATGTAAAATATGAAATAAAGATATATTTGAATTTTCTGTGTGATCACATACTATTGTGAAACTGATTTTTTTGTTGTTGTTGGGCTTTTCGGGTCTATCAAGAATTTTTCTGAGAAGTAATTACACCTTTTTTTTTTCCTCTCCCCTAGGGCCAGCTTTCAATATTGCAAGAAAAAATAGATCATCTAGAACGCCTGTTGGCAGAAAATAATGAGATTATTTCAAACATACGCGATTCTGTGATCAATCTGAGTGAATCAGTAAAGGATGGTCAAAAAAATCCAGAAGCTATAAACTTCAGTCAAGGGTCTGTTTCTGAGCTGTTCCCTTCTGCTTCAGTTTTGTTCACAGTTGATTCTGAGGATTGTTTGTTTGCTTCAAAAAGTGGAAGTCACAGTTCAGATGTACAGGTAAGCTGTATGTTTTTCTCTCTTATTGTGCTGGAGTCCTAGCTGTCACTTTGTATTTAATTCTGAAAATGTCAAGTTGCTGCTAAAAGCTTGGTACTAAGACATAATAGAATTGTTGAAGTGATTGCTGTGTTTAATAGATGTTGTGAAAGTGTTCCTTTATACCTTTTTTAAAATTCTCTGGAAATTGAATAATGATTATGAAGAGCCAACATTTGGCTTAAAGAAACAAAAGCTTAAAAGTTTTTTCAAAAATCCGAACAAAATATAGTGATTATTGTCCCATCAGTTCTTTGGAAATAATTTGTTTGAGAGTCTCTTTGAGTTTCCCCAAACTGTTCTAAAACTGATGAAAAATAAACTGCGAATAGTGGATAGTCTTGGTTTAAATATATTTTACTTTTAGGGACATATGTGTAGATGAGGTTTGATGGGGAGGTAAAGAATGTTCAAGAATTAGTAATTTAAAAAACATCTTGGGTCCTGTGTTCCCTTTTGAATGTCATTTCTGTATTTCAGCATTCCTGTGCCTCCAGTTCATATAGGCGCTTTGATCAGAAGGGAGGAACATATACCATGTTGACTGGCTGGCATGAACTGGGGAGGTTGAAGTTTTTAAAGTCAAACACTTCAAGTTGAATTTTTTTTGCTTTCTGGTGATGCTTGTGAGTTCATGGACTCTTATATATTCAGTTTTAATGGAGTGATTCAGGAGCACTGAGAATACTCTGTGAAGTTTGTGATCTGTACTGTTTTTGTGAGTCTTGTGGGAGTACTATAAATATTCATAGTACTCTAAAGCAAAGATTAAATTTTGCAGTCCAGCTTTCTCGTTTTAGAATTTAAAGTATTTCTATTGCAGGAGAAAGACAGCGGACTTCAGAAGAATAAGTACACATATTAGAACAATTGCAACCTCTGATGTATCGTGCTTAATGCCTTTAAACTCTTCAGGGATAGGCACCACCTCAATGTCTTTTATAGAGAAAGTAGACTTTTTAAAGGCAATATCTGAACATCTCTTCATGTTTCTCATATGCCTTAAGACTTCTGGGCAGGGAAGTGAAACATCTGGACCTGTGGTTACAGGCTTTCAAGTTAGTGGATTATTAACAAGTTATTTGTTGTACAATCTGTTACCATGTTAGGTGATGCACATTTTTATGTGCATTAAAAATAAGTTCCAGTAAATTAATTTTGAGATAAAATATGTTGTCTTAAATTCTTGGGCATGTTAACCTGTTACGAATGGAAGGTAAAATGTACTTTCTAAAACTGCTCTTTGTTTTTTCTTCACACTTGCAGAATGTCAGAACATACATCTCCTATCACCCAATGCACCTACTACCTACCTAATGGGAGGCTGTTGTAACTAAATTGGTTTTGGATAATTCTCTTTACTTTTAAGTACATTTGCATGTTCATAAGAAGCAAGCATACTGTTCCCCTACTCACATTTTCCTTTCTTCCTTGCACAGGGAGGGAGGGCTTTAATGTTCTCCGTGCCATTTCGTTAGTACCCTCTGTTGAGCAGGTTATTCACCATCATCATTAAGTCACTTTAATATTGCTTCTGTATACAGTTAGTTTCCAGTCCTGTGAGTCTGAGCTGCATTTCAGTTATGGAATCTAAGACCTTGACTTCAGCAGAATTCCTCTAGCACCACATTACGAGCTGATCTAAATCACTGTATTTCAGTACAGTTTTACTATTTAATACTTTATATACCCTGATGTATTCTGCGTGCTCAGTTAATTTATTTGAGACGTTTTCAATCATAATTTTGAGCACTTTTTGAAAGAAATAAACATGTTAATTGCTGCTGTTTGTAAACAGATTTTTACATTACTTTTCCCATGTTTGTCCTTGGGTGGCTGAGAGCCTACAAAGTAGTAAGAGCTAATATAGGTGAGATTAAGTATTTGAATAAAAAATAACTTTACAGAGTGAAGGTAAAAGAGTCTTCACTGAATAAATAATGGAAATTTATTATAGTCTCCCATAATGGAGAAACCATTGTAAAAATGCATTCAAATATGGATTTAAAAACTTTGTCATGGTTCAGTGAGAAATATTGCTGGATTTGGTACTCAAAGACATGTGTTTACATAAAACAGAAAAAGCAAGTTGCTAACAATATGAGACCAAAAGATTCTCAGATGGGACAGCTAAAGAATATTTTTTCATGGACTAATTATAAATCAAGAAATTGTTTACTTGCTACTGTACTGTTTATAAGTAGGTAGAAAACTGTAATAGAGCCGGACACAGAAAATAAGGCTGACTTGAGAATGCTATAATTTAAGTCAAGTAAAAGACTAATGTGTACTTTTTTCCAAAAGATAAATAATAGACAGGTAATAAACCCACAAAAATGAAGACAACTGGATTAAATATGGATATGACCTGATACTTTTTCAGTTTAGGATTTCAGGAAGTATCTGGCATTTGTGCTCAGAGAAGATGGAATTCTCAATAGCCATCATGCTGAGCTGGAAGGTCTTTTAAATAATACACTGAGGTGTCTCCTGTCTTGTCCATTTCAACAACTGAAGCATCTAAGATTAGGCTTAGTAATGTTACTCTTTTTGAAAATGAGACATGAATCACTCTTTAAAAAGATGGCTTGAAGAGGCACAATCTATGCTTTTATTTCTACTGAGCAGTAGTTTAGTATTCGCTGTTAGGATGTTATGATGTTTTCATGAGATTTACATAATTTCAGCAGTTTGACTCCTTCAGTATAGAGGAAGAATAAAACCATGTAGAAAAAACACAGCTGATAACCTTTCTGATGTTTTAATGAAAAGCTTGTAGTAACATGGCTGTCTTCTGAAGCAGCCATAATGAAGAGAGGCAGCATCCTTTTTGAATGTCTATCTGTCTACTGTTTTTACAGAGTCCTTTCTTATCGTATCAGTATGTTATACTCAGACGTAAAACTGAAATACATCCATGAAATACTTTTCTTTAACTTCTTTTTGTTTTTACTAACTAGGGGCTTGGAACTTAGTCATCACTTTCAGTCGTGTAACTTGTTTGAGTGATGATGCAATTTGTAATTAATCCTTTACACAATTCATATTGAGGATGGTGTTGTATGAAAGATAAAAAAGATTTAACTTCTGTTTTTTGGATGTCTTTTCATAAGTGTAAGGTTTTCAGCCTGGTCTGGCTTTTGTTTATTACAGGGGAAGGTTTTGGGTTTTTTTTTCTTTGGCTTTTTTTTAACTGCTTCTGATTAATGTTTGAATCACAAAATGGCTGAATGGTTGAGGTTGGCAGGGACCTCTGGATGTCATCTGGTCCAACCACCTGCTCAAGCAGGGCCACCAAGAGTCAGGTGTCCAGGATCATGTCCAGGTGACTTTTCAGTATCTCCAAGGGTGGTGATTGCACTGCCTCCCTGGGCAACCTGTGCCAGTGCTCAGTCACCCTCACAGGGAAAAGGCTTTTCATGATATTCAGGAGGAACCTTCAGTGTGTACCCTTTGCCTCTGATCCTGTCTCTGGGCAACACTGGAAAGAGAGTGGCTCGACCATCTCTGCACTCTCTCTGCCTTTATTTTCCTGGGTGCTCCTTCTTGCCGTTCTTGAAGATAGGAGTGACGTTGCTTTCCTCCAGTCTTTGGGCACTTCTCCTAATCACCATGATCATTCAAAGGTTCTTAAAGGGTGACCTTACAGTGACAACAGCCAGAACTCATGGGTGCGTCCCATCAGGTCCCATGGACTTAGATATGTCCAATTAGTTCAAGTAGTC
The DNA here is from genome assembly GCF_017639235.1 of Corvus kubaryi. NCBI lineage: Eukaryota > Metazoa > Chordata > Aves > Passeriformes > Corvidae > Corvus > Corvus kubaryi. The sequence continues at coordinate 1,028,979 of NW_024581095.1, read as the reverse complement.
CCTGAGCTGGCCCTGTTTCAAGAAGGACATCTTCCTCAGTCCAGTTCTCTCCCCTCCTTTATGAGACCTGGGATCCCTGAAGGCTGATCTTGCTCGTAAGGACTGGGGCAAAGACGGTGTTCAGTACCTCAGCCTTTCCCATGTCCTGTGTCACCAGGTCCCCTCTCTCATTCAGCAGTAGATCCCGGCCTTCCTTTTGTCACTTGTTGCTTAAAGAAGCCCTTCTCGATGCCTTTGACATTCCTGGCTGGATTCAATCCCACCATTTGTCCTTTAGTTTTCCTAACTTTATCACTGGGTGCTCGGACAATGTTTCTGTATTCCTCCCTGTTTTAGATTTGCTTGACCAGGATTTGCTGGGGGTGGGGGCTATAAGCGTGGGGGCTATACCTCCTCTTCGAGACACTGCTGGAAGTTTCCCCCATGTCTGACAGCCAGTGCCAGGTGGCTCCGAGATGGATCCACCTCTGGCCAAAGCTGGGGCAATCACATGGTAGTAACACCACTGGGATAACAGATTTAAGACAAGGGAAAACAAAGATACTGTATAGAAGTAATTGTGGCCAGAAAAGAGATGAGTGAAAATATGTGAGAGGAACAGCTCTGCAGACACCCAGGTCAATGCTGAAGGAGGAGCAGGAGGTGCTCCAGGTGCCAGAGCTGAGATTCCCTTGCAGCCCGTGGTGCAGCCCACGGTGAAGCCCCTGTGTCCCCACAGCCCATGGAGATCCACGGGGATGCAGAGATCCACCTGCAGTGCATGCAGGATCCCAGCTGGAGCAGGAGGATGCCCAAAAAAGGCTGTGATGCCATGGGAAGCCCATGCTGGAACAGGCTCCTGGCAGGACCTGAGGCCCTGTGGAGAGAGGAACCCACACTGGAGCAGATTTCCTGGAAGGACTTGTGACTCTGTGGGGAACCCAAGCTGGGGCAGGCTGTTCCTGAAGCACTGCCTGTGGAAAGGCACCCTTGTTAGAGCAGTTCATGGGAAGGACTTACATTGGAGCAGTCAATGGGGAACTTGCTCCCATGGGAGGAGTTCCACACTGCAGCAGGGGGAGGACTCCTGCTTGCCAAGGAAGTGGACAGAGAAAAAACATGTGATGAACTGACCATAACCCTTCTTCCCCATCTCCTTGCACCACTGAGGCAAGAAGGTAGAGAACTGAGAATAAAGTTAATCCTGGGAAGCAGGGAAGGGTGGGGGAAAGGTGTTTTTAAGATTTGTTTTACTTCTCATTATTGTACTCTGATTTTGATTAGTAATAAATTCAGCTAATTTCCCTAAGTCAAGTCTGGTTTGCCCATGATGGTAATCAGTAAGCGATTTCTCCTTCCCCTAATCATGACTTGTGAGCCTTTAATTATATTTTCTCTCCCCTGCCCACTTTTAGAGGAGACTGACAGAGTGGCATTGGTGAGTACCTCATACCCAGCTAGGGTCAATCCACCCCACTCTTCCATTTCCTGTCTCTGCCTTCATCCTCTGTAGGCTTCTTTTTTGTGTCTGAATTTTGCCAGGAGCTCCTTGTTCATCTGGGTAGGCCTCCTGGCATTTCTGCCTGAATTCCTACTTGTTGGGATGGACTTCCTCCACTTGGAGGAGGTGATCCTTATTACCAGAGGAGGTATTAACCAGTTTTCTTGGGCCCCTATTCCATCCCAGGGCCTTATGCTGTGGGATCTTGACAGCAAAGCATCCAGAGCCTGTGCTTCTGAAGCCCAGGGTTGTGGTTTTGTATTTTGTCCCCCTCCCTCTTCTCAGGGTCCTGAACTCTACAGTCTTATGGTCACTGCAGCCAATGCTGCCATTGAGCTTCACAGCCCTGATGAGATGAGGGCACTCATGACAAGCAAGAGGTCCAGCAGAGCACCTCTCCTCACTGCCTTCTTGGTCCCTTGGATTAGGAATATGCCACTGCCATGCTCCGGGAACCTTCTGGATGACTTATGCCTGGCTGTATTGTCCCTTGTGCACAACAGAGGGTCATTGAAGCTCCCCATGAGGACCAGGCCCTGCAAATGTCTGTGGAGAGCCTCCTCTACTTGTTATCCCTGATCAGAGAACCTGTTTGCAGACATCCACTACGCTGTCACCCATACTGGTCTGCTTCTTAGTCCTTGTCCATAAGTTCTCTGTTGGCTTCTCATCCATAGAATCCAGGAAAATCAAGTGCAATCATTAATATGGCCGTGCTGTGTTCATCACTAAACCATGTCCCTAAGCTCCATATCCACATGCTTTTCTGTACACTTCCACACTTCCAGGGGTGGTGATTCCACCCTTTCTGTGGGCAGCCTGTGCCAGTGCTCGACCGCTCCTTCCATGATGAATTTTTTCCTAATATCCAATCTAAACATCACAGCTTGAGGCTGTTTCCTCTTGTCCTGCTGCTGTTACCTGGGAACAGAACCAGACCCAGACCTGGCTGCACCCTCCTGTCAAGGAGCTGTAGAGAGCAATAAGGTCCCCCCAGAGCCTCCTTTTCTCCAGGCTAAACACCCCCGGTTTCCTCAGGTGCTCCTCATCATACCTGTGCTCCAGACCCTTTCCCAAATTCGCTCCCTTCTCCAGACACACTCCAGCACCTCAATGTCCTTCTTGCAGTGAGGGGCCCAAAACTGGATGCAGGATTTGAGGTGCCTCACCAGTGCTCAGTACAGAGGGACAATCACTTCCCTGGTTCTGCTGGCCACATTGTCTCTGATACAGGCCAGGAAGCTGTCAGAGAGGCACCCCAACATGCTATTTTACCAGGAAGGATTTTGGGGATTTCTTTGTGATTGTGCCTTGTAGGTTCTTCCTTGCTTATCAAAAAATGTTGGAGGTGACCCAATTTTATTGATTTATTATATTACATATTTTTTAAACCCTTCCATGTCACATCATTCCTGCCCACTACTCCCTCACAGGGCTGCTGCTGACTCTCTCTGTCCCCTCTTATTCTCAGCCACAAGCTGTCCTTAACAGGTCAGCCATCTCCCTGGCAAAGGTACCTCTGATGCCCTTAGTTGGATCTCATCTCTCCCAAGCAGACACAGATATGAAAACAGGGTGAGAGAACTCCAAACACCAATTCCGAAGCTATTTATTGATCTATACTATCAGTGTCCTCCTCTCACACTCTTACCCCCCTCACTGGTGGATAGAAGAGGACACCACCTGTGACCTCAATTACCTGCAGAATTCTGCAGTCAGTTTTGATGCAGTCTGGGTTGCCTCTGAGAGTTTCACTGATACCCACATGGAAGGACAACAAGGGATAGTAGCCATTAAGTTGGACAAGCTTCAACAGTTCCTCTACGATATGCATGATTCAGGCCTTTGCAAGGCAGCGAATGTCTCTAGAAGATGGGTCATGTCATCGAAGCAGTTATATCAGACAACTGTTGATAAGGATTCCAAGACCTATTTCCTGAATTGCAGTTTCTGTCTCTTGAGCTCGTAGTCATATCAGCGTGGTTTGAAATAGCTGTGAAGTTGTAGATGTCAGGGAAAAAAATTATGAATGTTATGTTTCGTACTGTAAAAATTAGTATCCTTCAGACTGCAGAAAGTTGCTTGTTAAATGCTGACTCCATCCATAAGAAAAACTCACAGGAATGTGTGGAATTCCATGAATTACTACTTTTTAATCAAATAATGTTTTCATGGTTGAAATGTCCAAAGAGTTTATCAGTATTAAGGCCATTCATTGTTCACTGGCAAATTGACAAAGTATGCACTTACATTTTCCTCAGAACATTGCATTGCAGAGAAAAAATACAGTTCTTCAAACTCAGATTTTAGAAAATACCGTATTTAGAAAATATGCAATAATAAAAGACTATCTATATTATCTATTATATAATATATATTATTTATTCTTTATCTAATATATAAATTAGCCCAATAGCATATTTAGAAAATATGCTATTAGGCTAACAAACTTCAGCAAAACCCTTATTTGGGCCCTTCAAGCTGACAGTACAGAATGCACAGATCTTCAAGTATTGCACCTTTGTTTTCCACTAATTAATATTGTCCAAAGATTGAAGCAATCCTAGGGGAGCAGTGATGTGACAGGATCATCTCATACAGGCCACAGATGTTTGGTGTACATGGAATCTCTCACATGTTGTAGTTATCCAGTGCACATTGCAGGCCCAGCTGAGGCTCTGCTGGATGTAGGATTACTGGGTTTTATTCCCTTCTTACCTTACTTAGTTCCCTTTATATCTTAAGCTAAAGGCCTGTGGTGGATTGACCTTTTCTGGCTGTCAGATTCCAACCCCTCCAAGGTTAACCCACTCCTCTTCCTTTAGGCACCCAAATCTGGGTCTTGAGGATTAAGAGATGGGGAGTGGCGATGGCCAAAACTTGGACTGAACATTTCCAGAGTGAAGTAACTGTGGGGATTCTTTTGTTGTTCTTATGAGGTGAAAGGACAAGGAGTGGAGATCTACCTTGTATGTGGGTGTGTGTAAAAATTTCCACTTTCTCAGTGTCTTAGTGTGGGAAAAGTTTTTTGTAAATGTAAGTGAAGTTTGTGAAGACTATGTGATGAATATGTATTTTATTGACTGTTCTTAAGTGTTTAACAGAGGTGAGGGTGGAATGCTCTGGCAGATGTCTAGGTGTTGGCAGTGAGGGGCTCCAGTATCTGTGAGGAGAGGCCAGTCCTGCCCTGTGCCAGACACAGCTCCAAACCCACCACAGGATACAGCCTCCACCAGCAAAGAGTGGTAGTACTTCTGGCAGAATTGGTTTTAGGAAGGTAAAATGCTGCCTGTCAGTGTGGTATAAGGCTAAAAAAGGGGGAGAAACAGTCCTGTGAACACCGTGGTCCTTGATGGAGGAAGCAGAGAAGGTATTCTAGTCACTAGAGCAGGTGGGGAAAACCACAGTGGAGCAAGTTTTTCCCTGAAACTGGTGGAGGACCTCATGCCAGAGCAGGTATATATTTTCAGGAGCAACTGGAGCCCATGGTAGATCCACACTAGAGGAGTTCCTGAAGTGCTGTGGCTTGTGGAAGGGTCCCCATGCTGGGGCAGGCAAAAAATTGGAGAAGCAGAGAGTGACAGAGAGGAAACATTATGGACTGATCTCTCACTATCCAACTCTGTTTTAATTGGCCACAGATTAAGTTAATGTTCCCGAAGTCAGGTCTTTTTTTTTCTGTGATGGAAATTGTTATTATCTTCACCCATAATATTTTATATTTCTCCCCCTGTTCTGTTGATGAGGAAAAATGAGAGATCAGCTGGGTGGATGTGAAAGTCAACAATTGCAAGGCCTTAATTTCTTTAGTCAGATATTTGTTACAGATGTCTGTAGTTTTTTTTAGGTTTTCCTAGCACGACAGAAAGCATCTTACCACTGGGAAGTTTTAACTCTTGTGGTGTTCAAGTAGCAAATGACTGCTATAGTGGTCCTTTTTTTGTGTAGATGAATTGGGTTTTGTAGAAAGTTTGTCAAGTATACAATTGTATTCTAACATGGGTTTGGAATTGATTGAAGTTTAGTTATTAAACTAGGGTGTCAGGAATTGGCTTGTCTGATGTCAATTCCTGTTCGTATCTTGTTTTCTTTCTTAAAAACAAACCAGAGCATTACCAAAAAAAATTCCTTGAATCTCCTATTAATAGCCTCTCTTTGAAGCTGTAGCGTGTTCCCTAAGTTTCATAGGAGCTTGTTACAGTAATTCTATAGTTGCTTTATTTATCTGTATCCTTTTTATTTGCATTGAGAAGTGAAATATGTCCTTCCTTGTACAATTAGTGTACTGGGCAACAGGAAACGTACAAGAAGCTTTGTTATAGCAGTTGACTACAGTTATCAACATTTTTTCTTGATAGCTTCTTTCAGTTCCTTTTTGTGAGTTTGCCATTTGCCTTGATATCTCTCATGTTGTCATTCCTTCTTGCTCAGTTTATTTTCTTCATTTCCTGCATTCCGCTGTTTAGTGTACTGTGCAATTCTGTATAATCCTCTTCATACCCTCCTGCCCAATGCCATTGTGAGCTGCTGTAATTTTTTTGACTTAAGGCTTAAATCCTGCTGTTTATCTAATCAATGTCAGTTTCCTCAGAACAGAGCTGGCCAAATGCTCTTCTTCCTGCCAGCTGTGTCTTGGGTGTCCTAGTGTGATTTGAAACTTGCTCTCATTTGTCAGTTTTCTATTCATTTGGCTCGTCATCTCTCCCTCTTTAACGAACGAGCTGATCCATTTGAGGTGAAAACAGCTTTGTTTTTTAATACCAGAACTGTTTCTGTGAATTCGTGTTTTATATTCCTTTAATTTTTCTTTTTTAGATGCTGGATGTCTATGATATTCTTCCTTTCGATAATCCAGATGGTGGCGTTTGGAAACAAGGATTTGATATCACATACAATGAAAATGAATGGGACAGCGAACCACTTCAAGTTTTTGTTGTGCCTCACTCACATAATGATCCAGGTAATATTTTAACTGTATTGATTTGAGGATCTAAAGGCTTTTGGATTAAGAAATGCATTGCCATTTCTGTTAAGATTTGGGGTTTTTTGAAGCATACCAGTTAATATGTTAGATTTAAGTCTAGCAACAAGGCAGTTAAACAGATGTATAATTCAAGTGCCCTTGACTTCCAATGACAACTGTTATGATCCAAGTTGTATGTCTACTGAATTTATTAACTGGAGCAGAACTTCAGTGTTGAAATTGGAAAGTAACATGAATTTCTGGTAACCCATTCAGTTTATTCATTGATGCATTAAATACTGTAAATTCTTGTTTTGATTTTTTTGACTGTCATTTAACCCTTAGCCTGTGCTAAAGAGATGTGTTTTTAGAAGATGTGACAATGGCAAATCTGAAGTTTTTGACACTTTCTTCACTGTTTTGTGCACACCCCCAACCAATAGCAGGATAATGAAAAGTCTAGATTTAAACAGAAATCTAGGTATGCCCATGTTATTTCATTTCCACCCAAGTGGGTACACCCAACTGTAATAAACAAAATGGAGAAGTGTTCCTTAATTTTGGAATGACTTTTTGGTAAAATTTACCAAAAAGCAGTGAATTATACTGCTACACTGTAGTCCTGGTACATGTATACTGAGAGGCTGGTAGCACTGGCTGTTGTTGTAAAAAGCCACGATTCCAGTGATACTGAATTTTACTACTGTATATCTCTCTAAAATTTAATTTGTTATTTGAAGTACTGTGGATCTGAGTGAAGGTATGGTAGTTTGAACATAAATGGCTTTTATTTGCACGTATCTAGCAATATCAAGAAAATGCACACTGGAATGTGGAATTATATTGTCCAGTTATGACAGCTAAATTAGTACAGATATGGTAAAAATATTCAGAGCAAATAATCACAGTGTAAACTCATATCTGCCTATCTAAAGAAGGCCTATAAGAAAATCAAGTCCAATCATTAATCTAGCACCACTGTGTTCACCACCAAACCATGTCCCTAAGCCTCATATCCACCTGCTTTTATGAACACTTGCACTTTTCTGGGCAGCCCAATCCAATGTTCAAGCACTCTTTCATGGAAGACATTTTTCTCAATATCCCATCTAAACCTGTCCTGGCACAGCTTGAAGCAGTTTCCTCTTGTACTGAAACTTGTTGCATGGGTGAAGAGCCCGATCCCCACCTGGCTACAACCTCCTCTTGTAGTGATAAGGTGCCCCCGAGTCTCTTTTTCTCCAGGCTAAAGGCACCCAGAGTCCTCATCAGATTTGTGCTCCAGACCCTTCTCCAACTTTGTTCCCTTCTCTGGACACGGTCCAGCCCCTCAATGACCTTCCTGAACTGAGGGGCCCAGAACTGGACACAGCACTCAAGGTGTGACCTCACCCGTGCCCAGCACAGGGGGACGGTCACTGCCCTGCTCCTGCTGCCCCACGATTGCTGACACAGGCCAGCATACCCTTGGCCACCTGGGCACAGCTGGCTTGTGTTCAGCTGCTGTTGACCAACACCCCCAGGTTTCCACTGGGCAGCTCTCCAGGCACTCTGTCCCCAGCCTGCAGCACTGTATGGGGTTGTCATGACCCAAGGGCAGGACCCGACATTTTACCTTGTTGAACCTCATTCAATTGGCCTTGGTCCACATCCAAAGGAAAAAAAATGCAACCGAAACCAGCCATCCTCCCAACCCCTCCAAAGAAGTTTGTGAGTAACTGAAGTTACTAGACCTCTAAGACAGATAAAGTGTAAATACTACTCAATAACCAGAGGTAGCTTCACCAATATCTTTTTCTGTTTGACTTCCTGTGTTATCAATCATGGAATTTCCTTTACTTTTTCAGTCGGAATTTCCTCTTAACCTAGGAAGTATGTTAACCATGTGTTTATTTTTTAATTTTACGTATGAGTGATGCCTCTTGGTATACCTGAGAGCTCCATTTAAGGAAGTTTAATCTGATTCTATTTTGCCCTTTCAAGCAGTGCTCTGGCCCTCTTCCAAACATAGGGATGTAGGCTATAGTGAGCATAGATTCAGAAATGGATTTTTACAAGCATTTATTACATTTGTCTTGCAGGGAGTCATGAATTAAATCTTTAAATCTATAGTAAGGTACTTGTTCTTTCATCTCTGAGAGAAGTCCTCCCTGTGACTGCCTTGAATGACTGGGCTTGAAAAAGTCTGAAGTTACAAGAGCTGTCTCCCATCATTCTGCTGCAGCATTTTTCCTGAATATGTTGTTTGCAAGGGCTTGCCTGAAGTCTTAATGCTATTGTCATTCACCTTTGAGAGCTGGCTTTCTTGCTGGTGTCTGGTTTTTGTTTCTAAGTCTTCATTCTTAGTATGTAAGTCCTTCATGTCTTTACAATAAAATGATATCTGTCTTTCACCAACAGCAACTAAAATGATGAAATCTGTATCTCCTCTTGCATGCAATCTAAATATTTCTCAGCTTGTTCAAGCTTCTCAGATGATATTCAGTAGACTTAAACTGAGATAGCACCCTGGTAAAAGTAAACTGTTCCTTCACCAAAGGTGGTTGTGTGAGACTGGTTACTGTTTGCTTTTGCAAAGAGTGTTACAGAAATCTCGTGACTTGGTACTGCTTTTTAAGGACATTTCTGTGGAATTTTCTGCAGTAGGAAATTGCATATTAACAAGCACTTGAAAGAAGGAAAATATATCTGTAACATCTGAAATCTATTGTATAACTAATGGTTACATTGTTCCTTTCCCACAGAGGACTAAAAGCATTGTGCAAAGGAAATGCCTTCTCAGAAAAAAGCTTAAGTCATCATGACTGTACAGTGTAACAATGTATGTGAAAGATATTTACCAAGAAATGGGATCAGTAAAGGTATAACTATATTAGCTGCAGAAGCTTTAAATTCTGATTAGATTTTATGTTTTCTCATCTGAGGCTACTTTCTCTTTAACTTTCATATAACCAGTTATGCTAGTGAGGGTATGTACTTCAAAGGCAAAGAAATGGCCTTTAAACAACCTTGTCTATGGGGTGGCATCCCTGCCCATGGTGTGGGGCTAGGAACTGGATGGTCCTTTCCAATCCAAGCCATTCTGTGAATCTATGAAACACAATCCGTAGGGAAGGTGGTGGGTTTAGGTTCCACCTTCTGTTTTGGAGGGATGACTGAATGTGCTGGTGCTCTGAAACACTTTGTGATGCTAAATCTGGGTTAACTGCTTCTGCATGAATTTAACCATGACCTGCAAACTTTTGGTTTTGTGCTTCTCCCTGCAGTAGTTAATGTGTTTACCCATTTTGGGAAGCAAGGGTTGAGAGTGGGCCCCCTTCAGACTTTGGATCAGTGGTGGCACAATTGTCTTTCATTGCTGGCAGTTGATAAAAATTTGAGCAAGTCAGTAGCATGTCTGATTTTGGGAGGACTCACCCAGTAGAGATTAATCTTAAGCCATGGAGAGAAGTTCAGTTGTGTGAAATTGTAGCCATCAGATAGGTATCAGTTCTGTCAGGAGCAGATTAGGGAGCAAGCACATACTCTGTGCTGGCAGAGCCCATATGTTGGCTCTCACCTTCTTCAACTGCAGTTTCTTGTGGCTGCCTGAAGTGGAGGAGGCAGCTGAAATGCAGAGGGGAGAACTCTGCTTGGGGACTGTGAGATTGTCAAACAGCACAGCTGGACTTGAAATATGAGGTTCAGATCTGACCTGAAAGGTGCAAAGACACCTCTAGCATCTATTGCTCTGTGATGATTTTGGTAATGACTTCCTATTAAATTATTTACGAATTGAGACTTGTGAGCTTTCTAAATATATGTGTATACCAGATCAGAGTATTTAATTGCTGAATGCGGTGGTTACAGACCTAGTATGAGCAGCACCTTAGTGGAATGGAAAGTGACTAAAGTAGATTTTTCTCTTGCCTCTCCACCCACATGAAAGTTTATGGGCAGATAGGTCAGGACTAAACTCTACTTTTTAACATTTCATTAATTACCTATAACATTGGTAACTTTACCTTGCTACCATTCACATTAACCACCTTTTATTATTTAAGACAGTCTCCATTTCTCAGGAGGAAACCTATATAGACCTATGAAGGTAACTCAGTGTTAAAATATAAGAAAACTTAACCATAAAAGTTTGGTGTTGTTAATCCATCCACCATGGAGTTTCATGTATGTTTTCTGTTGACAGGGTCTGGATATGTTTTTCAGGTGACTTCTTAGTTTTCCTGACACATTTGGAACACAGATTGCTTAGACTTTGTCTGACCCACCAAAATACTAGAAATGGGCAATTCACAAGTTTTTCTTGACATACCTGAATGAGGGAAATTAGAGTTTTATTCCTGGCTTGTTTCTCAATATTTCTGTGTTTGCAGAGGAGGTGCAGTTCCTTTGAAAATTGACAGGACTGTTACAGAAAGGACACTTTTGACTGCTCATCAGTAGAAATTTCCTTTCCATTTTAGCTATGATGGCAGCAGATTTGATATGTGCAAAAGCAAAAGTAGCTCTTGTATAGGACTTAAAATGTAAGAAGTCTAATTATAATTTTGGTGGTACCTCACTGATCACGGCAGATTTTACTCTTTGTGAAATGTGCAATCATTCAAGTTTTTAGTTATGCTTATGAAATTAAGCCTGATAAATAAAATTATTCTTGTGCTACTTGAGCAGAGATATTTTACAAGTTAAGGTATGCTGTTCGAAAAGTAAATACATTGTCTTGCTTCTTTAATTTTGGTGTATCTGCTTCTACCTAAATTATTTTAGTTTGGTACATATTTTGCAGGAACAAGAAGCTCATCTATTTAATTTCTTCGGAATCAGAATGAATGCTTTAACACAGGGATGTTTCAGGGGACTTTCTGTCTTTCTCTGATTTGACTATTGGTTTTTGTAAAACAAAAACCAATCTTAGGCAGCTTTTAGTTTTAATTTGAGATAGCCTTACCATCAAGTTTTCCAAGTTTTATTTCACAGTCTTGGCTGTGAGCCATTCATCTTTGTTGAAAAGATACTTTTTGGTGAAATTAGCACAGAAGTGTTACGTCGGAATCATCTATAAAATATTAACTTGTATGTCTGTTCTGTTTTTTACATCATCAGAATGATGATGCAGTACTTCTAAATTTTAGAAAAAATTGATGTGCGTATTCTCTGCTTTAAAATGAGGGGTTTTTTTTTAATTGCTGATTCTACAAAGGAGCTAATGCCAAATTATTTTCGTGCTTACTAAAATGTAAGTTAAGACTTAGCTTTTGGACTTATTCCTAGTATTTGCATTATTGTCATTGTTGTGTGCCTGTGTATGGTCAATTAAATACACACACTGTGCTTAAGTTCTATAGAGCTCTTCTTTTGAAGGTAAGAAGTCATACCTATCTGTCCTTTTTTTTTTTGGTTTTATGAAAACCTTTTACTGTTGCACTATGTGGAGCTTGGATGTAATTAAGAACAAGGACATCCTCTCAGTTTATGATACTTTTTTACTTAGCTATCAAAACAGTCACTTAACTGTGTTGTCTTACAGGAACTAGTAAGTTGAGAATCAAGCATAAATGAAAAAAAAAAAATTAAAAATTACCGATAATTTTTACTAACTTGGGTATACATTTTTAAGATCAAAGAACTGAAGTTCCACTAATATATTTGTGAAGAGAATACTGTTATTTTCTGGAAAGCTGTATAGTGCTAGCTGAAATTTAATGGTTTTATTTAATACTGCCATAATATTAATAAATTACTCAAGTTTCTTGTGTTGTGAGAAACATCACCGATGTGTGAATTTTGGACTCAGTGAAATTAATTATGATCTCCTGAAAAATAAATCAGAGATGCATACTTCTATCAAAAATGCATTAATCTAGTATATTACTGGTGTAGTATTTCAGATATTCATGAGATCTGCCTCTTTGTTAAAACAGACTTCATCAGAAACAAGACATTTTTTTAAAGGCTCATTTCGTCTTAAACTTTGAAGGGTGACTTGTGGAAGTAAGCAATTGAAAAGCCTATTCTGTTTTATTTCAACAGTTAATTTTCACCCAAGAGGCAAAAGAAATGCAGATGTAAAAAACCACTCCTGCAGTCTTGCAGGTGTATGTAAGCAGTACCTGAATATTTTTGCTAGGAATGGATTTGTGATTCTTGTCATGATCAAATTGTTAAGTGCTTTTGCTTAATAAAGTTACTTTTTGAATAATGCTAATTTTTCAATTTCTGATTTTGTCCTGAAACCTTTGCTTTATCTCTACATCTGTGTCAACCATGTTAAAACACAAGACTGCCTTTCTCTAGTGCAAGGACCTGATAGAGCTTCAAGAAGGAATTTGAACTTGAAAGTGTAGACAGGAATAGTGGCAAATCAGTTAATTAAATGTTTCAGGATTTTTTGTAGAGCAATGAGTTGCATTGATATTCAGACATGATGCTTGGAATATGCTGTCAAGCCAAGTAAATTTACATTAGAGTGGGGAAAAAAATCAAAAAAACAAACAGCTGCATAACGATGATAAATCTCATGGAGGTGGGGGAAGATAGCAACTTTCCACACTTTTGAGGACAAGGATGAGAGAGGGAATGAAAAGGCAAGCAGCTCAGCAGTGTGTGCCCTCCGTTATCACACAGGGTGGCAGAAAATGAAAGTATCCGGCTAAGTCCTCAATATGTATTATGTCAAGCCTAGCATAATGACATGAAAAACAGTACTATTTTTTTCTCCTGTTTACAGGATTGTTAAACATTGGAATGGTGGAGTCACCATCCCTGGAGTTTTTAAAAGAAAAACTGTACATGGCACTCACTGTCATGGTCTGATTTATAAGGTGATGGTTACTCAGAGATTGGACTCAATAATCTCAGAGGTCTTTTACAACCTCAGTGATTCTGTGTTCCTGTGACTTTTATGTTGACAAAGGGCTTTATCTACATTTAAACCAACAAGTGTTATTTTGCTGTTAATATCATATTTAGTCTTGGTAATTGCAGCTCCGAACTATTGCAATTTTTGTGTAAACTGTCTTTGTACTGAAAGTTTTGTATTGGAAATACACTGGTAAACCTTTTTCTTTCAGCCTGGGAACAAATTTTTAGTTTGTGGATAAACACAAGTTGTAGATTCTTATGTTGTATTAAGGACTGAGGTGTGAAATAATACTCTAGCCAGCAACTGTAAATTGATTTATCCATTATTTTGTTGTTCAGCTTCTTTTTTTTTTAATTTTAAAAAAAATTTTATTGTATGACTCCGTGCAAAATTGAAGAGTCTCTGTAAGTCATTGGGTTTAGTGCACCACACCTTAGGAAGCATGTGAAGGCACTGGGACGCACCCAGAGAAGGGCAGCAGAGCTGGCAGAAGGGCTGGAAGGTCTGTCCTGTGAGGAGCTGCTGAGGAGTCTGGGTTTGTCCAGTTTGGAGAAAAGGAGGCTGAGGGGTGACCTCACTGCCCTCTGCAGCTTTCTGGGGAGGGTGTTTCAGAGGCAGTTGGATAATGCTCTTAACATTTTTTTTTGGTCAACCAAGAAGTGGTCAGGCAGTTGAACTAGGTGATCATTATAGGCCCTTTCCAATGCAGAATATGCTGTTCTATTTATAAATAAATAGATGTATGGTAATTACATTTCAGAGGGCTTTCTGTTGGCTTGCAGCTAAGTCTGTGAATACCTGTAAAAACTTCCTAGTACTCTCTGAAGTGTGTTCAGTTCAGTGTGTTAACTCTGTTAACACACTGTTAACAGTTCAGTATGTTACACTCTTCCTCAGCGTAATGAACTGAGTATGTTAAAACAAAACAATCTTTCATTATAATGCTTCCTACATCATATTGTATTCTTTTGTCAGCTGCTTTGACATTTAGCTTGATGTTTTAGTTAGCCTGTTTTCTTAACATTTTTAAGAATGTTTCAGAAGACTAGTGTAAATTTGCTTTTATTGCTGCAATATAAAAAGACTTTGAAATAGTTTATGATGATGATATATTAGTGTACAGGAAAATCATAGGATGTTTTTAATTTATCCTCCTTTAGTTGTGTGCTAGGATGATACTGTCTCTTGCAGAAGAAATTTCTTGATATAAAGCTATAAACTGGCAGTCTAACACATATGGATATTTTAAATGTAATTATCAGTAAAATACTCCTTTGATTTGTTGAAAAGTAAATGAGAATTGGAAAAGAATAATTGTCTGTGTGATCTCAATTCTTTGAGTGGAAGCTTCTATTAAAAAAAATACAACCCAGGTTGAAATGGGAAGAGGTCAGAAAAAAATTTTATTACATATTCAGATTATTCATCAAATTTGTTTTCAGTCTTTATGAAATGATTGCATAATAGTAATTTACTGACAACTTTTTTTTTTTGTATTAAGCTATTTGCATTCCTCTGAAGAAAGTATGTTTTAATTTTACGCTTTAAGCCTTCATATTAACTGCCCTGACAAAACGTATTTTCCCCCTTTAAGATAGATTGGACCCCACTTGTCTATCTGTAGAGAAACTTGTATTACAGGTGATGAGTCTTCTAGGTGCTAAACATTTGTAAAAGAAAAAATAGAATGACCTAGAACTTTTCCTCTGGAGTGTTATGATTTTATTTCTTATTTTGCAGATTAAAAACAGTAGCTCTGCATCTACCTAAGATGAATGTTTGAGGTTTTTTATCCCTAAAATAAAGTATAATATATCCTTTCTGAGTCAATAGTCAGACTTTATTTAATTATAAAGTTATTTTTGAATTAAACTTGAAAATTATTTTTTAGTGGTAAAAGTTTCTGCATTTATGTAACTTCCTTGAAACAATGTAATTTCATTCCATGACAGCCTAATCTGGTATCCTATAAGCAGACTGGCACTATTATAATGGTAGTGGCTCTGGAGAACTTAACTGGTAAATCAGAGTGGAATTACTAGTATAATATTTGTCTGGAGTGCCGTCTTCACGGTGTGGAAGCTTTCACAAAATCTTATAATGTGCATACATGACAAAAGCTGGTAGGAGTAGGAATATAGCACTTTACAGTAAGTAGTAAGCAGATAGACTTAATTTTTTCAGTTATAGTTACAGATTCTGGGAAGAAAGATGTTATGTACTCTCTCATGCAAGGTATTATGGAAAGGCTAAAAAATTTTATGTAAGATTGTGAAGTCTGAAAATGTGGTTAAAATTTCTTTTTCCTTTGCATCTCACTGATGCGCAGTTATTTGCATCCATGTATTCTGTTGATCAAACTTTCTACTGTGCACAGCATAGAAAAACTAGAAAGTGGAAAGCCTATTAATTTCCATATATTTATACATTTAGGAAATAAAACTTGTAAATTTTGTAAAAAGAAACTCCTTGGAAGTTTAGCACTTCAAGCTGTCCGTGGCACGTAAAGTTCAGCTTTTTAAGAACAGTCTTTACTTAGCTTTTTTCTGGCGTGTGAGAAGGAGCCAGTTCTCTCTGAGACTGTTCTCTGAAGGGACTAAGAAGCCAGTTCTCTAAAGAGGCTTTATTTCATATTTTCTTTTTCCTAGGTTGGCTGAAGACTTTTGATGATTACTTCAGAGATCAGACACAGCATATTTTAAATAACATGGTTATAAAACTGCAAGAAGACAACCGAAGGAAATTTATATGGTCCGAGATTTCTTACTTTTCAAAATGGTGGGATGGAATAGATAGCCAAAAAAAAGATGCTGTTAAAAGGTTTGAATACTGAATTTTTCTTCCATGTATCTTGTGTTGAGACTTTGTGTGTTTGACTACACTGTAAACTTGAGATTTCACCTGTGATGCAGAATTGCTAGAATAATTGGCTGCTTGAGTTCTGACTTTTTGGGATTGGTTTGGTTTTCTCCCAGTTGCAAAATAGAGAAGTGAAGACAAATTACTGAGTTGCCTAAAAATTTGACTAAAAGTTTCTATGTACAACCATGTCATTCAAACTGTAATGGATAGTGATTATGATCTTTATTTGAAGTCACACTAAGGTATTTGCAACTAAATAAATACAACCTTTCCTAGTAGCTGTTTACATACGGTATTTTTTCCTTGTTATGATACATATGAAGATTTTATCAGATTTCTGTTTGCATAAAAATTTGTAAGGATTTTTTGTGTTTAAATACAAATGTTTTTTATAAACATGCAGCTGCTTTAATGGTAAAGTAGTATGTACTTTACACCCTTGCTCTTCTTAGTGATTTTTAAAATCACAAGTCAAAATGGAATATAGAAGTAAAAGGTTTACCTAGCCATTGAGACAAGGAAGGAGGCTGCTTGGATAAACTTGAAGTAAGGATCTTGTTTGGGGTTTTCAAAAAGCAGGGATATTTTTTTCTTATTTTTACTTGGCTTTAAGACAGGATCCAACAGTTGTTATTTCATGCTTGTGATGGCCTCCTTCTCATGCCCCTCTTCAAGATGTGGGTGTTGCAGTATGCATTAAGTCTGTGAGATCACAGCTGCAAAGGTTAGGTAAAGGTGGAAATCTTGGAATCTAGGTAAAAAACTACTTGTTTAAAAATTTATGTGCAGTGGTTGAGTATTACAGCACAGCTGTGTGGTTTTGTGACATTAAAAATAACCCTGGGAACACAGTAAACAGTAAATGAGAATCACTAGGGAACTGTGTCTTCTCTTCAGGAGAATCAGGTATTGGTTAAGCTGCTGTAAGACTTGGAGAAGCTACACTTGAGATTATTTTTGTTGCATGCTTTTTCATTACTCTTATGGGTATCATCTGTGATGGGACTAAGTTTTGATGAGTTCACTGTATTTTTTTCTTGAATTCATTAAGCACTTCTATGCTGGTGTACAACATAAGTGCTGAAACTGTAGGGACAACCTGATGCTGGGATCATGATCTTTATGTTCACTGACAATAGAGAGACTGGGCCATCCTGTGGCCTGTTTCAAGAAGGCATTTTAATGAGTGAGATGTTCTGAAGCCTTTGTAGATACAGTAAACTTCGAAGATCTATCAGCTCCCTAAAACTCTAAAAAGAATATTAGATCAAAGATGGGGAGATATTAGCAGCGCTTGAAATGTGCAGTGTCTAGGCATCTTGATCAGCTGGCCTTCAGTACTGTGGCACATACATTTTTATTTTTGTAATCTATGCAGGAAACAGCCTTCTTCCTAATTTAAAAAAAATCTAATATGGCACATGCAGTAGAGCTAGTTTTCCTTGCATAAGGGCATTAAAAACTTCACTGTTCAACACTTCATTTTTTCCCTGTTTGATTAAAGAAATATAGTCCAGTGATGGAAGTAGCACAAACAATTTAGATTTTGGCATCAAATTGCTGGAAAATGCCTGTTGAGTGTACAGAAATTGATTTTAAGAGTGTGTTTTCATATGGAAGATTCTGAATATGATTTATGTATTTTTCAGGTTAATAAAAGATGGACAATTTGAAATAGTAACAGGAGGATGGGTCATGCCTGATGAAGCTTCTGCTCATTATTTTTCTTTAATTGACCAACTGATAGAAGGACACCAGTGGCTAGGAAAGAACCTTGGTATGTACATTGATCTAAGATTTAACTATGTTAATACCAGAAGTCGATAGGAAAATAATTTTTTTTTTTAATTTCTGAGATGCTTAGAAGGCGCTCTCTTTACTCTGCTTTTCTGAAACACTAAATCACACCGTTTAAAGGAAGCTGTAGGATGAAGTCTAGTATTTGCCATTCCTCTTTGCAGATAGAAGTTTCTGGACAAAGTGTATTTGAACTATTTCATGTCATAGCATTTTGTCTTGGTCAATGTAAGACATGCGTATTATATTGGAATAACCAACTATTAACACTAGATCATGCTGAATTTTAGATCCCATGTTTGGTATCACAAATCGTCTTCAATTGCCCTGTCTTTTAAAAATTATGATGAAATTCTTAAAATTACTTAAAAGTTGATATTTCTTTCATGTGTTTGGATCAATTCTGTGGGCTCTGAATTCATTAGCTTCTCTTTTATCAGGCTTTAAAACAATTACAAAATTTAGTTGTAGCAGCAGCAGCAGTAGTAGTAGTATAGTATAGTAGTAGTATAAAGCCTAAACCCAATGTAATGTTAGAATTGGGAATTACTGATTGCAGTTACATTGGCTGAACTGTTTTGCTGGCTTTGGGATGTTCTTTTGTTTAGTTCCGTAAGAAGAGAGAAACTTTTTTATATAGAAAATATTTGTACGGTGATTTTAATAATAAATTGAGATTATTTCATCCAATTAACTGAAATTATTTTGGAAAGCTGTTTCACTGTTTTTCTTAGATTGCAATTTCCATAAACACAGCTTGACATAATTGGAGGGGGAAGGAAGACCTAATAAAAGGGTAATGCATTCTTTACTGTGGTTTTTTTTTGGAAAGACAGTAAAAAGTGCCAAAGGAACCATGTTGATTAATTAAAAACGAATCAGATGTAGCTTTTTTATTTACTAGCATGAAGTTCAGTGAAAAGAGAGTATTAATCAACATGATTCTATTGATCAACAAACTAATAAATCAAAAGAAAATTTAGTTCTGAAGCCAAAAAAGATTAACCTTATTTAAATAACAGTGAAATATCAACAAGCTACCTTATTAATCCATCCACATCCATTCATTTTCTTTCAACTTTCTTTTCCTATTGTACCGTCTGTAAACTACTTTAAGTGAAAGAAGATATGTATTTAATTAATGATTCCAAATAAAGATGTTTGATGCAAAATTGAAACAGCATAGCAACAAGGAGTACTATTTTAAAGTTTTTTATTTTGTTAGAATGCCTTGTTTATAAGATATTTGGTTTTTTTGTTTGTTTGTTTAATGGTTTAATTCTAGTTTGTTAATTCCAGGGTTCTGCAGGAGGTTTAA
Source organism: Corvus kubaryi (assembly GCF_017639235.1). NCBI lineage: Eukaryota > Metazoa > Chordata > Aves > Passeriformes > Corvidae > Corvus > Corvus kubaryi. Next base: position 1,009,700 of record NW_024581095.1, on the reverse strand, counting down.
TACCTAACTGGGTATATAATCTTGGAAATGTTATCTTTAGTGCTCTGATTTGAATTATTGGAATGACTTTCTTGGAGTGAAAAGTAAAACTTTCTTTCCTTTTTTCTTTTTTCTTTTGTCAACAGGAGTAAAACCGAAGTCTGGATGGGCAGTTGATCCATTTGGGCATTCACCAACAATGGCCTACCTTCTGAAGCGCACAGGATTTTCCAATATGCTTGTGCAGAGAGTTCATTATTCAGTTAAAAAACATTTTGCAACACAAAAGACACTAGAATTTTTTTGGAGACAGAACTGGGGTATATGCTCTTCCTTTATGTCAATTTATTTTGTTAATTTACACAGGTAAAATATGAAGAGAACTCGAATAAGTACTATGGAAATATTTACAGAGGAGATTTAGCAGAGTTAGTCTAGACATGAAAACTTTAAATTGCAATCCTGTTTAAAAAAAGCCTTTCATCTAGCTTAAATTTAGCAGATTTTTTTCCTTTTTTTTTCCTCTTTGAATAACAGAAAGTGAAATGAGAATATCTGTGCATTAGGAAAGGCGCTAAATGTAAAAACAATATTGTTGCTATTGTTCTTCTGATCTTCCTTTCTTTTCACTTTCATTTTTGCTTTTACCTTCTCTTGTTTTTTCCATCCTCTCATACTCCTTGTAAGTGTACATAAGAAAAGTAAAAAGGGTGAAAAATTCCTTTACTTGTTTTTTACTTTTTTTCTTCCTCCTACTCCTTTATTTCCTACTATGTGGAAATATAGTGTAGGAGAAGGAACATTACAACTAATTCAAATATTGTGCTAATGAGGCAGTGACAGCAGGGTGATTGGCTTTTGCTTTGTTTTCTTTTTGGTTTTGTTTTGATGTTTGGGTTTTTTTAATAGTTGTTTTAATCCACTCACAGTATAAAATATGTGTTTTATTACCTCAAAAATTCTAAAAATCACGAGGTTTACCTGGGTAAAACACACCTAACATTTGTCCCTGTCTTTCCCAATCACCTGGTGCTTGACTAGAACATTCCAATCTTGACTGTATCTCTTTTTTTACCCTCTTTATACATATAAGGTATATATATATATATATATATATATACACATATACATATATATATATATATACATATATATGTATATATACATATATATACATATATATGTGTATATATATATATACATACATATATATATATATATATATACACACATATAAGGTAGATTCAAGTTATGGATATTCAAAATAAGAAATTGTCTTGATGTGGTATTTTTCCAGTGCAATTCTTGGACTGATTCTTGGCAGGTATGTATGGGAGTGATTTACTTTTGACAAATCTGAGAGGACTTATTTTAAAGTTTTACTCTATTTTATTCCAGATTTGGGATCCAGTACGGATATTCTTTGTCATATGATGCCTTTCTATAGCTATGATATTCCTCATACTTGCGGCCCAGATCCGAAAATCTGCTGCCAGTTTGATTTCAAACGGCTTCCTGGAGGAAGAGTAAGTTGTCCTTGGAGAGTTCCACCAGAAGCTATTCATGCTGGAAATGTTCAACACAGGTACAGTTTTTACATACTCCTCAAGGAAATAACTTTAGAAAAATGTAATTATGCTGGTCAAAGATGACATCTGGCATAGCTTGGTGAATTTAGTTCTGCTGTGGTTCAACCCCAGTGAGCAGCTCAGCTCCACTCAGCTCACTGTCCCCATAGTGGGGTGGGGAACAGAATCAGAAGAGTAAAATGAGAAAACTCATGGGTTCAGATGCAGGAGAGGCCTTGGCGCTGTGCAAGCCCTGCTCAGAAATAACAAAATCATCTCTCTGTTGTCAACCCTGTCAGCAGAGCAAACACAGATCACAGCTCCATACTGCCCACTGTGACTCTACCCCAGCCAAAACCAGTAAAAGATTTTAAAAGAAGCTTGTTGTGGCTAAACAATACCTGTTGCATAACCTGGTGTTTGCTCCTAAGTTGGTAACATAACTGTCAGTGAAATTAGAGGAAAAGTTGTAGTTAAGGAAAGGGCACTTTTAAAAATTTTCTATTTGTGACACATGAGTCAGTGTCTGAATGACAGTCAGAACACAGTCATCTGGTTGTAGTCATGTTACTGGTTTACTGTGTTTTTTGTGAATTTTATGAACACTGCAAGTTCCCTGCAAGTGGATCACTTCAGGGGCAGCGTGATGTGTGCTGTAACTACAAACAGTGGTATATTTCCTGTGGTATATCCTTGAAAAACTTGGCAATCTGTGGCCTAAGTTTTGTGAAGTGCAAGCCGTAAGTTAATCTGATTCCTATTTCTGTGTCTCCAGGGTGGAAATACCTGTTCCTTTGTGCCCAGGGTAGAAATTCCTATTAACCTCAGTTCTAGTTTTCAAGTAGAAACACAGAGTTTTGCCACAGTTAAGAATCAAATTTACACTCCTACAAAACTGCTTCTCATTTTTGGGTGACGGGGGCAGAGGGTGGAGGTGGGGAGCTGGGGAGGGAGAGTAAAGGAAGAAAAAAAGGAAAAAAGAGAAAAGAAAGGGAAGTAAGTTAAGCTACCAAAGGTTTTTCCAGAAAATGGTTGTGTTCTATGGTTCCTGTTGCTATCTTCAGGCTTCAAACTATACCAGGTTTCCAGAGTTAAAAGTTGAGGTAGCTGTTTACAGTTTGTGCAAATTGCTGAGCATAACAAATGTATTAAGGGTGACTTTTTGGTCCTTGATGCTGAAGTTTTAAAGTGATGATGTGATGATGATGCACTGCTTGTCTACATGTCAAGTATGCATTGCTTTTCTCAGAGTATAAATTTTGACAAGCATCATGAAAACATCACTTGAACAAAATTCAATTACAAAATATTACTGAAGATAAAACCAAAATTAAACACAATACATTACAATTGCTGTATTTAAAGGTAGGAATTGGTATGATGATAGGAAAAAGTGGGGTTTTTTTGAAGCAGAGAAATGAAAGATGATGGTGACAGGAGAAAAGTAGAAAAAATATGACACACCCAGTGCCTATTGAATGTGAAGGAAAGCTCATATGTTATTAAATCAAAGTTGTAAAAAAAAAAAATCTTGACAATATATCTCAATTAGCTGAGACAAATATTTGCAGAAGAGCAACGGCTTGTTTAACAAATACCTGAAACATAGAGGCTATAAATAAAATGTAGAGTGTCTGCTTGGAATAGTCTTTTTAAGGGTCTTGATTTTTAATTATCCTTAATTCTTGTGCTTTCTAGATGCAACCTTTGCATTAAAATCTAAATTAGATCTTGTAAAAGAAATGGGTTTTCACATGTCAAAGCATATTACAGAATAAGATAAATGGGGGCAGGTATGTAGTGAACATATGATCAAGTTAAAGTGATTATCATCTCAGTATGGTCTCTGAAACTTAATATTTTGCATCAGCTTTTTTAGATAAAAGCGGTTTTGATGTCTAACAGGGAGTTGAAACAGCAGTATGCTGTGTGATACCTCTGGGAAAAGTAAAACTAACACATGGTGTTTGAGTTAGAAGCCTGGATTATTTACATTTGGAACACTGGAACTACACTTCTAGTGTCTAGTTTCAAATAAATCCACTATAATGCAGGAAGTAGTGTTTTGATGGAGAATGCTAAAACACTATGTGTGTTTTATGAAAAGTTGGAATATTGTAGACAACCAAAAACTTTGTTGATCTGACCTCTGTAATAACATATTTTACAATTGTTATGATGAGATGTATGAGTTCCAGAACTGAAAAATCTATCTTTATATCATAAGTTTTCCAAGGTTACAGGTTTGCAGCAGACTAATTAATCTGCCTCTTATCTCTGATTGCTTTAAGACTAAAAAATACAGAAGATTCATGAATTTGAAAAAAGTTGATTAATTTGGAGACTAGGTTTAGATTGCTGACCTTTCTTCAATGCCAAAGCTACAACAAAATTAATAAAACCCAGATCTTAAATACTCAGCTGGGACTGTTGCTTTTGATTTCTATACTATTAGGGCCTTATATATGCATTAAAGACATGCTGAGTTGAAAACTTCAGACTAGTAGTTGTTGGATTTTTCATTGCCTTGCCACATAAGTTGTGACTTGGTAAGAAGGAATGAAGCAGCAACCTAATTGAAAACCTGTACTTGTTTAATTACACTTCATAACACCTTAGGTTATAAAGACTACCCTTGCACTTGCCCTGATTTGCAGCTGCATCCTTATCCATATGTTTGAATGCTGAAGCTTTTCGCACTAGGAAGAAAAAACAGCTGTTGTATTGGGGTTTTTTTTCCTGGGTTGTTGAGGTTTCTTTTACCTTGAATGGAAATGAGTTGTTAGCAGAAGCACAGTTTGTTTCTCTCTGAAGCATGGAAATAGGAGAGAATCTGTACTGCAAGTTATGTGCTTCAGAGAAACAGTAGAGAAAGGACTTTCCTCTTCACCAGCTACTGTTCAAGAGCCCAGTTTTGCCCTTCAGCTTTTTTCTCCTTATGGTCACATTGTACAACATGCAATTTGTGTTCAGAATTACACTGCCAGATGGCATTGGGGGTTAATGTTTGTGATTGCCTACTTCAGGTGGTTGTAGCTCCTCTTCCTTTAACATAGAAAGAGGTAAAACCAGCCATGTTTATTGTTTTGATATGTATTTACTCAAATACTTGGTCTTGCATTAAAAGAAGACAGTTCTGGTACAAAAAGGTTTTCTTTATTTGTTGAAAGGTCTCAAGCATTCAGTGATAGTCTGAAAACTTGAAAACAAAAGGTTTGTCATGTCTGATCTCCTGCTTCGTTTTCAGATTTTCATTCAGATAGGCAGGATAAACATATCAAAATGTATCTAATTCTGTTTCACTGGGGAACAATAATGGGAAAATATTGATGACAGTCACTGGAATCTTTTTTTTCCTCCAGAGGTGTTTTTTTTTTCTTCACCATGCTCTGTCTGGGGCTTTCTGCTGGCACTTTTACATTCCTATATGAATTAATGATTTAGGAAGTTATTTGAGAGAAACTTAGAAGGATATACTTGAATTGATGTTCTTCAGTGTTTTTGCAATTGAAAGTGGTTTGGAATGGAGGAAGATCTTGCCATCCCCTTAAAAACATAGAATAATCCCACAGTTATCAGTACTTTAAGAAATGGAGAGCAGCAATACTTATAAATTTCACAGGATGTTTGGAAAGAAACCAGAGAAGGACTTTGAAGGGAGATGTCAGAGTCAAATATCCTGTTAACTGTAACCTGTATTTTTCAAGAGACTCAACACTAAAGTATGTTTTTAACCATAGCCTATATGTGGAAAATTTGAGTTAGACTGGCTCCCTAGAAAGAAGCATTGCCAAGTCTTGTGTTGTGGCTGCTGTTCTGGTAGCTGTGTGGTGAGGAAGCTTTTGTATTTAAATCTTACAACCTGTTGAAATCATGGAAAGTATTGATTGGTAATCTGCACTATAAATCCAGTAATAGACAGGGGGCAGGGTAATGATAGCCACTGGCTGGGTAAATTGTAGTCTCATTAGAACTTTGTGGATCCTTAGCTAAAGTTAATGTTGTGGCCCCATTCTCCCTCCAGAATACAGTCAGACCTTGTGTTTACACAGTACTTTTGCAATCTGATAAATAAGTAAACCCTGACATGCGGTTCAAAGGAAAAGGGGGTTCAAATATAATGGACTAGAATTTTGCATAAATGTTTATGTAGCAGTTCTTCAAGAGTGTGAGTTGCAAGGTGATTTTGCTAGATCGTCTATTAAAAAGACATGAAGAAACAAAAAAGCCTCATTAGAATCTGAATTTTCTGCTCTTTTGTCTTTAAAGCCTTGAAATTTGTATTTCTGTTTTCTTAAATATGTTACTATGGTTTATATTTCCTATGGGAATTATTTACATAATTTTAATTAGAGGGTATCAGCATCTGAAGATGCTGATAATTGTGACTTGAAGGGGGAGGGTTGAAAATGGACTTTTTCAATAACCTAGATATCAGACTTGTGATTCTTAATATATTGCTTTTGTGGAACTGATAGTTTACCCATCCTAGAATTAGTAGGTGCCGAAGGATTTTTAAGGCCAAAAGCATAAAAGCAGTGGATTTAATTTTTCAGGACTCAAAGATTCAAGAGGGATGGCTCTAAGGCACATAAGAAGCTGGCTGAATGGAGAACAGTGATTTTTAGCAGCAAACTTCCTCTTGAATTACTTGTTTTATTTACAAGGCTGGAGTTCCTCAGAGATTAGTTTATGGGCAGTTTTTCTGTCAAGGACATGAAGACATGAAGCAAAGTATCAAAGGAAGGTACCAGAGGGGATGAGAAGAGCTTGCTTATTATTATAAATAGGAGCTGGAGAGGATTAGGATTGTTATCTAAATATAAAGCAGGTAAACATGATTTGAACTGTAGGTTAGTTTTGGCACAGGCACAAATTGGTCCAGACTGCCCTACTGCTTGAGATGAAGCTTGATAAGCTTATTGAAGGATTTTATTAGCATGGTGTTTGCAACAGTAGTAGGTTGAATATGGTGTCCCAGTGGGGAGAATTGCATCCAGCTTTTTGTTACAAAGTGGGATAATGGAGTTTAGTATGTCTTGTTTAGGGTCATCCTAATGCACAACTTGGTATCTAAGAATTGTTTTGCCAAATGCTGACTTTTTTCCCTCTGTCTTCCTAATTGCTCTTCTCTTTTTCTCTCCTCAAGGGCTTGGATTATATTAGATCAATACAGGAAGAAGTCAAAACTTTTCCGTACGAAAGTCCTGTTGGCTCCACTTGGGGATGATTTCCGCTATGCTGAGAGCTCAGAATGGGATCAGCAGTACCAGAATTATCAGAAGTTGTTTGATTATATGAATTCTTGTCCTGAGTGGCATGTTAAGGTAACTACAACACATTTTCTGGTTTGTGGAGAAAACAGTATTTCCCAAAATTCTGATATTCTTCATGGAAAAAAGAAATTGTTGTTAGGTTCAGTTTTTGCAACTGCAAGACTTAATATATTATTTAGCAATAGATTGATGTGTCTTGGTAGCTTGCTCACTTTTTTTTTTTCTTTACTACCTTCTCTCCCCGCAAAACAAAACCTTTGCTATTAATAATACCGGCTTGAAAACTATAGATAGTTTCCAAACCAGATTAATTTGGAGAGCAGCTATTAGGTTTTTAATTGTTTTCTTAGTGCTCCTGTTTTCACAGGCTTCAGGTATTGTTACTTACGACTCACAAGATTTGTTACTTAAAACTATTGTATTTTCTTACTAGAAGTTCAAGAAAATTTTGCTGCTTTATTTGAGTCCTCTTGGTTTTACATCCCAAAACAAACCAAAAAGTCTTAAGAGGTGCCATTGCTGGCACATGTGGTAAAATCTGAGACTGACCTGGCTACAAAAGGACTGAGTATACTAACACAATTATCAGATGAGGTACCACTTCAAATCAGCATTTATGTGTCAGAGTTAAAACACACATTCATATGCTCTAATGTGTAAGCTGATGGCCCTAGAGACTTGTACTATAGATGTTCTCTGTATTCAGACAATTTTTCATCATCTTTCGACATGACAGTAACAAATGGGGGACCACAACCTTGGGTTTTTTGAGTGTCACCTGAGAGTGCACTGTTGCTGCTTTCACATTCAGGTTTTTTTAAAAACCTGGTCTGGTATCTTTCGTGTGGTTTGTGCATGCATCTGTTTTTCCTTATCTTTTCTGAGACCTTCCCTGATTCTTCCAGCTGTGCATTTGACTAGTGCCTATAGTATGTTATTACTTTCTGCTGACTTCTGGGCTTGTGTTTTGCCAAGATGATTTCTTGGGATTATATCTTATCTGAAAACTGGATTTTATGTGTTTCCTATGGGATGTAGGCGACATGATGTATGGTGAAGGACCACTACGTCTTAGTGGACGGAGATACACCTGGAGAGGACTCTTCAAATTTTTTTAAATCTAAAGCCCATCTTTTAAAACTTAAGATTGCTGCTATCACTTGCTTTATTTCTGTCAAAAATGCATATACTGTACAGGTATACACTTTGGTACTCTTTGGATACTAACAGCAACATATTTTCTGTAGTTATGGCTAACCAGGGCTGGATGATTTTGTGGGGCAAAAACTGAAGGCTGTAAGTCTGAAGTCATTCTTCAAGGACCAGTGCTGTCCTGAGACATCTGAAAGTTCCTTTTTGGAAAGGTTCTGTTCAGCCCATTGTCAAGGATTCTATCAGTCCACTTCATTAGGCTAGGTGTGCCCATCTGGAATTGCATTAACCCTTGGTTCCCTCACAGAAGTATCCAGCCCTTTTTCTGGTTTTTAATACCCACACAAAAAGATACAAAATCCTCTTTGTCTACCACTTCATACCTAGGATATTTTTGATCAGCTGGAGCACTGTCAGCATCAGAGCATTTCTCCTTTTCATTTTATTCAGATACTTAGGTTTTTCTCTCTCTGTTTTTGTTGTTCTTTTTTTCTTTCTTATTTGTTGCCTGTCTGATGGGGTATTTTTTGGTCTGTTTGTTTTTCTGGTTTGGTTTGATTATTTGTTTTGTTTGAAACTGATGTCATTTATTCTTGAAAATTTGAGCTTAGACGGAGAACTTCCACACTCTTCTGCACTTTCCCTAGTGGAATGTACCTCCACAGGCAAGTAACAGGACACGCTCAGCTATGTAAGAACTTAGATTACATAAAGGAAGAGTTCACATTTCTTCCTGAAGTGCTGAGATGCCTGGTATATTACTGCTTACACAAGGGAGTGCCTACTCTGCCTTTCTGATCTGAAGAGAGATTTACTCTTTCAGACAGCTCTTTGTGATGTTTATCTAGTGGATATGTCTTTTACCATTGAGATTCTCCTGCCAGCCACTATTCTGATCTAAAAGTATGTGGTACAGCACTGTAAAACATACCTATTTTGCTCTTGAGGAATTCAATCTCCCATTCAGAGATCTCCTTTGCATCTATTATATATAAATTAAGCTGAGTCTTTTTGTATGCCAATAGAAGAGTCAACCAGGCTATTTCACTGTTCCATTCACCTGATTTTGGTGCTTCCACTGGTGAGGTTCTACTCCTCTGATTCAATGCAAAAGTGAGATCATCTCTGTGTCTTCTCTTGGTGTATTGTTTTTGGTTTTTGTTTTCTACTTGTAGGTCCCTATGATAGTGAGGGAAAAGACCAAGTATGCCTAGAAATAAGGCAAGGTTTACTAATGGTGGGATTTCAGGGGCAATATTTATCTTTCTCTGCTTTACTGCCATTTAAAGTGGCAAGTTACCGTATTGTATCCACCTAACAAATACTTGGATGATCTGAATGACTTTGAAGTGAAAGTGTTTGGGGTTTTTTAAATGATTAAAAAGTTTAATTTTGTTGTCACAGTGATAGTCTGATAGTCCTTATATTCCAAGTCACTTTTGAAAGATTTTTACTAAAACTTGGTTTTGATGCTGTAAATTGTAGCATGCTCATTGTATGCTTATTGTTAAAAATAATAATAGTAATAGCAAACAAAGGTACTTGATATTATCATTATAACTTAAGGTGAGGATACTCCTGGTAAAGTAATGTGATCTTCTGTTCCAGCTTCCTTTTTTTTTTCACTTTCATTCAAAATCCAGTTTGCCAGTTATGCCTTCTTTAACAACATTTCTTAATACTAACAACATTGGTATCAATCATTTATTTTTTCTTTTTTTTTGTTGTGCCCCTAATGCTTGAGGATACCATTTTTGACCTACCCGGTAAAGATCTGCTATTACAATATCTTAGCATTTTTAAAAGTGACCAGAAGATAATGAATTTATTTTTTACTCCCACATGTTACATCTCTAACTGCAATTTCTTTGTACAGAGTTAAAAGGACCAGCTTCTGAAAGGAAATGCTAATTTTTTTTTGATCACTAGTCATCTTCGTTAAGCAAGATCTGGAGCACAAGAGAGTTAATTTTGAAAAGACAGGATTAGGAGAACTATGCTTTTGTTACATTACACCATATTTCTTATTTAGTCCAGACAGCTACTTGGGTAATATTGAGGTATTATTTAGCTTGTGTATAAGAGACTTACTTGTAAGACATGAAACAATGCTTCCCTTACTTCTTGACATTTAGATGTTATTTTATATTCATAAATATTTATAAATATTTATAAATACATATTATTTATATTCACATTTATATTTATATTTATATCTTTAAAAAAAAAATCATATTTCATCATTTGTAGAATGGTTTTGGTTGGAGGGGACCTTTAAAGCTGTCTCATCCAACTGCCCTGCAATGAGCAGAGACATCTTCAATTAGACCAGATTGCCCAGAGTCCCATCCAATCCAGCCTTGGATGTTTCCAGAGATGGGCCATCCACAACCTCTGTAGGCACCTTGAGTGTATCACCACCGTCATATTAAAAGTTGCCGTTATACCTAGTGCAGATCTACCCTGGTTTAGTTTAAAATTATTACCTCTTTTTTTAGCACAAGAGGTCTGACTAAAAAGCCTGTCCCCATCTTTCTTGTAAGGCTCCTTTATTGAAAGGCTGCAGTAAGGTCTCCCCAGAGCCTTCTCCACTCCAGGCTGAACAACCACAACCTCTCTCAGATTTTCCTCATAGGGAAGGTGTTTCTCTGATCATTTTTGTGACTCTTCTCTGGACATGCTCCAACAGATCCATCTCTTTCTTGTACTGAGTTGAAATGCTTTTTTGAAAGTACTTCTTGTATTGAGTTTTGAAATGCTATCCAGTTTGTCTGAAAAGTGTGCAGCGGAACTTTAAAGATTTTTGGGATAGGTTTTCTGCTATAAATCTGCTGGAAGAGTGGCATGTTTCTGAAATGTATATGGAACCAAGCATATTCATTCTCTTTGTATTTCTGCATAATGAAAATGGAACTTTATTACAGTAATTCTAATTTTAATTCAGGCCCAGTTTGGAACTTTATCTGATTACTTTGAAGCTCTGCGCAAAGAAAGCAATTTGGGTGAAAAGAGCAGCAATTCATTTTTTCCTGTTTTAAGTGGAGACTTCTTCACCTATGCAGACAGAGATCATCATTACTGGAGTGGGTACTTTACATCACGACCCTTCTATAAACGCCTGGACAGAGTCTTGGAGTCCTACATACGGTAAATACTGCCATCCAGTACATTCATAACGTGTTTCTTGGCACACAGGAGAGATGAATGTGTAAGTATTTGTTGTGATTTAACCCCAGGCAGCCCCTTGCTCATTCCCCCACCAGCAGGATCTTGGAGAATTGGAAGAGTCAAAGCTACAGAACTCGTGAATTGAGACAAAGGCAGTTTAACAGCAAAAACAAAAGGCACACATATGATCAAAACAATAAGGGATTATGGCTATACTGTGAACTTTTTTAGAGAGAAGTACAAAGATGTGAATTTTACAAAGGTTCTTAGAGGAAGCTGAGCAATAGCCAGGAATATTGTGTAACAAGTGATCTCAGACTACTGTTCTTCTGAAAACTGTCTGCATCTTTAAAGAAAAAAATAGTTGCTGAATTTTGGTAATGGAGTATTTAAGTGGTTCCCTCTTGTACCAGACATAAGATAAGATGATTTAACTGTGTTTTAAAGCTCCAGAAAGAAATCTAAGGCAGATGGATATGATGTAAACCCTGAACATTTCATGTATTGCCTTCCTTAAGGATTACAATTTTTGCTGTAATGGATGCTGCAGTAGTGGAATGAGCAAGAGAGGTGTGGAAAGCAGCATTTTGCGAGCTTGGAAAGTAGTGTTTTGGAGGGAGATACAAGTACCTTTCAGAACAGAAACTATCTAGCAGAACCTATTCTATTTCTTCCAAGGAATCCGGTTTTTACTGTGGTAAAGTGGATGATTCATCATAGGAATCTTTAATTTTCAGTGAAAACAGAGTTGTTTAATACTGCTGTTGGAGAAGACAAGATGTACAAGAGAACAGGAAGAGCAGGACAGATAATGTTCTTATAAATTGGATTATCCAGATAATTGTTTTTTCATAGTTTTGATTAATTTCCTTTCTGTGTCTTAAAATGCACCAAGCATTTCCTTCAGCTTCATCATAGTCTATTTTTTTAATATTTTTAGGTGTGGTTACTTAATTGTCATTTTTCTGGTTTTTATTACATAGATTGCAGAAACTTCATATGAATTTGTTTGTACTATTTACAACTTTACATTGTTAAAGAGATTCCTTCATTTCAGTTGCGTTTAACTTCTGAAAAAGGTTTGGGTATAGAATCTCTGGAGAAACACCAAACTGTCAATGTTCTTAGGTATTAAAACAAAGTATAGTTTAAAAAAGTACCTGGGAGGTTTTTAATTTTTCATTATCCTTTGTAAATAACGTGTAAGGAAAAAATGTATAAATATGTTCTCATTGTTCTAATATCAGGTTTTTTGTCAGTTTTGTTTTCAGAAACTGTGAGAATCTTCACCAATGTCACAATAGCTATGAGAACAGCAGGAGTAGGGGTTTTGTCTTTTATTTTTCATTTCTTTAAAGGAAAGGAAATTCAGTAGGATCATATTTAATCCTCGAACTCGTGATAATTATTTCCGTAATATTTTTGAGCTAACATATATCCATGTATATGGGGTATGTCTATGTTTGTGAGGGAAGGAGTCATGAACAGAAGGTTCATACAACAGAAGGTTCATACAACACATGTGTATGTGTTCTTTACCAAGGATGAATATTTTTAAGTTCCAGCAGAACCAGAATTAAGTAGCACTTCACTGTTACTTAAAAGCCAGTGTTCAGCCTCAGGACCTAATATGAAAACTAACCATTTAAGCAAGAAAAGGGTTTGTTTGTTTGAGGTTTTTCCTGTTTGAAAAAAGGTTTGTTTGGGTTTGGGTAGTAAAGAAGTGTAAGAAAACGTAAGGATTTTATAATGGAGATTGACAGTGATTTGAGACATTATTGACTTTTTAATTTTAAGTGAGAGATGGGTGGATTGAAGTGGTTTAAAGGGTGATAAAATATGGACCAGAAGTTTATATAATGTGACGAAAAGATAGAAAGAACAACAGCATGGTTTGGGACAAGATAGGGACACAATCTGTGGTTTTATTAGTTACTGATGTAAACAGGGAAAAATTACAGTAAATCTGCAAAAAAAATTGTTGAAGTAATTTAGACAATGAATGCTACAGTGATACTTCTAACCATACAGATGGATAGAAAATACTACATCTTGAGAGTTCAAAATCTCTTGGATAAATTATTTATTTAAGTTAAACATAAACTGGACTTAACTGTAAGCTAGTGTAGGCCTTGACAAATCAGTGAAGCAAATTTTGGTATATTTGCAGTGTCCTATCCAGGACAGATACTACAAATTACAATGAAGAGGTAAATTTGTAAAAACTATTTCAGGTCATCTGCAGTAATTTGAAACAGAGGTGAGAAAACCAAGGCTTTATACAGCTTTCATGGAAAGGCATTAGATGTTTACCTAAAAGCTGAAGTGTTTTCTAATACCATGATGTATTTCTGAGTGTCTTTCATCTTTGACCATTGAACCATTTTAGTGTTTAGAAAAATATTGAGACATGAAAGGAAAACTCTGCATCTGAGAGACATCCCTATTAATAAAAAAGAAAATTAAATTAATGTTAGTTGTGGGGAAGGAAATCTCACCTTATTTTAAGGACTAAAATAATAGGTACAGTTAGGTCAGTGTTTAGTGGCTAACTCAATTTTTTTAAAAAAGGTAAAGTGTTTTTAGACAGGGTTTATTCACTAGATGAATGAACATCTGATGTCTTTTTTTCAACTAAAATATTTTCATTTTTCTTTCAAATTAAGCTGTATTTCCACTGTCGATATCACCATGTCCCACAGACGTAGAGAGGAGGAGAGAAGAACCAGCAGGCAGGAACTGTGCAGCAAAATTGATTTGTTTAATTATTTTACAAACTCTTTTATAGACTTTTTCTTCATAGTCTAATTGGTCAAAGGATCAGCCACCCCTTGGGGGTGATTGGCTAAAATCCTAAAACATCCATTGTCAAAATATTTTTCTACTGTACCATAAACAAGACTTTTCAAGGTTGCAGGTGTTCAAGGTTTACAAAACTCTGCAATATCTTCTGTGAGAGAGAAGAGTCTCTCACGGACTTAGAAAAGAGCAGGAAAAATTCTTGCTAACAGCAATATTGTATCCACAAAGCTGCAATAGGACAAAGAAGGAGGGATGCACAGAAGTAGGAATTTGCGCTAAGCAACATTAAAATTACAGTGATTAAGGTTAATCTAGCACTAGTAATTAAATACAAGAATTGTAACTTTTAAACACCTTGATTTTGTATGTAGCTTCTGAGCAGTTACCTAAACTGCAAGAGCAAAATCTCATCCTGTTCATGAAATATTGACAACATGAAAATAGTTTAGTCTGTTACATGTACAGTGCACGTTTCTGTGTAGTTGGGTATGTGATACTTGCAGTTTTTATAGAACTGTCACCTATGTGTTACATAAAGATGAGGAGAAAACTGAATCCAAAGGAATTTTTCATGTTAAAAATTAATACCATGCATAGTCTGATAAAAGGGTTTTTTTAAAATTTTTTTGTTGTACCTAGTTTAAAATTGAACATATGCCCTCACTGGGAACTTGGGTAAATTAAAGAGTCAACTTATTTTCCTTCTTTTTTTAAAATTTATTACTTGCATGCCTAGAAGTTAGCATTACAAGAAAATAAGTTGTTGTGATTTCTTTGTTTTTTGTGGCATTAACCTGTATCATCTTTGTTGCTTCAAATAGTTGAGAAGTGTTCATTAACCTCTAATAAATTTTGAAAAAGAATCTGACAATTTTCAGACTTGCAAAAATAGAACTGTAACATTTTAGGGAAAGAAGATAAGAAAAAAGTTAACAGATGTTTTCCCAGAATTTATGCAGGCATTTCTGTTAGTCAAATATCCATAATAGCTGGCAATTATGGGGATATTTTTTGTAAAATAAATTTAGATTCTCATAAAGAAAGTAAGAATCTAGTGGTAATATTTTAGTGCTAGGCTTTTGCAACAGATGTAGAAGAGGAAGGCTCTGCATTCTGTTCGACATAAGGGTTTTGGAATCCAGTGTTCTTCCCGTTCAGGTGAATGTATAGAGCAGGTGCACGAGGTGCTCTAAGCCCTTACAAGAATTTAGTTTGCATTAAGTGCAAATGGCAGAATAGATATTGGATAGGGTACAGTTTAATATATTCATTTAAAACAATTTTATTTGATTAATAATTTGCTTTTTGAAATGGGAATTGTATGTTTCTTATAAGGCACTCTACCCGTACTGTGGGATTTTTAAGACCAGATCTGTATCCTTCACACATTTATGAGTGTGTATTTCAGTTTGCACTGTTACATTTTTATTTTAAAAGTCCATCTTCCATCACAGAAGTCTTGCAGATAGCTACCGTGTGAAGATAGAAACAGGCTAAAATGCATAAGAACAAGGTTTAAAGAGCTTATGGAACTATTTGCAGTTTATTCTTTAGATCAAATGTGTATTGCTTTTTACATGTTAACCCTATATAAATACTTGATTATTCTCTGCAATTCCAGGGCAGCTGAAATTCTCTACTCCTTGGCTTTAGTACAGTCCAGTAAATCTGAGAAGATGAGTGTATTTCCTTCTGTGGATAACTATAAATTGCTGACAGAAGCTAGGAGGAACCTCGGACTCTTCCAGCATCATGATGCTATTACAGGAACAGCCAAAGATTGGGTGGTTGTGGATTATGGCACCAGGTAATTTATTATAAATACATAAACTTAAATCTTAACTTCCTTTTGCATTTTTAGAACTGAAGTGTTTATTTCCAACATACAGATTTGATATAGCAACACACTCCACTGATAGTGTAGTGGTGCTCTGCATGAGAAGTGGATTTGATTACCCATGCTCTTCATTTATGAAATATTTTTTAACTCTTTGTGTAAGAATTTGATGTCCAAACAAAATTTTGGTATTTCAAAAGGTAGACACGTTACTGAGATTTCCTTAATAAGAGAAATTTTTTTCAGTAACAGCCATATAGGAGAACTTTTTATATTTGTCTGTCCTAAACCATGATCAAAGATGTGCTAATTTAAGCGTATATTCCTTGGAAAATCCCACACCCTCTGTGGTCTTCCTTTCTTAAATGTCAGAAATCTTTTTCATGTTGACAATCTTTTGCTTGTCTGTCATTGCTTATTGTTTCAGCTGGGGGGTATATTTCTCAGTATTGAGAAATTATTCTGCTAGCTGCTTCATATAATTTTTTTGAAGAACATTGCATGATATGTGGACGCCTGTGTATGCACATGCTTTAATTTTGGGTTTCTTCAGAAAAATGATACGTATTGAAAAGTTAAGAACTAGTAAATTTGATTAATTGAGGTGATGAAGGTAGACTGATGGTACAGCATGTTCACTAAATAAGTAATTGTTTTAAATGCATCTTAAATACTCCTTCTTGTTTTAAACTATTTCATGACAAGTGTTTTTAAATTCCATGGTTTTAATCTATTATGTCATAGGTATTCACAATTCACTTGGTTACGAGAGAGTAAAATAAAGGTTTCTTTCACTTTACAAATAAAATTATCCAGCTCTCTGTATTTAGAAATTTGTAAACATTGTGTGAATTGTAACAGTGGACATCTTGGTAGTTTATATAGTTTACAGTTTATATTCTTCTTGTTTCTGATTTTCTCTTAATCCTGTGTAAACACAATCTTGACTTTGTGACCAGTGTTTCAGGCTTGTCTCCACTATAGAAACTGAAAATCAAATATACAAATTGCAAACTTTACTAAGGTTAACACTTTGACAAAGTACTTGGTATTCTGAGGATACTCCTTTTGTAGCATAGCAGACAGGAGGAGATGTACCTCATTTTCAGTATGCAAGACAAGAATATAACTCAGATACATCTGCATTTTTCAGGCTGGTCACCCATTGCAACTTACTGTTCTTAATTTCATAAAATACTGATGTTAAAAAAATTATTTATTTATCTGCAGCTCATATTTTTGAGTTCTTTAATGTTTTTACATTTTGATATTACCACATTGAATAAAAAAAATTGAAAACTAACTAAGATTTTAAATGTTTTAACAGGCTTTTCCATTCAATAATGAACTTGAAGAAAGTGATAATTGACTGTGCTCATATTCTTATCCTAAAGGACAAAAGTGCTTATAATTACGACACAGCAACTCCATTCCTGAAGATGGTGAGCTATCTTCCTTGATTTTTTCCAAAATGAAATATGAGCTATGTCTTTTGAATACAGTTTGAGTGGCCTGAGAAACATCAGAACTGAATTTGCAGCTAATGCCTTCTCAGAAATCTACTACTTATCACTCTTCATATTAGCTCAAGATATTAGAAAGTAAAAACTGAACATGTCAGCAGTTGATGCTGAAAAAAGCCCACACAGCTAAAGGGACTTCTTTTATTCCCCTTTGTGAATGACCTAGTAAAAGCAGGTGTTCTAATTTCCTTGTGGGCATAAATTTGTTGGTGACTTAAGTGGCATACATATGTAATTGAATATATAACAGTATGCGGTCCTGTAATTTGACTTCACTTGTAACTTAAGAAATATGGGAAGAAGAAAATTTCCTTCTCTCACAGAGGCCTAGCCTTAGTTTGCAAGATTAGGTCTAGACAATACCTTGTGATCTTTTTCCTTTGCTGAAATTATTCGAAACAGGAGTATTCAATGAAATGGATGATAAAGTCATCAATGAATCCTCAGGTATCATTTTGAGACCTATTTTACAGGAAGAACACCTTGAAGAAACACACTTGCTAATATTGCTTCCTTTCAGAATTCTTAGTTTCTTCACTCTCTGAACAGAAGTCCTCTTCTGTGATAGCTAGGAATTTTTAGGAAGACTGCATCAATGCATTTATCTTGAAGAGGGACAAAATGAGATGCTTTAATTTCTTTGTGCATAAACATAGTAGGGTTAAGGCAGTCTTTATTATATGATTACCTCACACTTCTGACATAATAAACATGACATATTTTCTACTGGTTTAGTTGTCCCAAGTGAATTACTCTTCCAGTCACATGTATACATTAAAAAAAAAAAGTTAAAATAGTTTTCCATACTTTTTATGACTTTTATGCAAATATATATGTATGCTGCATATGTATGCTATGTGCATGTGTGTCACAAATATATAATTTTTCTCCTCTTTGGAAAATGAGTGTGCACTTTCATAAAGTAGGAATATTTTGAAGGCATTCATAGAATGAAGTTTTTACTCCTGCTCTGAATTACATTGGAAGACATTGCAATGTTACATTTTACTAATGTTCCTGTTCTTTATCAGTCTGGATTAATACCACTGCATTGTAGAAGTACTAATTGCTGTTTAAACTGTATATTGCCTAGGAGCATACTAATTCAAGAAGCTATTATGACCACTGTGAAAGCAGAAATTAAAAAGGAAGTTCTTATTTCAATGAATTTACTGTGTCTATGTAAAACAAAAAAATAGGTGATTACAAAAGTAGATTAAGATTTATCTGTATGCTAAGCAATATCTGCAGCATATCATTAATCCAGTATCTGCTGTGCACTAAATGTAGCAACAAACACTTTTTAATATGGGATTTGTAGACTGCTACAGGAGAACTTCAGGATACTTACAAAACACTTTTGCAAAGCTTGAGCAAGTTGAAAGTTCAAAGGCATTCCTTTTGGAGTACAGACTGTGGTGTTTTGGTGGCTGATGGAAGCTGACTTTAAGAATTGCTCAGAGATGGGCATTCAGAATGAATATCAAGAGGGTTGAGAAAGACAAACGATGAAGACTCCAAGATTGAAAGTGGCTGTTGTTTTTGAGGTGTGAAGAAGTAAAAAACACTTAGAGGACCAGAACACAAGACCATTGCAGCAGCATTCCAGCAGGCAGCAGGTACAACCAGGGACAAGTTTCCTTTCTTGGAGGCAGAAAGAAGAAAGTCAGGAATAAGACACTATTGAAGAATTCCAGAATGACACTGCCTGCACTTTTTCTATTCTTCTTAATTATTAGTTACACACGAAAGCATCATGTTTATTCAGTTGGTAACTGAATACTTTGTGTGTTAAGTTTTACAAACTCTACACTAGTAAACAAACAAAAAATCTCTTGGAAGGCAATACACTGGGAAATAGAAGAAACTTAAAGATCCCAGAATGGCCCAACTTTGGTTGGATCATGGATGAGATTTAAACTGTAAAAGTAAAGCTGTACAACCATTACACCATTCCTGTACTTAAGTCTTAGTTCTTTCAGTGCAGAAAGAAAATTTTAATGTAAGTGACAATTGCTGGATTTGAAAAACATGATGTTGAGGAAGTTTTGAGGAACTGAGAACTCCGCACTTTCAAAGTCTAAACTGGTCACCATTGTGTGAACTGACAGGAATGCACTGTGAATAAGCAGTTTGTCCGTTCTCTTGGACTAATGCAACAGTGACAGCAATGTCTTGTCTCTACCTTTCCTCAGTGGAAGTGAGCCCTGTACCACACCACACCACACCTCAGATTATGTTTTTTGAAACCTTTCTCTGTGTACAATATGCGGTAACAATGAGAGCTCACAGGAGACCACACAGTGAATCCTTGTGATAAGTGCACAAGAGTGTAGTGTTTCAGAGTAAATTTATAGCAGGAGAAAGTTAATAAAAATATGTGATAAGTATTTGCAAAATTTGAAGGAAGTTGGTGATGATAAAGTCTTGTATGCAAAAATGAAAACACAGGCGTGATAATTTGATAATGGAATCTAATAAGATCTTTAATAAAAACAAATATTTCCCAGTGAATTGGTCAAAGTGAGCCTCTTCCTTTTGTCAGTGTGAAGGACTTAGTTTATTAAATTTTGTGGTTTGTCATCCTCAGTAATGTGCTAAAATAAGCTTTGGTTTGTGTTGTTAGCGTGGTTTTGTACTTCACAAAACACATATAATAGGCAAAGCTCATAAATTATCCATTGAAGTGTATTCAAAAGCAAATTCAAAGATGTTCTCTTGTAGGATGATATTCAAGCTTCTCAAGATTCTTTGCCACGCAAGACAGTTATAAAGCTGACATTGCAACCAAGGTAAACAATTTATATATTATTCAGTGTCCGGGATTCTTTTAGCAATGTATGTGTTTTCACTACCTGTTAAGTAGTTTTTATGCCATTTCCTTTTTTTTCTTTTTTAAAAATTTTCACTCAAAATAGAGCTATAAGTTTTTAAAAAAAAGACAATTAAAAAAATTAGTCTGGGAGATTATGCTGATATTATTATGTCTAATTGAAAGTGGACACAGCATGTTAAAACTATAGGCATTTCTCATACCACAGCTGAAGTAAGTATTCTGTTTCTGTATGGTTTTACAGCATTGTAATACTAGATAGATTATGCTTGAGAGGAGCAATAGAAGATTCTAATTAAGCAGAATTGCAGGTGCTTTAATGAACTCTGTGAGCAAAATACTAAGTTTTTATAAGCCTGAAAATCACAATTTATAAATACTGGAATTGTCTTTAAAAATCAAGTAGAAGATAAACTAGGTCATTGTTCTCTCTTAACTCCAACTTTCCATTGTATTAAGAGGAGTTACTTTTTTACTTATATGTAGTTGTAGAGTATTCAGTTGAAAATGGCATCCTCGTATCCCCATGAACACTCAGTATCCCACCTGAAGTAATGTACACATTCATTGAAAGGGACTGATCCAAATAAAGTGAATAAGATATATGGGTATGAGAGCTACTGTATGTGTAACACAAATAATACTAGGTATTTGCTTACGGAACAGAAGATTTAAGATTCATTTTAAAAGCAGCGAATGCTATTTTTGCTGATGTTAGTATTTGATTTCTCTAGTTCTAGCAAGTGGCAAGCTAATAAGACTTACTTGCCTAATTCATGAAGGTGTCCAACTATTCAGCCAACTAACTGTTGAAAAAAATATTATTAAAGTCTTTGAAAAAGTGAGTGAAGTTTAGTTTTTGTGAGCTTTTGGGGAAAGCTGTCGTCAGTCCTCCAGCACTAAATGTACATAATGTGTCTATATGTCTGCTTTTCTCTGGAGCGTGCTATTTTTTTATAATAGGACTTCTACTCTCTTATTGGAGTGCTATATAGATGCTAATAGATTCTTTTAAACTTGTCCAAAATGGCCAAGAACTCAGGTGCCTATTTATTTAACTAAAATATTTTAGCTTTTCAAAATCATCTCCTCAGGTTTCTTCCCTGGAAGCAGATTGTGTATGTAGTATATGAGCACTTGGTTGGAGGCAAGTTATGATGCAGACTTTCTTTGCCATTTGAGGATAGCTTTATTGCCTTTTTTTCCCTCACCTAAGTTAGCTGTTGAAATTTTCCCTGTGCCCCTTTCATCCCTTAATATACCTTTTGTTTGCATACGGTGTTCCACTTTTGTCTCTGCATAATATGCTGAGTAAGTTTTTCCCTTTTTGGTATTAATTAGACATTGGCCTTTTTTTTTTTCCCCCTCTTACTTGTACATTAAATAGATATACATGACATTACCATTAATATTATTCTAGCAGACTATTGTTGCTACTTTCTAAAGTGGTCTTAACTTACTAAGAAGATAGTACTAGTAGAAAATTGCTCGCTTTATGTTGTCTGGTATTGTGAAGATACCATACAGTCATATAAGGTGTGGTTCATATAAGGTGCAGTTCCAAAGACTGCAGTCAGAAATGTGGGAAAAAGAATGAAGACAGGAAAAATCAGACAAAAAGGGCAAAGAAAGATTGTAAGAGAATATTGATATTACTGACTAAACCCTGTTTATTTTTTTACATCCTTTTTTGGAAACACTTTGAAAGTAATGCTTAAGCGTACACTACTTCATGTTTCTTTTGTTGTTAAAATTTTCATTTGAATATCTGTTTGTTAAGCTGGTTTTGCTTATAAAAATGAGCTTAGTCTTCTCTACATTTATCTGTGGTTGTAGTCTGAATCTGCACTAACTTTATTACCCTTGGGAAAAGTGGTCTGTAAGCTGACGCAGTAACTACTGGTTAAATCTAGTATGTGATTATTATGAATGCATCTGAGTTTTCTAGTAGCATTACATAAAAAATGTTAATTTCAGTAGAAGCTTAAAATCAACTCAGTAAATCTAGTATTAAGAATTACTATGCTTAAATTTCAAACTTTAAAGCTTATAAGAGAGAAACTGGTTTTTTCCATTTAAAATTTTGGGGCATCAGCAGATTTTAAATTCTGATCTTCACCAGAACTTTGTTATTTGCTTATCTTCTGTTCTTAATAGTCTTTATTATTCACCTGTCTCTAATCAAATCCCTAGATTTCTTTCTTTTAGTGTGTTCTAATTTATCATTATATGGCATAGAAATTAAATCAGTGTAACTGGCAAGGTGTTACTTTTCTTTGATTGTCTATTTAGCTTTTTGTATTTTTGCATTTCCATGTCAGAATTTAAAAAAAATATCTGTGTTGTAACTTGGTTATTCTTCTCTAAATGTGGTTCATATCACCTGTGAGTTTAGAGTGACACTGCTGATGGGAAGCTCATAATGGCTTTTTAAATCTCAATCTTTTTTTTTTTTTTCTTTTTTTCCTTATTTTACTGATTGCAAATATAACTGGTTTTCTACAGGAACATAGTTAGTAATGGGCTTTTTGCCACTTTCATCCATCCTTCCTTTTTAGTTTTTAACTTTTTTTAGTTAAGTGTTCTCTTCAATGCTCGTGAAATTTGTAGTCAGTAGTGAAAACTGATCTGACAGACTGTACAGGAGAACTACCACAACTCGATTATGTGGAAAAAAAAAGGAAAGCAGGAAAAGATCTGTCTCTCAGTAATTATTGTTCTAGTATGAAGTACCTCCATATTGTTGTGTAGTTGAGAAGTAGCTTTCAAACTGCTTTTAAGCAGGTGCCACATGTAACCTGTTCGGTATTGTTTCTGCCCCCACCTGAGCATCTTGCTCTGTAGTGCTGTTGTGATATTTTTATGAATCCATAGTTTTATTTTAAAAATAATGTGTTAATTTTGATGAAATAGGTATACAGGGTATTTTAGATCTTAACTTTGACTCCGCCACCTCAGGATGACTAAGTGGTCTTATGATCAGGCTTTTGAATACTGAAATTATGGAGTCTTTAATTACACTAAATGTCTTTTAACTGATAAATGATGTTGCATGGTTTTTAAAAAATTATTACTTTCAGCTGAAAAATGAAGCTTTCACAAGATAATATCCAACTAGATATGGAACTACTTCAGTCTTGTTCTGAAGTTTAAAATTACTGCATGTCTTGGAAACAAAGCTTGTTGAGTGTGCTGATAAATTGGATGCTGCTTCGTACTCTGTGAGTGCCCAGCCCTTTAATATAATAATAGATTTTTAGGAACAGCCTGCCAGAGGTCATAGTTCGTGAATGGCAAAAGATTTGCACTCACTGGACTTGGTGGATGGGGGATGTGTTTGAACCTCTTGTCACGCAGTTTAGGCTGTCAGCAGCAGATGAAGGTCACGCTGCGAGGGGAATGGTTTTCCAGCTATTTCTGTCTGTGCTGTTTTCTGGAGACACCATTGCAGGGGAGCATGATACATGATGAAATGACTGGATTGACTGCCCCAGCTTGGATGTTGTAGTGGTCTTGTTTGGCACAATATGGTGAACCTGAGTGAAAAGGCCTAACAATGGCAATTAGGTTTTACTTCCCTGCCCCCCCCACCCCCCATTTTTGTTCTAACTCCTGAACCTTCATGTACCCAGCTGGGCAGTTTCACTACTGAGCTCCACTGCACTCTACAAGCATGGTATAAGGCATCCTATCTGAACTGAAGATACTATGGCACTGAAATTTTTTAAAAAATCATTAATTTAGGATTATTTTTAGTGCTAAACCAACTATTCTTATAATTTTCCCGCAAATAACTTTTGTCAGCCAATCTTAGAGGAAAAATATTGTATGATAACCTCCTTATCGGGCCAGTTTTATAGCTTAGCAGACACTATTTCCACTAGCTGAAATACTTAGGTTGCTCAGGGTATTAATTATAGGAGGATACACTGTAATCAATTATTTCTCCAAAGATCTGTCAAAGCAGTTTAGTGATATCCGCCTTATAAAAGAAAGTTTCCTTTTTTCAAATAGAGGATGCAAAATATTTTAGGCTTTTATCCTTACCTTGTTATCCATGAGCAGGTTTTGGCATAAGGTTGTATTTAATAGAGTTTTGGCATAAGTTGTGTTTATCCCATTAAGTCAAAAAATTTGTGCTATTTTTTGAGAAAGAAAATCCCAGTGTGCCTCTATAATTTTTCAAGTTGCTAGTCTTTTCAGAAATTCACTTGGCAGGTTATATTCACTGCTTTCTCAACACAGCACTATAATGTAGAAGTTAAAGCTATATTGCTAGCTTTAATGTGTGATAGACAATAATGTACAAAGGTCAAAAATTCTTGACAGAGCAGTGTGTATGTTATTGTATTTGGTTGGATGACTACAGCAAGGATAACTTGTCTGAGATGGAAACTTTGTTAGTCACATGCCATAACTGTGTCTTTGTGAGCTTAGAAAGTGACTGGATCAGGGTAATTATCTTTATTTGGCAACTTTAGCTTTGGTGATGTGTTTTTGTTTCCTTTTTTTTCCCCCTTTAGACCTACGTCGCCCATTTTGGTACAATCTATCAAAACTGTTGTCCAATGTAGTTACAAGGAGAGGACCCTCCCAAGAGCATTTGACATTTTAGTAATACACATGTGAATTGCCTTTTATGCTTGCGTGACTTCAGAGGCATATGTATTCCTAGTTATACCTAAAATAACTGGGGAAAAAAAGACAGTTGAAACAAAGGTATTTTCAATTGTCAATGAAGAAAAAAAACAAGTTTAAAGAAAACAGGAAAGAATACCGTAACATTTAAGATGCGTTCATAAAAATTTGTGGTAATTCATACATTGTTAATATGCACACCTGTTCCCCAGAGAAGAAAATAGATCTTGAAAAAGTAAGCGAACAAATAAACTCTAACCAAACCAATAGTTTTAAGTTTTTATTGGATGAAATAGTGATTGCAATATGCACAGCCTTGTGTCTTTAAGTGAAACCTCTCTATTAGTATCTTTCAGAGAGGTGGACAGGATGAATAGTCGTTCAGTCAAGCCTTAACACTCACTGCTTTTATTAAGAAACAACCCTTAATTAGCACTTCTATTAAGCACCCAGAAGTGCAAGTAGGTAAAAAATTAGAAAACACTTTGGAGGTGATACATGAAGAGCCTGCATTTTAGTTTCCAATACCCTGGCTGCTTAGGTTGAATACAGCCTAATGGTTTTTTGAAAATTACTTTAAAGTGTTAATCTCCGTGTTCAGCTGCCTGATCAATTTACTAGATTTCATGTGACCTGTAACTGCCATGAGCATGTTCTGTTTGTAGTAAACTCAAGGTCATTTTGACTGAATCGATTGGATATTTTAAAAACATTCTCCTTGGTTTTCATGATGGAAGAGCGGTTGCAGAGGCAATGAAATACTTGGCTGACACAGGATAACTCAGATGTCTGAATCTTGAAACATCACTAAATGTGAACTTGAAATAAGTATTTCAGTAAAAATCATTCTGGTAAAAGTGGTGACTTCAAAATGAATAAAAAGCATGATACATTCATTCTGGTTTTTAGGTGGAACTTAGCTGTGCAGCTATCTTTATGACCAAACCCTGCAAACTCTCCATTGACAATGTCTAACGGGACAGGAAGTGAGGGGTATGGAAGAGTTTCACAGCACCTTGCTCTCTTTATTCTCACTTTTTGTGTAAGGTCATAACAGTTTTTCAGAGGTTTCTGTATTTTCTCTCTGAGTTTTCTACTTTTTGTGTTAAAAAGACATTTAAAAAATATACTACATGCAGGCTTATCTGAGAACTGACTCTAGGCATGGTACTTGACATCTCTTTAAAAGTTTATTTGTGAAGTCTGAAAACAAAACAAGCTAAGAGATGAATGCCTGTTTTTGTTTAAGGGCTTTAAAACTGAACTGTGGTACATTTTTGGAGTTATGATAAATTTTCATTACGAAGAAGAAAAAAGCAGCTTTCATTTGCAATTAATTGTACTTCAAAGCTTTTTGTGGAATTAATTTTTAGTTTTCAAATCTCAGTTTTTGAATGCTATGCTTCTGAATTCAAGTTATTCTAAAAGTTGTTAAATTTCAAACTTTTAAAGATTATTTTTCAGTGTATAAAAATTCTTAAACATCAAACTTTTTTCAGTTTTTGATCTGTCGTACTGTGGATGAGCCAATGACAGTCTCTTCTAAATGTTTTTGTTTACTGTCTTTGAAACTGCCATTGCAAAATTAAAACAGTAAATAAGTTCAGTTTGTAGCATTCGTAGAATCTTTGCAGTTTTTCTAAATTGCACAAATTTAGTCTTTTCATTTCAATGTACAGTATAGCAAAATCTTTTGTTGGGGTTTGCAGTACCAGTACAGTCAGATAGTGAAGGTGTTGGATGCTTCAGTTGCTGTAAAAAATTACAACATCAAAATAAAATAAAATATGAAAATGAGATCTTACAAGAAATTTCTGGTTTCCTCTGAGAACACTGTAGTGGAAGTATCGTGAAATACAGAAGGAACAGGTGAAATAAACATACTCTAGGGGAAGCAAAAAACCCTCCATTTGTTTTCAAAAAACAGAAAGTGATTGTTATGAAGGAATATGGTAGTGCATACTTGAATACAGCTGAAAGATCTGCATCGTATGCATGTACGTGTTGAAGCAGCTTTGGAAGTAGAATATACATATTTTCAGTATATTAGTACATTTGTGTATTATTTCTTTTTTTTCCAGGCACTTGCCCCTTCAGCCTTTTTACTGGAGTTACTTTGAGGCAATATTGTAGTTAGTCCAAGGCTCTCAAGGCACAGACTGAAGTGATATGGAATACTTAAAAGTCTTTCTGCTCTTCTGAACCAGATTTTTTTTCCCTTCTAAATGCAGATTTATAAAGCCTGCACTACAAGAGGAACAAGGAAAGGATTTTAGTGAAGGTACTTCCTGATCCTGAAAAAGTCAGGGGGCTTCAAGCCCATCTTGGACCTCAGAACATCTCACAACTTTGTGGTAAAAGAAAAATTTAAAATAGTGCCTTTGGACTTAATCCTTTTATCCTTAATTGGAGAGTAGTTATGTGCTCCACATTAGGATATGTGTGCCACTACAATCCATCTAAATCATAGGAAGTATGTGTATCTGGCATATGTAGTAGGTACATAACATTTACAAGTTTTGTCCTAGGTTGATGTTGATTTTTTTTTGTGTGTGTGTTCTTAAAATATGCAGTTCTTGCTGTGTCGGTGTCTGTGTTTTTTTCTTGAGGGTGTTCCATGGTTTGTTCTTGAGAGAGCCACACAAAAGTCCTGTTTCCTGTGAGAATGGAGGGATGGATTATGTGCCTATTGTCTGCCTCATTCTGCACCTTTTACATGAGCAATGGATATTACAAAGATTCTCACCTTTATTAAGGAGTCTAAAATTCAGATTTGGGTTTGTCATTAGGTAGGGTAATCCTGCAGTGATTCTGAAATGTCAAACTAAGATTATGGAACTCTTTTTAAGCACAGGATCACTGGTCTTATTTATTTGTATGTTAGACATTTTTATTTCAGACATTACTGCTCCTAGAAATAATATGTAATTTTTGCATAGCTCTATTTCTAAACTATACATTTAACTTCCTTTTCAAATACTGTTATAATCATGGCATTATATTGCGTTAGTCACAACTCTACTGAAGTAGATTCTTGTGAATTTACTTATTTCTTGATAGTATCTCTTTATTTCTTGATGTCACCAATTAGATGGTATAATGAAAAGCTGATCCCTGGATAATAGATTCTGTTTCCACCCTTTTACACCTTATGAAAGCAACACAAATTTATGTTGCGTGCTTGTAATTTGAGGTTGAGATTACCATCCTACTAACTGTTATGCAGGGTATTATTCATAAGCTGCAAAAGATGTCTTATTTAAGAAGAGGAAAACATCCTACTATTTCTTCATGTAAGATAATATTTTATTATATATATTTGAGTTAATATTCTACTCTAGAACGAACAGTTGAATTGGATTATAATTTGCTGCTTTGATGTAAATTGATTTTTTTTTCCTTGTTACATCTGTGACAGTATTGATGAATTTATAAGAAGCTTCTCTGGATGTGATGTAGAGGAACATATTAGCATTATTTATTTTATCTGCTTAGGTAAGCTGATAAATATCCTTAGACTTTATCCAGTCAGTTAAAAGCCTCTTGAGCAAAGGTATTGGCGTCGTCTTTTGGGGAAGAACCTGCTTTTCTCTGATTTAATAGAAAACTGATTGTTTATCTTGATTTTTAATAAACCACCCATATTCCTACTGCCCCAGATTTTGTGTTTACATTTGACACTACCTCTGAGTGTGTAGGTCCTAATCATAAACAAAAGACTTCTCAATTTAATTAAATGTCTAGGATTGCATAGTTATGAATGCTAATGCTTTCAGTATCCACTGTATCTTGGAGAAGGTATGTTACATCTCTAGCAATTTTTGAAACTATTTTAATATCATTAGGCATGTTGATTCAATTTAAACCACAATTTCACTGTAGTTTCATTTGTTGCTTTGACCTTAACTTTGTGCTACCTTCTCTCTGTTAATGGACAGACTTGCTGGTTGCCTAGCTGTTTTCTAAATGTTCATTGGTAAATGTTCATTGGTAAATGTTGGATATCACATAGTATTCAAATTATATCCTTTGGTATCAATCTGAGTAGGGTGGAATTTTTTTTGTGCAAAGTGAGGCCAAGAAACAAGCAAGGAATTCTTTAGGTCGGATAATAAAGTCACAAGCTGTTTTCTATCTGTCATGCTAACAGAGTAGAATGTAAATAGATTATAAAGTTTGACGTCATACTGCCAACAGCCACTCTATATAGGGTTAGTATTTAAAACTGTCTTGGTGAACTGGAGACTTTATTTCATAGTCAAAGTAGCAGGCAAGTGGAAGTATTGCACATCACATGGGAAAATATTGTGTGGACTCACCAGATGGACATTAGTGAAGCAGAAGACTAGATATGCCAGAAGATGAAATTAAGGGAGTTGCTTGTATGGTGTCAAAGACAATTTTGCTCTTGGAAATATGGGGTAAGACCCTGGAAAGGGTTAATAGGAAAACAAGGGCACTAAGTCTGTTTAGTTTGAAAAGACTGATAATAAGGAACATAAATCTATAAATGCATACAGGTTTGTTACAAAGAGTCATATTAAACATGCAGTGGAAAAAAGGAAGACATAATTGGAGGAAATGTAATTAAAATTTTAATTGTATATTAGAAAAACTGGTGCTTGAGCTGCAGAACAGTATCATCAGTTTTGGACTTTTTCAAGAACAGTGTTTGCAGCATTTTTCAAAGTTTGCTCTACTGATTTCTCATTTTGTTTAAGGGGTCAAGCTATAGCAACCTTCCAGTGCACTGGGGAATTTGTTAATATCTAGATTTTTCTTTCTCTCTTCAATTTACTCATGGGAGTCATAGCAAAATGGGGGCTTTTGTAGTACCTGACATGACTAAGGTTATAGTCTGTTTTGTACGTAGACTTCTGTTTGACCAGGTGGAATAAAACAGAAAAGTGGACTGGTTAAGGCATGTAAGACCTTCCAGTGATCTGAAAGGCTGCCTGATGTTTATATAAGAATTGGTTGCTCTAGTGAGAGAACATCTCTGCTTACATTTGTTGTGAACAAGCACAGCAATTTATGTTCTGTTTCTTGTACAGGCACATGGAATTTTCTGTTCAGGACAAAAAGGTTTTTTTCTCTGACAAATGATATTTTGTCACTTGGCAGATGTGCTGTAAAAGCTGGAGTGCTTTTGTATCACTTTTGATAAAAGATTGTCTGAGTGCTGGATGTTTTAACTGTTTTATGCATTAAATGTTTCCAGCATGATGTCTGGGGAGGTTGTAGAGGTCTTTTTTTGGTGATATTATTAATATTAACATTACTGTAGGTAAGGCGAGTTTTGGATGTGGGGAGCAGTGTGGTAGCTACTACTACTAACTGTGTAGATTAGTAGCAACAGATCAGTTTTCTGTAGGAATGCAAAGGGTCAAGATATTTCCTATCTGTACTGGAAAATCCTGCATTTTCCCTTTGTCTCTCTACACCCCTCCCTCTCCTCATCCTCCAGAAGTTCTGCTTCTAAAAGAAATATCTTACATCCCTAATATCAGATTTCTGTATATTAGCTGGTATGATATAATGTTGGAAGTGTATTTTCCCTTCTGGAAAAAAACTCACAAAAACCTCTGATACATCTAATGGGTATTGCTGATTTTGTTCCCTTTTGAAATATGAACTAGGAAGAAAATTATTTTTGTATTATTGAACAAGTATCCATGCATATCTGTTCCAAAATACGTTAAGTAATTCCTCAGGAGCTTATGGGGTTTTATCTCAAAATTAATTTAGACAAATTGATTTTGATACTTTTTGTTTCCTTCTTTTTTTTAGTAGAGTTTGCCACTATTGAAAGAAGGTTGTGGATCAGATGTCACTGATAGTAGTTCAAGGTATACGGAGACTTAGAATTCAGTATTTACAATAACATATAATAGAAGAAGTATAATTTGGGTGAAATCATGAGGATATTTTACATTTGAGAAATAAATATTCATTTCACAGAGGGGGACATAAAGATAGTTTTAAATACCTGCAGAGTCAAGTTTTCTTTGAAATGAGCATAAATCAGACTCAGATACCTTCAGAAAGTGTAGGACATTGGTCACAAGATTTTCATGCATGGGGGTTTGAATAACTTTGTCCAAAACTTTCTCTGTTGCCTAACTTTCTTACAAAATTAATTTTGAATAGAACTGAGAAGTGTCTTGAAATGCTGTGAAATGCAGTTTCTGAAGCCCAATTTAGTAACTGATAGAAGAGCTGTAGGAAAAAAGCATTAATCTGCTGCCAAGGACAGTGTCACAATCATGAGCCTGCACAGTTGGCTTTTGATGAGTCTTGTTCCTAAAGGAATATTAAGAACAGATCATGGATTGAGATATTGGAAAATGTCTAATTTCTGTATAACCAGAGGAGCACTGTGAACAGAAAATATCCTGAAGATTGTATATATTTATTTTCAGAACAATTATTTTATAGGCTCTATAATTATATTTTATAGATCATCTTTAGTAATTCGTAGTAGAAAAGCATACAAAATGGAGGAGGGGACCTGTACTTAAAATGTCATGTTATTCATACTTTTGACTGAGGAGGCCTTGACTCTTATGTGCAGAACCATAAGAATTTTGAAAAGAGCCAAGTAACTTGACATAATTTTTTTTTTTTAACCTAGCAGTTGAGTAAGTATTCAATAAAGTTTTCCTTCTTAAGAAAAAGGAGTTGTTATGGTTAGGTTTTATTCCCAAGTTTTTCCCCACAGCCCTCTACAGCAAGGAGAGAGCATTTTAAAAACAGGAGAGTCATTTTTGTGCTCAAGTTCCTTGGTTTTAGTCTGTATTAAAAAAAAGAGGAAAATAAGTATCTAGGTGGTTTCTTGGCCTTCAGTGCAAGAATCACGGAAGTCTTTTCTTCGGGGGAGGTTGTACATATTTGCACAATGCACAGATAAATGACTGGTTTAAATAGATGGTCTTGGTTCTTTTCCTTCCATGTACTTCCATCCCCGAAGACATGCACCTGTGTAATGGCAATTTGTGGCAGTTTCTTAGGATCCTAGTTTCCTTGGACTTTTTGGGGTTTTTTTGTTAAACTTCCAGCATACATCAGAGGTCAGGTAGTTTAGATTTTTTAATGATATTTTTGGAAGCTGCCATGGCAAGCAGTGCTTTATGCAGTTTAAATATTAAGCCCTAGTTTGTTTCTACCTCATATACATCAGTGTTCAGTAATGAAGCATTACTACCTACTGACTCTTCTCCCATCTTTCAAAGTGATTTTTTCTTGCAATTTTAAGATGTGAAAAAGTTTTAATTCTATCTTTATCACCCAGTGAGATGATTTTTTGTTTTAGAGGATTACAGTTTTGTTTACAATTCTAAAGTCTTAGTCTATCAAAGTCCATCAACAGTCAAGAACTCAGAATACATTTCTAGCTGAATTGTGGTTTCTAACCCACCAGTTTTTCTGCTTTTAACATACGTAGAGTTACTTCAATTCCTTTTCTCTATAGCTTAAGGCATTTTAATCTGTTTTCATTACTCCTCCCTTGATGTTTTCAGAACTTATGTGCATCTGTTTGTTCTTTTTTGTTCTTCAGTGGAAGACCATTGATACAGTATATGATTTGGCTTCATGGCTTTTACCTTTTATCAGTTTGGGGCGTACTTGCTGCATTTTTTTTTCACCATTTAGGTAGTTTTTACCTTAGCCTCTATAGGAGAAGAGTGAAAGAAACTAATCAGCTTTGAAGGTCTTGTTCGTGTACCTTTGCATTAAAATTGTGTATGTGTGTCCAGAGAACTGACTCTGATGAAACCATTTATAATGGGAAATGCACCAATAGGTCTCAGAAGGTTTGCTGGAGAAATTTTAGTAAAATTGATCAGTCCAAGCTGGAGTTCCTCAAGGAATTGGTTCTCCAAGTGAATTTGAATACAGTTACTCCGCCGAGCAATGAAAGGTATTGTCTTGAACTGTGAATCCCAGTGCCTTGAAGAGGTTGTCTTTGGATAAGCCTTTGTCACTGATGATGCTCTGACATTTACTAGTAGTGAGTTGTGGTTTCTCATGTTAGTTGAATGCAACCCCTTGTGATGGAAGCATGAATGAACTTCAAAAGGAAGTGGTAATTATGGTAATTGTGTTGCAGGTGTTAGTAGTAAATGTGTGTATCAATATATATGCCCATATTCTTCACACTGAAGGAAAAGAAAACAGTGATCTTTTGAAATACTGAAGCTCTTCTGTTTAAGAAACAATATTCTTTTAGGAGGCAGAGATTAAAGTTCTTAGAGATCTAAATTGTCTTTATTCATATTTCTGTTCGTAAATAAAACTACAGCAGTTGACATGTTTTCTTAATTGAATAATGAAAGTATTTGAAATAAGAAGGGGGAGTGGGGGGAAGTGAGGCATGTTCCAGCTCTTGCTGAAAATGTTCCACAACAAGTTAAGTCTTGAAGGAAAGACTGGTCAAAATATTTGATGCTTGAATCAAATCACCCAAAAAAGTATGGAGTAAAATAATTCAAGGTGTAACTTTCCAAAAGTGTCTGAAAATGAGGTGTCAGGAATTGCTTTTCTAAAACTGCAAATATTTGTGATGCATCCAATTTAGGATTAAGAGCTCAAATCTGCAGTAATTTCTCATTTTTTGATGGGCTGAGAGCAGTTAACTCCTGCTCCAGTTCAGAGGTGAAATACATTGTCTCCCTGTGAGTGGTTTTGTCATGGTTTTTGTATCAATACAGTTTATATTAACATAGTTTTAGGATTCTTAGTTTTCTTGAATAAATGAAAGAAATTGTGGCTGACTCTTGGCCATAATGGTGCCTCTAAAGTAAAATATTACAGATAAAATTTTTCATATGAATTTTACCAATAAGCATTAAAACCCTTCACTCTTTAACTGGATGAAAGATGTAAACTTTAATAGTTTTCTTGGTGTTGTTGCCAAAGACCAGTGACCTGAATAATGAAAATATTTGCTTGCTGCTTCTGAAAGATTGTAATGTTCATGTTTTTGCCTTAAAATAAGGAATAGAAAACCTTTCAGTATTATCACGTTGCTACTCTGTGTAATGCAACCACAGTGCATTAAGCAATTGTACTTAGCTTTTTGCATGGCATTCTTTGCAATGATACAGCTTAAATGAGGTGAAGCTCTTTTTTTTTCAAATAAAATCTACAATTTTTATGGTGGGATGTTATTTAAGGGTGGGAGTTGAATGGCACTTCAGAAGTAATGTGATTTAATTACATTAGTCAGTGCTTTTGTATATGCACAAGAATTACATCTTACTTTGTATAAATACTACAGTCTTCATGAAATAATATGTCAAAACAAAATGTTACTATCTAGTCAAAATTCCTGCATTTGTAGTGCTGAAAATGTGACCTATCATTGCTAGATTCCTCTGACTATCTTACTACTCTACACACACATAATGAACTAAAAATACCTTGATTTGAGAAGTTAAAAAATTTATATATTTTAGTACAACAAGAGATTTGTTTAATCCAAATACAAATTTTAAAAAAGTAGTCTGATGAAGTATAATAATAATATGGCAGTTCCTAAGGTCTTTTGTTAGGTAAATTTGTCATGAGACTAATCAAAGCTGTGAAATATGTTTGTATCTATGGGAAGGTGAACAAAGTTCCTGGAAATATTTTTTGCACTAATATGTTCTTTGCTTGGCAGGTAATTTAAATTTAATGAGGGAGTGTAGCATTAGTGAAAAATTATTATATACATAAGGTCTCCTTTTACTTGGAGGCATAAGAATTGAGGAATTCAATTGTATAAAAAGAAAAAAAACCAAGAAGACATGGTGTTCTGTTGATGGATGAGAATGAGGATTTATTTTGAGCTTTGGTGTTCAATTATCTGTTAATCCATATTGTTTCTGACAGAGTTCTTAACACTCTGTTATCACAGTATATGAGGAGTTCTTAAAAAAAGTTTATTTAATATAATTTCTTTATTCTTCCTCATTTGTAATGGGTCGAGACTGAGAGCAGAGTTGGTATAGCTAGGTTTTGTTTCCACTAATGTTATTTTAAAAAAACCCAACAAAGCAACCAAAACACCAAAACATTAAACCAAAAGGTTAACCAAAACATTTAAATTAAGTCTTACCCTGAAAGAAGACAGCTCCATATAAGCAGAAGTATAAAATGCCCTACCCAAGTCTAGGGGAGGTTCTCAGAAATTCTTGCACAAGTTCTTAAAGACTCTGAAAGCTGACCCAGAATATGGTTAACTATTATACTGTCTAGCAATCTAGGAGTCTTCAGCATGAAATAGGGCAAAAGAGAGTATCCCAAAGCATTTTTGGTTGTGATCACAAATATACATTGAAAATTATTGGTATGCTTAGAAGTCATGATTCAAACAGTACTTCACAGGAATTTAGAGTTAAAAGGAAAATAATTTTTATGGAAAGCTCATTTGATATATGGCAAGTAATCCAAAGGTTCTTGATATAAAAAGCTAATAAAACCTCTGATTTTGTTTATTCAACTAATGAGAAATTGGAGTTGACCTTTTATTTCCTGCTGAT
Organism: Corvus kubaryi; assembly: GCF_017639235.1. Taxonomy (NCBI): domain Eukaryota; kingdom Metazoa; phylum Chordata; class Aves; order Passeriformes; family Corvidae; genus Corvus; species Corvus kubaryi. Next base: position 974,398 of record NW_024581095.1, on the reverse strand, counting down.
TGTGAGGTACTAGGGTAGCAGTGAAGTGCTGGGTAGTTTACTAGCAAAGTTTGATGCAGGCAAAAAAAGGAAGCCAGAAAAAAGATAAGGGGGAAATGATGGCCTGCTTAGGATTCCAAATGAGATTTGTAGATCGGGTGGACAGAGACAGTTCTAGGTGAAATGGTTTGATCTGTGAAAGGGATAATTGAATTTGAGGTTTAAGATGTGAAAGCAAAATAAATAAAACCATGGACAAACCCCTGAAGAATCTGCATAGAAAACACAGGGCAGAGAACGAGGAGAACCTACTTAGCAAAAATGCGGAAGGAGTGATTTGATAAGAAATGGATCTCATGGAAACTGATGAAAAATCAGATCCCATGAGGAAGTAAACTGTTTTACAGTGGGGAGGGTTAAGGAGGTTGGAGATAGAGTATTGGTTCTGCTGTATATAGTTAAGAAGATATCAGAAATTTTGGCAAGAACAATTTTTGTTGTAAAAGACTTTTTAAAAGGATGACACGAACAGAGGGAAACTTCAGAGAACAGTTGTAAATACTGCATTCTTTTAGCTTGTCAGTGAAAAGACATGAAGTATAATGATTGTCCTACAGATGCACGAGCCAGAGATGTTCTAGTGTAATTTTGTTTTTCTATACCTTACAATACATGAACCTGTAATAATAAAAAAATATATAGGCTAATAAAGTCAGTCCATTCAGCTCAGGGCTGATTCTTTTGGTTAATAGCATAATCTGTTTTCAAATGGAAGAAAAGGCATAAGACTATGTAAAAAAATAGTTATTCCATATTTACCTATTAAGAAGATATGTAAACAGTTGCCGTAGTAAATGCTGGTAAATTATAATTTAAATAATTTTGTACTTTCCCTTATAGGAGAGAGAAACTAGCTCCTTTAGTGAACATATATAATTCATATATATATATAATTCATATATATATATATATATATGTACAGCCAGTTTTGTTAATTCATTTTTTCTAAGCTATGTTAAAAAAAAAAAAACCAAATTTGGATGAGAATTTAATAGTTCAACCTGAAAAATACATTTAAAATGCCCTTAAGTATCTTGACTGTGCTTGCAATTGTTAATAGTAATTCTGTAGCAGTGATGATGGGAAGTAGTTGTATATTTTGTGAGGAATTTTCAAAATTTCTTGGAGAAATAATAGCATTAAGAAACAACGATCTGCAAACAACTGATGTTAAATATCCATTGTTTCTTGGTTATGTTTTGTATATCTATTTGTTGTGGTATGTTCCTGTTGTTCTAACATAATTTTAATCCTCTGTATGTAAAATTTATGTGCAGTAACATTAACCTGAAGGAGGAAACTTGGTTGCCAAAAGATAATTTAGTAAATATATTTTTTTCAGATACCTTTTGATATATAATCCTACGGAACAAGAGCGATTTTCAGTGGTTTCAGTCAATGTGAATTCAGCCAGAGTTAAATTATTGTCTCCTTTGGGAAAACCTGTTACTGTCCAAATTAGTGCTGTTTGGGATGGAGCAACTACAGTATCACATGAAGCTTATCAGGTACTCTACTTTAAATAAAAAGCATTAAAATATGGTTTTTGACAGATACTGTAGCTTCATAGTTGAAGAAAATGGAAAGCATATTTTATATGTTGTATTCTCTGTAGACAGTACTGTTAATTCAGTCATTTTAAGTAAAAAAGAAAAAAAACAAAAACCCCTTAAAAATCAACATACTTGTGTTTAGCATTAATATGTCTTAAACTGATAAACTTTTGTGATATCATTTATGACATTTAAAGGATCTGTTTCAGCTGCATGACTGGAAAGTACTAGATGTGTGTCTTTTTCCCTAACTTTCTCAAGCTGCTTCTTCCTTCAAGTGCTAGTCTGTACACAGAGTCACAGTTCACACAAGCCTGTGTGTTCTCAAGCACTCCAGCTGGAATGTCTTGTAAGTGCAATGACTTAAGCATTTACATTCAGATGTTTTCTTCCTTTCCAAATACTCGAGCTGGACAGGTATCTTCAAGGTCACCTCCTGGTTTTGTTTGAAACAAAACTGCTGAGAATTTTTGAGTTGTACATCATTATAGAAGATTGTCCTCAATGATCAGAAACTTATTTTGTTACATTTTTAATGATATAGTAATAGTGTATTATTGTAATAGTAATATTGTATTGCTTTCAGGCTTATGTTTTGATTCCTTTTGATGTAGGAACTTCATTCAGGATAATATTTCTGTGAAGAGAATTCAGTAACTGTCTCTCAATTGTGTTCCAAAGGGATAATTATTGTGGGTAAACCCTGTTAAGCAGCTCAACCCCACACACCTGCTTGTTCACTGACTCAGTGGGATGGAGGAAAAAGTTGGATGGGTAATGGTGAGAAAGCTCGTGGGTGAAGCTGAAGCTGTGCACACAAAAAGAGCAAAACAAGGAATTCATTCACTGTGTCCCAAGGCTGGGCAAGTGCTCAGTCGTCCCCATCAGAGTGTGGCTCCATCACATGGGACAGTGACTTGGAAAGACAAACCCCATTACTCCAAACACGCCCTCTTCCTTTTTCTTCTCACAGTTTTTATTGCTGAGCATGATGTCCCGTGCTTTGGAATATCCCTTTTGTCACTTGGGGTCAGCTGTCCTGGCTGTGTCCCCTCCCAGCTCCTTGTGCAGCCCCGGCCTCGTTCCTGGTGCAGCAGCAGAAAGGGCCCTGATGCTGCATAAGCCCTGCTCAGCTGTAACTGAAACATACCTGTGTTATCAATGTGGTTAGTACTGAAACCAAGCACCATATGTGCTACTCTGAAGAAATTTAAGTTTATTCCAGCCAAAATCAGCACAATAATTAGTATACTTATTGCCTGAAGAAGAGGAAATGAAATGACTTATCTGGACCTCAAATTCTAAACAAATTGCTTTGGAGATGTACCTTGCATACTACTCTTCTGTGCAGATTATAGATCCTAAAAAAACCAGAGACTAAAAATGAGACACTTGCTTTATACTTAGTTATTTAAATTCATACATTTTTGAATTTAAATTTCAAACGGAAGTGATAAGTAGAGTCTGTGTGCACTTGATCCAGTACACATGCATCTTCAATGAGAAGCAGATATATCAGAACTGCACACCACAGCTAACATTCTTAACAAGATTCAAAATTATTATTGCATTAATGTAATGGTAATCTTGATACTAAGCAAATTACTGATGCAGATATTTTTGTTTGATAATTCTTTGTATTTATTTCCGGACTAAAGGAACACTCAGCCATCCTAAAATTATTCAAGCAAAGGGAGTTACTCTGAACATAAATTCAGTATAAAAAGTTGATATTTTGCTATTTTTAGTTTTGACTACTTGTTTGCTCCCAACAGATCTCTTTTGTGGCACATCTACCACCTCTTGGGATTGGAGTTTACCAGCTTTTGGAGGATGAGAGTTCAGAAGCAGTTTTAGCTGACTATAATATATATGTAAGAAATAGCAGACAGGAGAAGCCAGACAGAGTTTTCAAGATAAAAGAGATGCAGAATTCTGTGGATAATATAATCTTAGAAAATGCATACATGAAACTGTGGTTTTCTGGAATGTCTGGATTACTGGAGGTATGTTATATTTTATTTCAAAACACTATATTTTACTTTTTTGAGAACTTTTGTGCTTCTTTATGGAAACCTAACATGAATCTCTGTCCTTTTAGAAAATTAATACCAAAGAAGATGGTAAAAACCATCAAATGAAGGTGGAGTTTGCTTGGTATGGAACTACCAGTAACCGAGATAAAAGTGGAGCTTATCTCTTCTTACCAGATGGAGATGCCAAGGTAAACCTTCTGTTTGCAAAGAGATTCTTATCTTGAAGTAACTTGAAGTGTTTGGCAAATACAGATTGGAAGAGCTAGTTGTCCCCAAAACTGAAATAAAAGCTGTGTAGCTAGACATAATGACATCAGTTACTGAAATGATTGGCAGAAGTTCATACTTCCTAACCCTACATCAGACTAAAAACACAGTAAAAATTTGAAAATGTGAAAATCTAGAGAATATTTATGATTCCAAAAAAAACTTAAGATGTGATCCTTGCAAGAAATCCAGTGAGATGTGACCATTCATTATCAATTAAATAAGTTCATTTTCACTTTCTATGGTGAAAATGTGTAGGACATACTGATGAATTTCTACTTCTTCACTTTTCTGGTTTTTAATATATTTTTTTAATTGTGAATGAGTTGCTTCTGGTTCAGAGCTACTTTTTAAGCTGATATTAGAGTATTTAGTTTATTATAGTAATTAAGATACTGAGTCCCAATTGGTGTATATAAAGACAGAGTAGCAAGGAACTGTTCTGATTTAGTTCTCTAGGGTTATCTGTATTTTTAGCTGTGTAATTACTGGAGAGCAACAGCATACTCCTACTAGTTTTCAGATTGGAAATTGGGAAATGGCAGCATTCTTGCAGTGACTTAATTACCATACGGAGCCTACCATACCCCTTTTGGAACCGGAAGGGTGATATTTCAGAAGGCAAAAGATAAAATAATGAACATTTATGAAGCTAGCTAGTTGGCAGCATATTTCTTCTGAATTTCTCTTGTGAAAACCTAAGTTGCATGCAAATATGAGTTCTATGCTTACCATTTTAGGAAATATGCAAGAGTAATCATTCTAATTTTTGGCGGGAGGGAGGGGTGTTTGGCTTTCTTTCTTCTTCTTTTCTTTTTCTTTTTTTCCCCTTATGGGTGTAAATCAGTCTGGAAGGGAAAGAAGAGTTTTCTTTTCTTTTAGCAGTCTTTCCTAGTAGCATACCTTTTGAGGTCTGTGAGTTGACGGTTTTCAACTATTTAGTATATTTAGTCCCATAATTGTTTATTTCAGATATGTTCATCATGGTTCCCTTATTCTTCATTTTATATGTCATTTCATATATTTTGTTGAGTTTTTATCTGTGAATACTGGAACAATATCACTTACAGTTTTTAAATTTTACCTTTCATTAACTGCATGGTCACACTTTAACTAATTTCATTTTATATTCTGATTTATCTTTTGCTTGTAAAAATAATCACTAAATCTAGCAGTTATGTAATTTTAACTACACCTTTAAGTAATTTGGTTTATTAAAATAATCTGGATGAATTGAGGTAGCAAAATGATATGGCTTAAACAGAAAAAGTCTGTCACATGTCTGCAAGCACACTTAGAAAAGAAAAATGAAATTAAACTACATTTTAAGTTAAGATTAAAAGGGTGGTGTTCAATTTTTGTAATGTTTTATACAATAAAAATGAAATTGTGATACTTCTGAAAATTCTGCCTCATTAATATTATGCTTCACCATAAGGCTCATTTGGCTTGCATTTTAATAACACTAATTAAGTTGTCCCACTGGGAATAACAATGTAATTCTATAGTAGTTTCTAAAGCAATTTGAACTAACGTTTTCTGTCTTAAAAGAAATGCCATCTGTTCAGGGTTCTTAGTCTGATGTGGATTGACTAACTTTCTAAGTCCTTGTGTGAACTGGCAATAGGATAAATGGCAGGCAGTTTTCTTGATTTCTGGCTAGGTGTTTTGTTGTTTTGGTTTTTTCCTTACTTCCCTTACCCTATGTATTACAGCAAAATTTGCAAAGAATAATTGCTTTTTATGTTGGACTATTTTCCTTTGGTAGCAGTAGAGTTATATGTTTTCTTTGCCCTTGTTAATTGATTAATTTTGTCATCTGATAAATCTTTTGGTTACTTTATTTTCAGTTCTGAAATACTCAGAAATTATTTTTCTTCGTCTGGTTTAATCATCTGTCTGGCCACAGGGCTAAACTACAACAGTGCAAAGTCCAGAACAGAGGTGCAGAGCAGGTCCTCCATCCTGCAGGTCTAGAGAGATAGGACAGTCCTCCTACCATGCCTTTGTATTTTCTGCAAAGTCAGAGGAAAAAGCAAGGTACCAGGGAAAAGGCAGCATCTTAACTTTTTTAAATGGCAGTGCAGTGTAACTGATTGACAGCATTACCAAAGTTTGGAAGGAAAGGGTTTCCTTGGGCCTTGCAACAAATACAAACAAAAGTGTCCTGTTCATGAAGAGAAAACATGTTTTTGTCTCCTGTGATTTTGTGAAGGATGGCCAACTCGTATTTTTGTAGATCTGTGGAAAAAACCCCACAGTATTCAATAAACTTTGAAACAGTTAAATGTCTGTATTTTCTTTTGTGTATTCAAGACAAGTCAATATGTGATGACTTCTTACTAGCCCTGCTTGGTTATCAATAGGGAATAGAGCAAAGCAGTTTTTTCCAAAGCATCAGATGCTAAGTGTTTGTGGGATCAATGTGAGTAGTTGATTTTTGTTTTACAAATAATTTTTTTCACTATCAAAGTGATGGGTTTTGGTACACCCAGACTAGGAAATTCTGATTCTCCCTCAGGGAGCTGGTTCTGTGATTCTGTGTATGTACTAGTTCCCATAGGTACTTATATGCTAACAGAATGTGGAAGAAAACAGATTTTTTTTTTTTCCCCTCTTGCAGGATCTCTAGTGCTAGAGCTAAAATACATGATATTAACTCAGTCTAATCTCAAACCCTGCCAAATAAGAGGCAATCTGCTATTGAAAAACACCTTTTCCTGTAGGCTTTGTCTTGAGGTCTTTTTTTTAAATCTCAGACCTATCCAGAGCATTTAATCTGTGGTTGAAAACTTTCCCCTGGGCGTAGTTTTTTTGGCATCCAGACCAACAGTGTGCTGCACTACCAGAAGTTTTCTGGCCACACTAAAATGGTTAGGAGTGCTTTACTTGTCTACAAGGGAAGAAGCTTATTGCCCATTCTTCATGCCTCCAGGCTGCAATATGCCATGCCATCTTCTGTACAAGCCAGTAAATATTTTGGTGAAGGTGTATCTCCAGTTATGTCCATCCTTTGGCACCTGTTTTGATGTTAAGTATTTTAATATACCCTAGGGATCCATGAGGTATTATTTTGCTCCAAGTATTCTCCCTTAAAATTCCTTGCTAGCTTCTCTCCAACCTTCTTGCCCACTTTTTTTCCAAAGGAAGGTTGTCTTATTTCTCTTGAATATGAGTACAGAAAGATGATTTCTGAACCCTTTGATCCATAGTTCTGTTGTCCCGTTTCTGAAAAATACTGATTTCCAGGCTCAACAAAAACTGCCTCAGCAGGCTGCTGGATCTTTTACAATGGAATTCATTCCAGTGGATTTGAGTGGAACAAATATTACAGCAGCTATTTATTTTAACTCTTTAGAAAGTGGAGTCTTCAGCTTAACCATTGGATATGAGACCAGCATATTTTTATTCCAATTCAAGGTGTGAATAATCACAGATTACTTCATGCTGGAAGGTCCTTTAGTCCATGCTTGTTTTCAAAGCAGACTTAATACTGAATTGAGACCAGGACTTTGTCAAATCAGTTTTCCAAATATCTCTATCATTGTTTGTTCTTTCCACATTGCCTTAGACTTTCACATCAAAAGATGTGAAAACTGGAACTTTTGTAGTTCAGATCCAGGACCAGGATCATTTCACAAACCTGTGCATCTCACCAAGGATCTTTACAATGATACTAGAACAATTGCAAGTTCAATGCATAAAGATGTTTTCCTGCTTAAAAGCCTGGTTGATTGAAATTTTTGCTGTGGCAAACCTGGGCAGTTATCTTTTTATACGTTCTGAGCTCTTGGTATTTCTCCTGGTAACTATCAACAAATCACTTTCTAGGATTAGTGTGCTTTTCTAAGTACTAAATCAATTAGAAGGCTTCCCTGTTCTATCACTACCATACTTTTACTTCATTTTTCTTGCTTGCTCAACAATCAGGGAATATCAGTCATCCGTGAGAACTTGAGTATACATCATATTGCCACTCTTTCTATCAGAAAGAACTTGTCTGATCTCCAAGACTACATTATAGCATCTGCTTTTGTAAGCCGCCTTCCTCTTTTGTGCCTTTCCTAGCACTGTGTCTGAATTGGAGGCTTGCAAACTCAATGCATGTGCTAGCAAAATCACCAATTACTGTTTTTAAAAAATTGATTAGTTTCAGGCAATATCTTCAAAATAAAAGTTCCTTTTTCATCAGCTCATATTTCTGTTTCGTTCAGAACAGTCTGTGTGGTTGCCTTTATCTTCAGAAGAAGAGCTGATCTGGCTACATGTGCAGCCTGGAGGCTCAGGTGTGTGAACTTAATGTTTATGGCAATATCCCAGAATCTGACAGCAGATATATCCATCTCATTTCAGCTTTCTGTGTATTTTAATAGCTGTTGTCAATATCGCACTTGTATTTTGTACTAAAAAACACAGTGGAAAAGAGTTCTTCCAAGTGTTTGGGTTTGTTTTTTGTTGGTTTTTTTTTTTTAATTTTTGGTTTTTGAAATTACTTCAGGTAATTTTTTTCTAATAAGTGCACAGCTTTTTACCTTCCTGTGTTACTCATCCAGCATCTCTCCATTTTGCTGGCTAGCTCCAGTGAGAGCCCAGCAGGAAATACTCGTATGAACTACCGCAGACTGTAAGCTCTGTGTTACTTTGATAACAGAATATATTTGGCAGTCTGCTGTCTGTGCAAGTAACGTTCTCCTGGTTCACAGGTAATTTGTTTGTCCTGATGGCCTCAGGTTTCTCAGTTCATTTTCTGAGAGTTCCTTTAGGTGCTGTTTCAGTCTGTCTTTGCTAGCTTGAGTACCTTCATGTTGCTGTACCCTGCAGGGAGGATTTTGAAGGGTTTGATTATTCCACCATTTGGTCGGTCATCCAGTTCCCCTGTGGGATTTTTAACTTTTAGAAGCCATGTAGTCACAGGTTAAATGAGTTTGTCTTCTCTACCTATGTGTGATAGAAAAGCAAATAAGAATCTCTTCTGCCAGAAAGGGAGAATTCAGTCTACTGTTACGGATATTGTCAGTTTTTCATGGAAATAAGAGGTTCTAACTTGAGATCTGGTCTTCAAATTTCTTTTATCTCAGCATATTAGTTCATTGGGCTTATGTGCCCCCTGAATACCATATTTCTGCTATATTTCTCACCTAGCAAATGGGTTTTGCGTAATAGATAACATTTGTCTGTCCTATTGACAAGATGAGACCCTATGGAAGTATTCCATTGTTTTTTCTTGTAGACTGTCAAGAAGTCTAAAACACTCTTTTGAGGTTTTCTATTGATTAACTGGATAAGATTTTCAGTAGAAAAAAGCCCTGTGTCCCTAAACCAAACAATCTTATCAAGGTGTAAGTAGATGTGATTTTTCTTCCAAAATCCTGTATACAAAATTCCTGTAGTTGATAACTGCAGAGTTGCCTCTTGGAGCTCTGGCACAGCTTTTATTAAGCAGTATTCTGAAGCTCTAAGAATAAGTATGTGAATAGAAGAGGCAGGCTTTTAGCCCTTGAAAGTCTCTTTCAGTTTTTTCTATTATACAATACTTCTTGAAATCTTCCCTCTAAATATACATACAATTATATTTCAAAGAATGTTGGATATTTACCTGTACTTGTTCTTCTCTAGTATGTTTTTTCTGTATGTTTGTAAGTTTGATCTCTGCTCTTCCTCAAGATATATTTGATCTTTGGTGTCATTGCTTCAAGAAAGACCGTGCTCTGTCCTTATGGCCGTGCTATATACAGAAGTAAGACAGCCACCCTCTGAGAGCTTTCTGCCTACATCCCTCTGAATAACCTGTTTTTCAAGCATTGGTGGTGGGGTTTTTTTGAGTGAAGTCTTTATTTACAGTTGTTTCCCTATCGAAGTAATTGCGTGTGTTGTGTTTTCATTTTTGGCTTGTACATTGTCAATATTTAATTCATTTTTACCTTTACAGCCATCCATTTATTTCCAGCTAGTGCACATAGTTTAGTTTGGGATCTACTGTGTTTTAAAAAAAAGTTGTCGTTTGCCTAGCCAAGACTCTAAATGCTGTGACTACATGGAAAAATAATTTTCTTCATCTCTTTGGTTTGACTGTTGATATGCAAAATTTGTCCTATTCTGTGGGAACCATGAGTAGTAAGCCACTGTCCTTGTTGGCTTTTTGTAAGGATTCCCAGCCTTACCCTGCATTCCAGAGACCTCCTACTGGCAGTAGCTGTTTCTGATGAAGAAAAAGCTTTCTCTTCTACTTTCAAAAGGATATGGAAATTGATCCACAAGGCAGAGTAGGGGAGGCTTTCCTTATACAATGTACCACTGACAGAGGTAGTTAAACCACCTGCCACAAATTATGACACTACAGTATTTAATTCCTGGTTAGCAGTTAAAATTTTTCTTGCAAAAGAGCTCAATCCAGATGCAGTATCAATGCATTCATGTGCTTGTCTGTAGACCTTGTATCCATTAATCCTCATAAAATACTTGTGAGATATGTAATGAGACTTAACCTAATTTTACCTAAAGAAAATGTGAGACTCTGAAGAGAAGTTGCTGAATTTCAGATTAGGAGTAATTTTTTAATCTTCAGGTTTTTAGATCTGGAATGGTTTAAAAAAATAAAATGCTATTTTAATATTTATTAAATGCTTTGATTTATTGGCACTACATTTAGGCAAAACTTCCAAAATACTTACTCTGACTTTCTGTTTTATTTTTGTAGCCTTATATTTTTACAGACCCACCTGTCATAAGAGTTACTCATGGAAAGATTTTCTCAGAAGTTGTTTGTTTTTTTCACCACATGACACATACCATGCGGCTGTATAAAGTTCAGGGTAAGAGTTGTGAAATTCTGTCTCTCTCGACAATTATTTTACATCACTATGGTTTGGATCCTACCTGCCTTTTGAATGTTTAAATGCAGTTCTGTCTGCACTAATGCAGAGGTCATGAGACTGAAGTTGTATTGACTCCAGTGCACTGTGATTTCTCTCTGAGTATCATGCTAGTTATTAAGCTGGTGTACTTAACAGATTTGTTAGAGATATCTCTCCAGACTTTACTGACTCATCTGGATGCTGTAAATAGCGGTACATTTTGAAAATCAGACAAAAAATAGAAATATCTTGAAGGTAAGGTAAAAACATAGTTTCTTTCATAGTTTCACATTGACTGATGGATGTACAATGTATATTAATGGCCTTAATAGAGAAGTCTAGTTTACATCACAAGTCCAGGCTTTAGTTGTTTATGACCTTCCTTTGTATGTCCTTTATCTGCTTGGAAGAGCTTGTGACAGAGTTGGCTGTGTCTGTTGAGAGGCACCAGCACTGCACATCAACTTTTTGTTTCTTAGGAAATAACATCATACCAGTTTTCCCTTGTTTTCTTCAGCAAGGCTTTCAGGTTTTTGTTTCTTTACTGTTCAGCTACTGATTTCCAAGGAAATTCTTGGTAAACAGTCATTTTGGAAATTTTCTACCCTTCCAAACTAGATAAAATTGGCCACTGAAAAATGTAAAAGAAGGAGGAAATCATGGTGCAATTCTATACAATTATTTTCCCATGGAAACTTGAGTTAACATGCGTAAGTGTATCTTTCTGTGGTTTAGCAACATACATTTTCAGTTATTTATTATTTGTATCTACTGGAATTCTGAAATAAAGAAGCACTGGTTAATGTTTTCAGCTGAAGGAACTGACATGTTTTGTATTAGAAACTTTACTGTAGGAGTCAAATTTTCTGCCTATTTTTTAAAGTCTTATTTATCAAATTTAATTATTTTTCCTAAACAACTTCAAAAAAAAAAAAGGGAAGTTGTAAGTACTTTCAAAGTCTTCCTTGCGCTTTTCATTCTTTCTTTTAGGTTTCAAAAGTAGTATTGACATCATCTGTTTGATTTCTGGGGGGTTTTTTGTTTCATTTTACTTCTACTGTATTTCACTCTAGAACTAAAGAACTAAAATTGATTCGGATGCCTCATTTTTGTGACGTGTACATTGAAGTTCGAAGTTGCTGGACTTTATACATATGCCAAAAGCTGATCAGAGTTCAGTTGCCAGCTGATAAAGTAATTCTGGATCAAACATTAGCTCACACTCCTTAGAAACACAAACCAAGAGTTTGCATAGTAATTTGTTGTTGAAGATCCTAAGGAAACATGACTCATATTTAAGATTATGGTTTCTTGGTTTTAAGTGACAAGTATGTAAAATCAGCTTAGAGGAAAAAAGGTACCTTCAGGTCAAGAGGTACCAGGTTGCCAAGAATGTGGAAAGAAAGTTACATTTCTGTGTGAGTTTCAGTAAATTAAAATTCTCAGCAAGGAGGGAACTTATATAGGTGGATATTTATTGTAGTGAAGGGGAGGGAAAGACCCTAAAAAGCCTGTTTTTTGATTGTTAGGGTGAGGCTGTTATTGTAAAGTAGATTTTTCTGTAGTACTCCTTTTTGTTTAATTCGCTACTAAATGCCTACTAGAAGTATTTCACTTCCCTTTCACAGTTACCAGAAAATGTGTTGTCAGTGAAAATCACTTAATTGCCAATTCCTAACACTTAAGTTTATCTTTTCTTGTGAGTGTACTGTCTACTTTTTTCCTTTGGCTTTTCTGACAATTTTTAATTCATCATGATGTTTCAATACTTACACCATTACATATGTAATATGTACACGTGTAAGTCCTGTACCATGCTTCTAGCTTTGACAAGGAAAAATGATGCAAAATATATATTATATATTGTCTGTTTGCTTTTTGGTGTGTTTTTATTTCAATTTCTTTAAGTGTTCATTCTCAAAGTTTAAAATTTGATAGCTTTGCATCATTGTTTTGCTGAGGTCTATTTCCTTGGCTTTGTAAGGGAAGTTATTTATAAAGCATTATGTCAATTATAATAAGATATTTTGAAGTCTAGATACTAGATATATACAGTAACAAATCATGTGGAAAAAAATCAATATGTGCATGTGTATAAATGTGTTTTGATTTCAAGTAAAGACCTGATCTCCTGTTGTAACTTGCCTGCTTGCCAAGGGGCAGCAAGCCTGATTGTGTGGCTAACCCAGCTGTTGGATAGTACTTCCAAGTCCTACATCTTCTTCTGCAATTTTGGGGAAAAAAACAGCATTTACCCCTTTTGGCTTTAAAATTCTCTTGATTTTGGGGAGAAGATACTCTGGGTTGACAGCGCTGTTCAGTAATTGACCATTGAGTGGTTTTTAACTTCTGCTGACATTGGCATCTCTTTTTGATATTAGCATGATTTTGTTGAATCTTTTTATCAGAAGCTTCATATGCTTTATTTTCTTCATAGTTGTATTTCTGTATTATCTCAAATTATGTAGTACAAAAATGATGAAACTCTAAGCTAAAATACTGTATTCTTCTTCAATGTACTCATGCTTTTAAATATTTGGAAAAAGTACTTCAAATATTTGGAAGATCTATGACTGGGGGCATCAAAAGTGGAGCGTATAAATCCACATTTTCCAGACTAGGTTTGGGAAAATAAATGTGATTAGCTGAACCAAATGTTTTCCATTTAGCACTGAAGTTTAATAGCCATTGGTAAATGTTAACATTTTAACAGTTGCTGTACTTCTGCAGGTGGCATTCAGATTTTAAAATAGATGAAACAAATACGTATCTCTGTTCTGCTTGGTGCAATTCTTTTCACAATCATTAGTCCCATTAGACTACAGAAAGGGTAGAAGTGGTGATGCTGAATGATGGTATGATTCCACTCCAGATTGTGTCTTGAACTGTTTGAAAAGGGCAGGTTATTATTAAAGGTATGTAATTTTCAGTACAAGGCACCGTAGAAAAAAAAATCTCACTGAACAACTTGTCCAAATTTTCAGACACCTAATCCTTCTTTTAATGAATACGAATCCTTTCCCTGTCAACAAAGTTTTGTGTCCTGCTTGTGACTGTATTAGTTGAAAATTCTTAATTCACTGTCCTTAAGGAAGATTATTGCTCCTTTGGTTAAAACAGCTGCTCACAGTTTCCTGCTCAGTTGAACCGTTCTGTCAAGACGCTGGTAACTTCATTCTTGTCTGGGAATGGTGACAGCTGCTTAAGAGTGAAGGGGAGAAGTGACTGACCAGGTCTTGCTCCAGCATATTTATTTAAAGACAGCACTTAACAGTTGTATGCTGTTTCCTACTGATGTACTGGAACCCACATTGGTTCTTGCCATGTATTGCTCCTGTTCCCCTTCAGTGCTCTCTTTCAGACTGTCTGTTCAATTTGTACCAAATTAGAAATACTGCTCTATCATCTGTCACATAACTGAACTGTCTTCCAATATCTGGTTAGATATACAGAAAACAAAAACTAGATCACTCTGTTCTGGGAGCACAGTCATTCTTATACATGTGGCAATCACTTTTAGAGATTTTAAATGCGTCTTTTTCATGTAGGTTTGGAAGGACAGTCTCTTGAAGTTTCCAATATTGTGGACATTAGAGGAGAATATAACCGTGAACTTGCAATGAGAATTTCATCTGACATAAACAGTCAAAATAGATTCTATACTGATCTTAATGGATATCAGGTAATTGCCATCTTTTAATTGTAAAAGCTTAGGGTGTCAGGTTTTGACTGTCTAAATATAAAGAACTTATACTAAAACTCTCACGTTAAACTGCACTAATAATTTAAAAGGAAAAATGCTTTTTAAAAATATATCTGTTATAAAATTTTATGTAGACCAGATGAAGAAGTAAGTGTGTGCTTTAAAGGAGTTTGTTGAATATTCCTTTATATGCTTTTTAATGTAAGAATTATAATACAGCAAGTCACCACGTGGTTGCTTATATATGCGCATACCTTCTTTCCCTCCGCTTTGTTTATTTCGTTAGAGCCATTGGATAACACAGTGATAAGTATACATAAGGACCAGATCTGGTGAAGAGCTGCTTATTGCTGTGTTTGAAATAAGTGATGTATTTTGCATGTATTATGCTTTTTCTATTGTTAATGCATCTGAGGAAATGTAGTGGGACTATTGTCTTAATTTGAACTGTGCAGCTCACACAAAAGAGAGAAAAATTGGTCTTCCTTACCTTCCTTTCTTGCTAAAAGTAGTTTTGCAAATACAGGAGACCATGAGTCCTAAGTAAAAGACTACTGGTTTTCCAGTTACTGTGTAGTACTGTATTTTGCTGGAGACAGTGAATATTTAAACATGAAAATAGTTTTAATACTACTACTCAGTTGTCATGTAGCATTCAAGAATTCCAACAGCACTTCAATGAGTTCCCATTATAAACCAACAATTCCTTCTCTGCTACCTTAAATCTATTCATTGCTTGCTCTCTAGAGGGGAAAAATTTTTCTCTCATTTTATAACTGTGATTATTCCTTTTTGTAGATTCTCTTGATGAATCTTTCACATTTTTTTTTAATATTCTTTGATGTAAAAGTACATTGAAGTTACCATTTCCAAAGTGGTAATTTTAGCCACAAATCTCCCCAAAAAGCTAAATAATACAGTTGAGTGAATGCTTTCGTGATGGTTGTTCTTCCAAAGCACATGGGATAAATGTCTGAAAATGTCTTTGAAATTTAATTGCGTAAAAAGAATGTACCTTGTTGAAGTTTGTGTTCATAATGCAGATCCAGCCCAGACTGACGATGAGCAAGTTGCCTCTTCAAGCAAATATCTATCCTATGACTACCATGGCTTATATCCAAGATGTTGGTGTTCGTTTGACACTTCATTCAGCTCAGTCTCTAGGTGTTGCAAGCTTGAAAAATGGTAAATATAAGATGATAGATAAGATAAAAGTCTCTCCTTCATGATTTTCTGAAATAGTTCGTTCAGAGATTTCCATACTTACCTACAAGCATTTGAAGAGAGAAGTAAATTTTTCCAACTCTGAAAAGTTTTAGAATATGTCCCTAAGCAAGGAGGAAGAGGTTGGTCCCACATGAGATCCTGTCATCTTCAATGAAAGATCCCTCTCAAACTAGAGACAGAGGAAAAAGATTGCAAAAATGACAGAAGGAGCAATGAATTGTCAGAACCAGCTATTTTTCACCCAAGAACTCTGGTGGAACTCAGGAACGAAGTAGCAGAACTAAAGGGGTTATTCTTTAGCAGAGTAGCAGAGGACTTAAGAAGAATGCTGATCATGTTTTTTGTTCTCTTTGTTTGCTTTAGTGTAGACAGCACTAGTCTTAAGGTATATACAGTATAGCCTAACTTCCCTGTCAAGGAAAAACACCAGCAGCTTTTTTGAAGATTAGTGTTAGTGAAATAAAGGATAAATATGACCCTGGGTACGAGTGAACATACTTCTGAAACAAAATCATACCTCACAAATTTAATGGAGTACTTTGAATATATTGACAAGAAAAATCAATTCATATTAAGAATTCCAAAAGAGACACAGTCTTGCTCCTTGGAGCAGAAAAGGGTATGATGAATGGCCTGGAGGACTGGAAACAGAGGGCAGTTATTCAGTCTATTGGAATGGAGGAGATAAAGCTAGAGGTAGTGGGCAAAATAAGGTATATAATTCATAACTTAAGATGTATAATTCCTTGCTGTAATATATATTGTCAGTTTAAATGTGTATGATTTCAAAAAATAATGGAATGAATACTCAGAAAAGTCCATCAGAAACTGCACCAACACCTACTTCCCAGTTTGTTTTAAGAAAAATATCATAAATACTGTGTTCTGACAAAAGGTGAATACCATGCTGGATTAGTGGCAGTATTAGCAAACCTAATTCACTTTAGGGCAGGGAATTAACACTGACATATACAGTGATGCTTTAATAAAACCACAGTGGAAAATACCAGCCTTTTGTTCCAAGTCTACTGGATACAAGACCCAAACCACATTTTTTCTTCCCTCCCCTTGCTGGAAACCCAGTTCCTATTGGTCTGATCTTGTGAATGACCCTGACACCTCCAGTGTTGTTATGCACGCATTAAATGGGTATTGGAGATTAAATTAGTGTGCAGAGGCTTTGTTACCTGATAATAGTGTCTGTATTTATTCTTTAACAATCTTAATCTCTGAATCACAGAATAATGCACCATCTAAATCCACAGATAGTCCCGCTCTCTGCTATCAAATTAGGGAAGTTGAGGCTAGCACTGTTGGACATCTTGCAGTTAAGCATCAGGGAGAAACTGACCTTCTGTGAGCACTTGTTTCAAATCTGTCAGAATACATTAGAGGCTTTTCACCTACTCCAGTTAAATAGAAGAGCAACAGATGTATCCCCTACCTGACATGACATTGATTTCTTGACTATGTCACTCTTTGGCAAACTGTATTATGTCATTGAAGATACACCAACATCAAATATTTACTCCGTCCCACTAAGAAAAAAAGGAGAATTAATTAATCTGATTTGTTATCATTAAGTAATATTCCATTAAATTACTAAATTGTCTACCTTGTCCAGAAGGCATGCTGGATTCCTCAAAAAAGAACAGAAAATTAAGCTGAAGGTTCAGTGGTTGCTGAATATCATATGCTTCATGACGTTTTCCTGAAGGTCTTTCAGGAGCTCAGAGGGATGGATCATGGAAGAAAATTTGAAAATCTTACAGTTTAGGCAAGCAACCCTCAGTATCTATCTGCCTGTGTCTGAGACACAGGTGTGTCTCAAGGCATAACCCACCATCTGAAAGTTATGTGAACAGTACCTGAGTTCAAAATAGCAGTTTTTTCTTACTCATTATCAGCTGATTTCTGTCCTGGATGAACAAAATATGTTTGTACTTGAGGGAAGGGAAGAACAAGTATTTAAGAAAATCGGGTAAGTGTTTGTAGAACACTGAAGTATAAGAAAGACAGCCTTAGTAAGCAGCCTTTTCTAGAAGCTTAAATTGTGAATTTCTTATTCAGGATACAAGTACTTTGGTCTTCCATTTTTATTTAGGAAACAAGTAAACTTGTTTGAAGATTCAGTGTGCAAAAAACATAACAGCCTTAATTACGTGCCCCAATCTGGTTTCCTTCTGGAGATAGACCCTTGAAAAGAATGTGAGCTTCATTGTCCATCAGGCTATATGTGATTTAACATCATGCTTAAAGAGCTGTTTTGAGTGGCCATGCTGCAGTTCAGTATAAACGCAGAACTTCGTGCTCAGTGCTTATGCAGTGCAAAGTTTTTTCCTACTCCCACGAGTGAAGTTACCTGTACAAGAAGTGATTGTGAGTAATTATATACTCCTGTTGATACATATTTTTCCTTCTGACTTCAAATGTGAAACAAAAGAATGGAGTACAAGGTGAAGACAGTTCCTCTACAGAAGGTCTCTCCATACAGCTGCTGCTACTTGGGAGTGATTCTCATCTTGGATGTTTGAATTCCAAGTATCCTTGTTGCAAATAGTAGTTAATAGTAATAATTTTTCATAGTAAACTTTTATTTAGACTCTGAAAGTAAAAATTGATGGACATTCTGCAGAAGGGCTTGTGAAAATTTTTTGGCAGGTTATATACAGCCACAGTCCAGTGGCACTAACTCTTTTCATAATCAGTCCTAACAATATTGATCAGTGCTTACTCTGCCAAACTCAAGAGAAATAATACGATTTTTTAGAGTAACTTAAATTTTAGGGCAGGTTTTTTATGTTTAATAGAACCTTACATATTCTTGTTACTAGTATAATCCTTGTGTTGCTCTTTCAGGTCAGCTGGAAGTGATCATGGATCGCCGGCTTATGCAGGATGACAACCGTGGCCTTGGACAAGGTGTTCAAGATAACAAGATTACAGCTAATGTCTTCCGACTGCTGTTGGAAAGAAGACGTGGAACAGATGTGGTAGGATTCACTGTCTGGATTATTTTTGCCAATTAAGATGTAAATATTTATTTCTGTTGCAGCAGCAAAGAACTCAGTAAAGAAATTATTCCATGAGCTGTAGAACTAAGGAAATGTAGCTTCCAAGGGAGTTTTGTCCTCTTGCTTGCATAATCTGATTGTAAAGACTTCATCTCTCACTATTCCTCATGTAAATCCATATCTACTTTCTCACTCACACTTCAACATACGAGTGGGGGTACCATTGTGGAAGTCTCTTTTTTCTTTTTTAATTACTTTTTTACTGAACAAGCTTTAAAAGCTGCTAATTAGTGTGAGTTCTGCTTCTTAACAATGTTAACTGAGTCTAAACAAAGGTTGACAAATTATTTCAGCTGAATGGGTAGAAAGAAAAAACCTCTTTTAAATATAATTTTCCTAGGAAATAAGATTCAAGTGGAAATATTTAGACGCCAGACATAAAAACCTTTTCAGTTCATTATGATTCTAGGAAAGTTGAGACCATTTTGTTGTAGGGGTATTTTTTTATTTGCACATATCTCAGTTTGCTGGTTTGTGTCTTAGTCTTTTGAATAACCTCAATTTTCTTTCAGTTCTTTGTATTTTCTCTTTGTTTTTTTCTTATCATTTTCAAGAAGGACAAAATAAGAAGTACATCTTTGTACTGAGGCAGTATGACGTGATGACAGTGCTGAGTATATTTTAAAATCATTGCATACCTAAAGATGAGAGGCTGTATACCAAGCTGCTAATGAATATGCAGATAAATTGGAATTAATTCTGGTTTATAATGGATATCATTAACCACTGTGAGAGGATGATAATATCAAGCTTAAAGCTAATTTTCAGCATTTAATGATTGACAGTGGGGTTTTTTTTTCAGGTTGTACATGTCATTATGATTTTCTAGTTCCTCATCATGTATAATGCACGCTGCATATTAACTGCATTTATCAGTGTGATGTGCAGCTACCCAAGCTAACGTGAGTTCAGCAGCAGTCTGGTTGTGACAACAACAAGAACTGCACAGTTTAATCCCTCTTTACAAGAGGAAACCCGCAGAGAGATCTGTACTGCCACCCAAAAATTCCTTAGTACCCAGGGTAATTTGTGTTGTATTAAATTAGACTGTGGAGCTGGTAAGTAAGAATTGCTGGACATGGAAATCTATGTTTACATTAGAAAATAATTTGAAACAACAGTGGATCAAATCAGTTAGTGCCATTGTGCTTGCAGTGACACTGTGAGCAGTCTTGGTGTTTTCTGTAGAACCATAAAATAACTCACTAAAAGGTACTTCTGGAACTCTTCCGCTCTAGTCCCTGCTCAATGCAGTCTATTTTTGTGTCAGAACAGACGTAAAAAGTTAGTCATGCATTCAGACCATAATTAAGATGTGATGGGTTAGAGCATGTTTAGTGCCGTACCTCATGGGGAGCTCCTTGGTTACTTCCTTCTAAAATGAAACTGGTCCACACACACTGAGGTTGCTCTGCAAACTAGTACAGTGCCCCCCTTGAGTGGGGTTGGCCACAAGTTCAGTTTCAGAACAGCTGCTACTTCAGACCAAAACACTCCATTGGAAAATATTTTGAAGTACTTTTGAAGTAATATTTTGAGTCAATTACTCACTTAGAGTAAAGGCAACCTAAACAACTCTGGAATGTCCCAGTTAGTGAAATATTTACATGTGTCTGTGCATATGTTTGCTAATTTGTTTGTGATACCAGTCAGGTATCATCTCAGCAGAGTAACAGTGTAGTTCCCTTTTTTTGTTTAAATCATCTCTCCTACAAATTTGAAAGATTCTGTGCAAGTTACTGAGAATCTTTCAAAGGAGAAGGGGCAGTTGCCTACTACAATCAAAAATTTCTGAGGTGTTTTGGATACCTGTGTTCCAGCAACTTCCTTTCCCCATAACTCTTCATGCTGAGCTTATAATGGTTTTGAATGGCTGCAGAGGACTTTAGGGGAACTGGTCCTTTCACACTCTTGAAAGGACTTCGAAGAAAATGGAATCAGAACTATGGGGGAGTAGGCGCAGTCCAAGAGGTGCTTGTTGTCCTAACTGATCCAATACGCACAAGCCCCAGGAGCCAAGCAAGAGGTTTTAAGGAAACATTTTCTCTCTGGTGTTGTATCTGGAATTCCCCATTCATATATTCAGAATGTTCTAGAATTATGTTTTTCAAAATTTACCTGAACATTAGTAACATTTTCTGATTCATGCCACTGTTTCAGTTTTAAAGTAAGGGTAGTACTCTTTCTGTTTCATTACACATACAATCATATTTTTTTTTAGTCCAGTTACCCAGAAGGTAGTTGTTATAATAGCTTAAAAATAACCATGTCAGAAAAAATTATGGTGAAATTATATGCAGTTTATATATGTAATCAGCTACGGTGTGACTCATACTCTGACCCTGATTTTGTTGTCAAGCCCTATTTTATTGACTTCAGGAAACATGAAAGCCACTGGAGGAGAAAGTTTTGACCATTTGACATCTTTGCCATTACAGACTTTTCCTAATGTGTATTCCAAAAGATTTCATTCTATCTTTTCTTAAAAACAATTCTGAGGAACAGGATGCTTTCTGCTCTTCGTGGAACTTCCCCATAAAAGTATGTCAAGTGTAAGATGTGCAGTTCTTTAATTAAAATAATTGTGCATCACTGGTGAAATTACTGTGGAGAGCTTTTGTTATCACTGTATCAACCAACAGTTTCTTTTAATTTATATCTCTGAAATACTTTTTTCCTTCCCCAACTGCACCCTGAACAGTAAATTGTAATGACAGTTAAACCACATGCATGTCCTGAAGTCTGAAACTCACATGTCCAGTGCATGGATAGAGTGAAATTCTTAATAATTCTTAATAATTGTTGGCATACTCAGTCTGTATTCTAATATGTTCTTAATCCTAACACCACCTGGGTTTTGGCTCTTGAATTCTAGCTCGTCTAATCAGTCAAAAATATGCATTCAGATACTGCCTCTGCAAAAGACTTCAGGTTGATGTGTTTTGCTGAAGCTTTTTTGGTTTTGTATTTGTGGGGAGGGAAGAGACTTGGGGGAGAGGTGGTTGGGTTTATATTTTCTGTTTGTTTGGTTTTGGTTTTTTTTTTTCCCTAAGATGGATACTAAAGGTTTATTCACAATTACAGTATGGTTTGTTAAGTGAGCTGTGTTTGTAGTAAGAGCTGGGCAAATTTTGTTTCACTTTACATTATACTCACCCCGTTTATTGATAATTGTGTTCCTCAGACCTTGGATGTTTTTACTGTATTTTTGATAAAATTTCTACATACATCTTTTTCTTCTACTAGATGTAACTAATTCTGCTTATATGTTCATTTTCTCCTTGCAAGCATTTTTTGGCTTGAATATCTCTTTGAATCATCTTCTAATATTGTCTTCTTTTTCCTCAGATTGTTAACCAAGAACTGAATTCATGTCATTTTTAAAATGAACGGAATATTTAGCTGAGAATGAAACTGAACACAGTTTATTAATACTTGTCAAAACAGTAAATGTTTTGTTCTTTTTGAAAATAGACTACTTTAGATTTATTGTAAGTTTTGGAAAAATAAGCATTAATACCTTTTTATATTCTGAATCCCAGCATGATATATCAATATAGGAGTGAAAGAAATAGGATTTATAGGAAGTAATAATATATTTTTTCATCAACGACGTAGCTGAAGAATAGATGCCATGCCAGGCAAACACTTTCTTCTTCAGATTCCTATTTCATACCTTGTCTTGACTTAGTTAATTTATATAACTGGATTTATAGCCTAGGCTTGACCAGAGAGCCAGGATTCAATGGCTCAAATGGCTGTTACTTTTGGGAGAAGTTGTTTAGAGGAAAAATAATACAGTTAATAAAATCACAAATATGTGGGAGGTAGTCGAACTCCCTTTCTTGCACCACGTACAAGTACTTTTTTCTTACTAAATCTCTATCAGTACACACTTTCTCTGAAAATTTATGGTTGGTGATACAGCCATTTTTGTCTGATTATTGTGTTGCATTTGCCCCTTATTGGTGTGTTCATTTCTAATGCATGTGCATGTTTCTCACTGTAGCTATATATTATACTGTGCATTGCTATGCTAC
The DNA here is from genome assembly GCF_017639235.1 of Corvus kubaryi. Classification (NCBI taxonomy): domain Eukaryota; kingdom Metazoa; phylum Chordata; class Aves; order Passeriformes; family Corvidae; genus Corvus; species Corvus kubaryi. The sequence continues at coordinate 951,605 of NW_024581095.1, read as the reverse complement.
ATGTAACCACACCTTAACAAACATAATTAACTTGGTGTTTCAAAAAAGCAGAAAATTGACATTGGCTTAATTACTGCCATTTAGAAGCTTTTTCACGCCCATATGTGACAAGCTCAGAAACTCTAATATCATTTTTGATTGTAACTGCCACAGTGAACTTATCAAATATGTACAAAATTGTTACGGTTTTCGGGGTTTATGGTGGCCACAGAAGGAAAAATAAAAGACATCTTCTTCTTCCTTTCACACAAAATCTTCTTTAGAGCCTTACCACATATATTTAGTAAGGGGTGAACACTACTATTGTATTTCATTTGAAGAGATATTCAGGTACATGTTACTTCTTCCCAGCTTTGCATAAAACACCACATTTAATTCATTCTTTCTTCTACTACTGTGTAGTTTATACTGGTTTTCTTATGCAGGAACTTCGTGTTTGCTACTCAAGAAAAATGTTTCCATTTCTTATTTACCTACAAATACTCTCTGCTTTCAGGCAAGCACTGTCATTGTTTTTATGTCAGGACACTTTACAGCTTAATTTCCTTCAAATATTTTTTTCATGATACAGTGACAAAGATGTGTCGCAGAAAGCTTTTAAGTAAAGACTGCTTTGTCTGCAAGTTCCATTCCTGTGTTGGTGTTTTGAAACATTCTCATCCTGTAACAGCAGCAGCCATTTGTAGCTGACTCATGGCTTGAGTAGGTAGTACAGACGACTGTCTTCCGTTGGACATACAGCTATGTCTCTTGTGTTCTTTTTTCTGTAATTAGGTACATCTCAGCAGTGAATTACTTTCCTTGGTTTGGTATTATCTGTCTTCATTTGCATGTACCTGTCTACTGGCTCTGGTTAGAAAGAATTTTACCTCAGTATTATGCATAGTATTCAACCTTGATCTCTCCACTTTTATCTTATATAATTCACCAAAGGACAAGGGCAGGCCTCTTTATTGTCTTTTGTGAGCTTATCTCTGCTGGTGCAGTTTGAGGTCTGAAATTTAAACCTTTCTGTATCACCACTTCTAGGAAGGCCTAATTCTTCCTGCAAGATCTGACTGTAGGGCAGAATCCTTCCTAAAGGAGGGAGAAAGTGTGCAAGTCCACCTTCTTCTTCTTGTATTCTCAAATGAAATTACTTTCTGGAATAATCTCCTTGCACATTCAAGTTTCCACCAGTAGCAAGAATTTTCCATGAGGACCAGACTTCCAATGCCTGGAAATTAGCAGATATCACTGTGTAGTTTCTGTCCTTAACATCAGTTTGTTTTAACTAATTCCCCATCAAAACTGAACTCCGGAAAATCTCTGATCACTGTTTTCTACCGTCATTGGGAACAGGATAAACTCTTGCCAAACATCTGGGAAAATCTAACACCAGGTCACTTCCACAAGCCTAGCATGGGGTATTTATTTAGGCATTAAGTCCCTCCTCCTGTGCCATTATTAAATATTATAAACACTCTAAGAAGAATTAGAAGAGAAGAAATAAAAATGACAGAAAAGGCTATAATTGAAGTATAAAATACTTTTATTGCCGAGGAAAGCATGTCATGCTGTCTGTCTGCTTTTCTGATCACTTTCATCCAGCTATATTGATGGCTGCCTATTTATCAGTCTTAGTAATTGTGGTGATGTGCTTATGATCATGGTGACTAGATACTTTCTTTACCATCTGCACTATTCCATAGACCAGTGAGCAGATGTTCCCCAAATGATCTCTTCATAGAACATGATTTCTGTTATGGTATCTAATTGAACACTAACTTTATTAAAATGCAGTCACCAAAAGAACAGTGAGAGGTGGAGCAGGGGATCACTAGCTGCTCCTGAGACCATAAAAGGGAGAAAATTAGATTGTTCCTGGTGTGAAACCCAACAAGATGGATCAGCAGAAATTTCCTTAGAGTAAGAAAATTCTGTACTTTTTAATTTTTTTTTTTTTTTTTATAAAAACAAGAGGCTAGCTGTGGGTTGTTCAGCAGAACTGGCACAGGAGGGGAAGGAGAACAATTGAGGAGTATAACAAGTAGGAAAAGCAGGGGTAAAAGGAGCATAAAAGGGTCTGATGAAATCCAGTGCTTGATCACCACAGCCCATTCTGGATTATTAAATCTGATTTCCGTGCAAGTACCCAACCTTTTCTGAATCTGTGTGAGCCATCAGCTAACTTCAGGTAAGACTAGGAAACAAGCAGAGTAAGAGGTCTGTGTGACAGCTGTTGGAGAGAGAGATACACTATTGGACTGAGGGACCAGTACAACTGTCTTCCAGTTGCTGACAAGACCTGTATTTTCTGTGTGTGCCTGTAAATAGCAAACTGCAAGCTGACAGGTCACAGGACAGCTCCTGGAAGAATGTGAAATCTGAGCTGGTGAACCATTAGGAGGCCTAAGACTTAAGGTCTAAGGGCTTAAAGTCCACACTGAGGTATCAGTGGTTGTTGAGAGTGCTTGAACTCCAGACCTGGTCAGCTGGAGGGCACAATCAGGTTTGGATTGTCTGTTCTACTTGTTTTACCTCAGTGCTCTGCTTTATGTGGGTTCTGGCAAAGGTGCTGTCACTGCTTATGTGTATGGATGGCCATGTGTTTCCATTCATGCCTAAAGGAATAATGCTCTGCCTTTCTCCTGCATGGTCTTGGAGGAGCAGAACCACAGCAGGCTCCTATCTATCAGCCTGGAATGAGAGGAGTCACCTCTTGTTGGAGACTACCAAATTTGGCTCTAGCAGACTGGGAAAAATTCCTCCTGTGGATCCAGATTTCCCTGGATTTGGTTACCTGCGACAGTCCCAGGTTTTTTCATCTGCAGTTTTAGTGCCAACTAAGCATCAGTACAGAAAATCCTTTTTTAGGGTCACTGAGCCAACACACAGTCCTGTGGATATTTTATGGTGCCTCAGAATTTTCATTTCTTCTATAATCAGCCTCCAGGAACCCCTTTCAGTGAGTGTGGCAGACATGCATTGCCAGTTTAACAATGCCCAAGTGAATTGATAGAAAATTTTCTATTCCGTGAGATAAAGAGATGAAATCAGATTTACTCTGCTCTTATGAGTCGTCTTTTGCTGGTCACTTCAATAGCTATCAAAAGACCCTAAGCACTCCAGGTCATGGCTCTCAATTAAAGGACTTGAAATCTAATGAAAAAAAAAAAAATTGATGTGCAAAAATGTAACATAATTGACGGATTTTTAAGTGTAGACAAAAATGTATACACAAACAATTCTAATCTTTATATTTATCTGTATTTTTGCCCACCAGCTTTTCAGGAAAGCCAAATGCTCTGGTATAGCAGAAAATAATCTGGCATCAGTATCCTTGTTTACAGTCTTTTTAAAATTCCAGAATATCTGCCTGTTCAGTACTCACATTTGTGACTGTTGTTCCTGGTTGCCATTTACCCAGGGTTTCCTAAAAGTCTAATTGGTCTAAGCTTGGTTTTTTTACAGAGATTACCTGAAGATTGTTCTGCTGAAGATTCTTGTGCACCTTGAGGTCTTAGATGTTCTGAATCCTGCTGCACAGAGATCTTCCTATCACCTTATTTGATTTCCATACAAAATTCCCTCTGCAAACACCAGCCATTTTCAAAGCTGCTTGAAGTCTTGGTCACTGTTTCCTTTGACAGATGCTTACATTAACCTTGCACTCTTGGACACAAAAGGAATTATTCAGCTCAGAAGAATTAATCCAATTTACATTGGTGGTTAATTGCTATTTGTTATATTAGGGGTGTAAGACCCATTATCTTTCTTCTTTCCTTCTCAAAAGCACTAGGAGTTATTACAGGCATGCAAAAATCTAGCTCCAAGTATCAGTCTCAGAGGAAAGGGAATGATTCATCCATATCTGGAGGACTTTCAGAACTTGTCAGACTTTGATTATTCTTTTTGTATTACAATGTGCAACTCTGAATGAATTTAAAGCATATGCATCTGATTTTCACTTGGTGAGATAACAACCAGGCAGTCTTGCATGCAAAGCCTGTTACTAAGTTGAAGCCATTTACTACTTGATGTCAATTTAATGAACTTGACTAGTGTCAGTCTGAAATAAAACCTGAATTCCTCTGCTAAGCTGTGAGCCTTAGGGCAAAGTGTGTATAGAACATTGTACAATTTTCTCACTCTATGACTGCTTAGAGACTCCATCTTTCACAAGTGGCGAGCCACTGTAGTTAAGGATTCAACTGTTTGCATTTGGGGAAAGATGTACGTCATTTTAAACTTAGGCATCCACCCTTACCTGTCACTTATTTTTGTCATGTGTTGTAAACCTGTTATTCACATCATCAGTGATGTTGTCTGCTGTTTGTTTCTCACCTATAAGCAGCCTAGCACAGTATTACAGAATCAATTTCTCCTATAGAAGCAGCATCTCATCAAACATGTTGATGGATTGTCAGTCTTTGAATTGAAAAGAAAGAAACAATTTTTTTTTTCCATATTTGTCTTTGGAATTCTTTGACTCATATTCTTGATTGCTGTCAGTTGCTGTATGATTAAGATATTTAAAAATATTGTCTCCATATGCTTTGGTAATGAAGATGCTCTGAAAAGTGTTTTTACTCCACAGATTAGATTTTTCAGTCCAGAAACATTCTCCTTTGAAGAGTACTGTCCATTGGTTTTCTGAACCTGTCAGAGAGAAAGTTGATAAAAATTGTTTCCTGACACAACGTGAGAGAGAATGAGAAACTTTTTCTTTCCATTAATAATCCAAATTGTTTGATATCAGATTATTTTTGTCTGCATCCCTTGGTTTGGTAGGCCCAGAATTGTACCTGTTTCCAGATTTTATTTGATTGTTCTTACACACTGATTCAGCATCCATATTTTAGCATGCTAGATCAGGTAGTGCGGATGCCAGTGGGCGTTTACTGTTACAACTAAATTTTTTTGGTGACTTTGTCATCACAGAGAAGAGTCTTGAGAAGGAGAAAATAGTCAAGATAATGTGATTTGATAAACTGCCTCAGTTTCCTTTCCTTACTTTTAGATGGGAAATTTTAGATTACTTGTCAGTGTTGAAAAGTTCATTGGTTCTCCATTTTCTAAATTGATGTCCAATTATCAACTCTTTCAGCTTTACTTTATTCTCTACAGAATTTTCCATTTCTTTCTTCTGTTCAATTACTAAATTATTTCTAAAAGGTCTAATTAGCATTTTTTCTCCTCTAATTAAGGACCTTAGTTACTTAATTAAAACTTTTACCAGAAAACCCTCTGAGTCTTAGAGGCAGTGACTTTTTACACAGGCAGATTGTGATTCAGACAAGGGGGAAAGTTTTAAACTAAAAGTAAGGTCAATTAGATTGGGTATTAGAAAGAAAACCTTTACTCAGAGGATAAGGCGGCACTGGAAGAGGTTGCCCAGAGCAGTTGTGGGTGCCCCATCCCTGGAAGTGTTCAAGGCCAGGTTGGATGGGACCCTGAGTAACCTGGTCTGGTAGGTGGCATCCCTGCCTGTGGCAGAGGAGTTGGAACAATATGACTTTTAAGTCCCTTTCCAACCCAAGCTCTTCAATTATTTTTATGATTCTCAGTAAAATAGCTCATTTCTGATAGAAAGGCACTTTTTATAGATGAGGCTATTCTTAAAACTTGTTGCAAATTGTAAGCTAATATTATATTGGATTATGGTTTGTGTCTCCTCAAAACTGAAAATTTAGAATTATTCACCTTGTGATGACAAGGAAAGATCCTAAATGAGGCTCCATTTTGTCTATTGCACACTTGTTCAAAGGGTTGTGTTTCAACACTGTTTCCAATTGGATAACTGTATATGCATGTACTGTAAGATGGTTAAAAAGGCAGTATTTGCTCTGATTAGAACTCATTAAGGCAGCACATCATCATCTGGCATTCATCAGATTCTTGCCAGTACTTAATGTTTGTAAGGCAGCCAGAGGAGCTCCATTCACACTTTGAGTGATAAATGCTGTCATTGAAATTGAGAAAATAATGTCACTTTGGAGAGAGCAATACTTTAATTAGATGGAGACTGTGGGACTACATCTTCTGACGCAGCATCAGCAGGGTACTGCTGAAAGCCATCAGTGTAGTGAAGGTGTGCATAGAGTAATTATTTTTCCCATGACATTGTTTGTGTGTGCAAACACTTCTCATCTCTCTTTCCAGAGAGTTCTGTTTAAATTCTGGATCACTACACTTTAAGGGAAAGATGTACTCCAACCCTTCCATGATTGTGATCTGCCTTTGAAGAGTCCTTCTCAATCTTGAGTGAAAGCATTGTCTTCACCATGTTTGCAAAACCCTTTTTCCCTTCTGGCTGTCTTCTGGCAGCTTTTGACATCTTCTGTACTCTCCATTTCTATTACTGTTATACAGATTCAGTGAGTGACTGCACTTTTTCTGTTGGGGCAAACATCCAGAAAGGACTGTCATTCCAGATGTGGGAATACAAGATTCAACATAAAATTCCACCTGAATCTTAGTTCCAAACTGGATAATGCTTAAGGACAATGTTCCTGCCTGTGATACTACATTTAGACACAGTGGGAGCAAAAATGAGCCAAGCTGGATCAGTTCTGGTTCTAGCATTTGCCAGTCCTTCAAGGCTGTGCTTCTCTGCAGTATTTTGTTTTAAACAATATAATAGCATGAATAGATTATTTTTCTGATTCATGTGTGATTTGTGAGATATTTTAGGTTCTCAGATACAAGCAGTCAACTTACTTCACAGGGGAAAAAAGGTGAAAGATGAGAAGATAAATGGCAATTAAATGTTTTGACTGACTTTAGCACTTCTATGGCAACAGAGTGAACAGTGTTCCTTTTGGGGTGAAAAAATGAATTCTTCTTTGAAAGAACATGGATATGCACATTTTCCTTGTGTATAGAGCATGTATGCAGGTACTTGAATGGAACACTTTTAGATTAAGCTGTACATAGAACAAGCTTGCTCATACTGTAATTAGAAAAGAAGACAATCATGGCAATGAAGTCTACCAGTGATACGAACTTTTCAAGGTAATGGAAAAAAAAAAGTCACAGCTAAACTGAGGAATTAGAAGACTTAAGACTGATTAAAGATGCAATAAAATGGCAGATGGAATTCAGTATAAACAAATGCCATGAGACACATAGAGGAGCAATCCTCTACAATGATCCACTGTTATTATTTGGGGGTCATAATAGATACTTAAAAATACTAAGCCTCAATTCTTACTAGATACCAAAGAAGCAGAGTGTTAGTTATTCCTAAAGAAAGCACCAAGAATAAACCAGAAATTACCATTTTGCATTGATTCAGCCGTGGAATATTTTCAATTTCTTCACTGTTAGCTGTATTTAATGCTACTGCAGGCGTACAAATAAATATGCATACATGCCTACACACCACAAAACAGAAATTACTATTATGGTTGTCCATTATAAGCTGAAAAATAATCCTCCCCTTTGCTTTAAGTGTCTCCCATTTGTTTTTTATTTCCATGTTTTCAGCCTATCATAAAATGCAAATTTGATCTATCAGTAAGATACTATATCCCAGGGTGATGAGGGAGCTGGCAGATGAGCTTGCGAAGCCGCTCTCCATTGTTTACCAACAGTCCTGGCTCACTGGTGAGGTTCCAGATGACTGGAAGCTGGCCAGTGTGAATCCCATTCGCAAGAAGGGTAGGAAGGAAGATCCTGGAAATTATAGGCCAGTCAGTCTAACCTCAGAACCTGGTAAGGTTATGGAAAAGTTTCTTTTGAGTGCCATCACACAGCACCTGCAGGATGGCCAGGGGATCACACCCAGCCAGCATGGGTTTAGGAGGGGTAGGTCGTGTTTGACCAACCTGATCTCCTTTTATGACCAGGTGACCCGCCTGGTGGATGCGGGAAAGACTGTGGATGTTGTCTGTTTGGACTTCAGCGAGGCCTTTAACACTGTCCCCCACAGTAAACTCCTGGAAAAGCTGGCAGCCCATGGCTTGGACAGGTGCGCTCTTTGCTGGATTAAGAACTGGCTTGGATGGCCGCGCCCAGAGAGTGCTGGTGAACGGTGCAGCATCCAGTTGGTGGCCAGTCACTGGTGATGTCCGTCAGGGATCTGTGCTGGGGCCAGTTTTGTATAATATTTTTTTTTTATGACATGGATGAGGGTATTTGAGTCTACTCTGAGTAAATTTGCAGATGACACTAAGCTGGGAGCGTGTGTCGATCTGTTGGAAGGTGGGAGGGCTCTGCAAAGAGACCTGGAACGGTTGGATAGATGGGCAGAGTCCAGTAAGATGAAGTCTAACAAGTCCAAGAGCCGAGTCCTGCATTTTGGCCACAATAACCCCCAGCAACGCTATAGGCTGGGGACAGTGTGGCTGGACAGCACCCAGGCAGAAAGGGACCTGGGGGTACTGGTCGACAGCCGGCTGAACATGAGCCAGCAGTGTGCCCTGGTGGCCAAGAAGGCCAACGACATCCTGGCCTGTATCAGGAATAGTGTGGCCAGCAGACCAGGGAAGTCATTCTTCTCTGTACTTGGCACTGGTGAGGCCGCACCTCGAGTACCGTGTCCAGTTCTGGGCCCGTCAGTTCAGGAGGGATGTTGAGACGCTTGAAGGCGTCCAAAGGAGGGCAACAGGGCTGGTGAAGGGCTTGGAACACAAGCCCTGTGAGGAACGACTGAGGTTGTTGAGCCTGGAGAAAAGAAGATTCAGAGGTGACCTTATCACTCTCTACAACTACCTGAAAGGTGTCAGGTGGGGGTTGGTCTTTCCTCCCCGGCAACAACTGACAGGACAAGAGGACACGGTCTTAAACTGCACCAAGGGAAATTTAGGTTGGATGTTAGGAAAAAGTTTTTTACTGAAAGAGTGATAAAGTTCTGGAATTGTCTGCCTGGGGAGGTGGTCAAGTCACCATCCCTGGATGTGTTTAAAAAAATATTGGATGTGGCACTCAGTGCCATGGTTTAGTTGAGGTGGTCTTAGGGCATGGGTTGGACTCGGTGATCTTGAAGGTCTCTTCCAACCTGGTGATTCTGTGATATTTTCAGTAAACTTTCTGCGAAGTTTTCACTAAATACCACCTTTTAAACTGTAAACAAGCAGGGGTTTATCTGATTAAGTATGCTAGGGAAAAATAAGAGCAAAAGAAGTTTTCACCCATTTCTACTCTTCACGGACATTCTAAAATAGAAATTGCCTTTTTAAAGTTCTTTTGTTTTCTTTTCTTTTCTTGGGTTCTCTGGAGGTTTAACTAGTTGTTGTGAATACGTAAGATTTGGTCATCTCAGGTTTGTAAGGAAGCCTCTGCAGCCAAGTGAAAGCACTGCAAATATAAAACTTTGGAAAGTACAAAATTTGTGAAATCTTGGGATAGAATACCTTTGGTTCTTGCTGGCATGGCATCCAAATAAAACTTCTGGAAGAAATTTTTTGCAATGCAGACCAAGACAAAGATGCTAGCTGCTATTTCTTCCAGCAAATAGTTTAAAGGAGATAGACTTAAAATAGAGGGATTTGAGATGTAAGTTGGAGGAAGAAAGAAATACAGGTCAGAAAGTAATAGGAAAAAGGAGGCCTGCAAGAGTGAGTCTGCCTCTCCCTATATAAAGAGATACTGAATAAATAGGAGCAACTTGCTAAAGTAGTAGCTTATTTCTTTCTCCAAACTGTATTGTTTAAACATCAGAGGCTAACACAGAAACACAAGGAATGTTGAAAATTAGGTATCATCATAATTTTGGAAAGTGTACTAGTGGTTTATAAAAACAGAAAGTATACCTATTAATAGATGAAAATTAGTGGATGGTCAAAAGTTTCCAAGAGTAATTGAATGGGCAGTCTAGAAATTAAAATTTTCGATGTTATTATTGGAATAATGTATAAAGTGGGTTTCAAAATTCAGACATGACAGTATGTTAACTGGAATCATTCTTTTGTATTTTGCAGAAGGAAGAGAAGGCACCAGTCAGTTTTCCGTCACTTCTTAGTCATATGACTTCTCTTTTCTTAAATCATCCTGTAATTCCAATGACGATTAATGCAGATTCAGGTGTCCCAGAGCTGATAAATACTTTTGCTCCACTGATGTCATCCATGCCTTGCGACATGCATATAGTCAATCTGAGAACAATCCAAGCAAAGGTAAGGTCAAACCACTGGTTTTTGCGAGGAAACATATGATACAGCTTATTAATATAGTCAAATATTTTATTCTTGTAAAGTACTTTGTGGGCGGGTTTATGTGCTACAATAAACTGCAGTGTGATTATGAGCTTTTGTCAGTTCTGCAAGAACTGGAGACTTGTGTCTGACTAACATGAAATGCAGGGTTTGTTTTTTTACTACATATAGTGCAGGATTCTATCTCTGGAGAGGGCACATTTCAATGAGTTCCCAAAGTTTAAGAGAGAAACATTCATATACCTCAGCTTTTTTCTCTACTAGAAGAATTAAATTTAAGGCCATTAGACTTTGTTCTGAGTGTGTTTTTAATAAAGGATGTAGTTGTAAACCCAAATTTTATTGTTAAAATATTATTAAGCTTAATTACAAGACCTAATTTAGTTATTCCAACAGCATCTCATAAGAATTGGTTCCCATGAAAACATTCTCTGGTAGGCAAACCCAAATCAAACCAATACAAGCAAACAAAACCCAAACAACTAACCACCACCAAAAACCACCAAAAAAACCAGCAAACAAAATACCAACAAAAAACTCAAAGAAAAAAGGCTCTTCTGTACTCAGTGTTTATCTCCTTCTGAGGAAAGAAAGGTATGTACCCACCAGAATTTAATTTTCCCTTTAATGAACTGAAGGACTGGAACTTGTTTTGCATTCTTTTCCTGCCAACTGTTCTATAAATTCTTTTCAGTTTTTCAGCTCCTTTCAAAATGTGATTATGATAACTTTATGTTGTATTGCAGTGCTACTCAGTAGCGCTGCTACCACAGTGAAATCCCTGTTTAATTCTGTCGTACTTAGATAAAACTATTTATCCTTTTTCCTCTAGAGTCTCCATGATGGCTGAGCTTGTCTGCATTAACATCAGATTATATTCTGTTTAATCTGTTCTTCATTCTAAATCTTAATCTGTATTTTAAAACTTAAACAATGTTTGCTTTCTCATGCTTTCTCTATAAGTAGTTCAATCTTGTGTAAGCTCCTTCAGCTGTGACTGATCCTTATTTTGAATTTCGAAGTGGAAAATGTCTTGATTTTGTGGGTCTTGTGCCTTTGAAAAGTTAGGAAGGAGTCTGATACTAAATAAACCTTCATGTCAAGTGATTATTTCGCACTTCACTGTGAATATTTTCATTTGCTTCAACCAGCTCAGCATTCAGGTTTACTTTGACACACCAAGTTCAGGGGCAGACCTTCATGAACATCTTTCCTCTCCCGTTTTGAGGCATAAATCCATCCCCTTGTTTGTAGGATCTGGGCATGAAAGCTGTGAAAAGAAAGACTTGCTTAGTGTCTGCTTTTTGAGTTCAATCTTACTACTTGTAAGTGAATTCTCTGATTTTATCTGGACTCTACTGGCTCCACTGTCCCAACTGGTATAAGACTGTTTGAGACTGTGATCTCTTCCCTGTCCACAGCTGTATGTTTCATTGATTACTGATTGATAGCTCTTGAACTTGCAGCATTAATATGTCCACTTCAAGGTGAAAGCTTGCAGCTTTCACAGTCATAGAATAGGAGCACTATCATTATAGATAGAGTGTTCTTCCCCACAGCAAAAATGATGCTATGCCTTGCAAATAATTCTGTAAATCGCTCCTCATTTTCTGCTTCTTTTCTCTTGCTTCCAAGAATTTGAATGACAGGTGCCATAATTTGGCCTGACACAATGAATTTTTTTCCAGAAATGTTGTGCCTCTCCATTGCTTTAGCTGTTGAAGTTGATTTTCCATAATCCATTACAATTTCAGAAAAGAGGGTACCAAATTTTTTAAAAGTTAAGATTTAATGTAGAAATCAGAAAAAATATTGTTGCTGTTGTAAGATATCTGATCTTGTAATGGAAAAGTCAAATGCCTTAGGATTACATCTGAAGATTTTTTTCTTAATAGAACTCCAGCTTTTAAGAAGTTTGACAGATATTTTACCTGATCTAAATAAACTGGGACTTAAGGTCTAGAACACAGTTGATTTGTCATTTTATACTAAGCATAAATACATAAATTTGTCATATTGCCTAAACTTTTCAGTGTATGTCTATTAGCTCACAGTAATTGAATTTTAAAAGAGTTTAAATGATTTTTCTTTCTCATCAAAATTTTAGCAGCATTACCCTGGGATACTGGTTATGAGAAAACCTAGCAATATTTTTTTTTCCTATGAGTCTGCATTTAAATTCTTAGAGATCAAAATCAAATCAAACTTTGGCAGCTCTTCTTAGAAAGCTAGTTAGAGATTTGATAGCACAGTGTTTAGAGATTTTTTTGTTGAATAACGGTGCTGTGAAGTTTTACAAGGTTAAGAATGTTGTTATTTGTTGAAAATTGAGGAGTTCATTACAGGTTTTTGTGCAGTTAGCATGGTCATGTTTAGAAGGTGTATTTGATGAAAATTAAGTTCATCCTTGGTCAGACATTCATTAGCCTCGAATGTATTTAATCTCATCTACCTAGAGATGATGTAAGAACAGGTAAATTAAAGTAGATGTGGAGGCTGTGACAATCTGTCTTTCACCTGCTTTGATAATGGGTTAGAACAGCTTTATTTTTCACACAGGGTTGCTATGTGCATGGTGGAAGGTGGAGTACTAGATCCTACATATTTATACTTAACAAAACACTTTTACTCAGGGCGTCATTAATTGTTTGTTACCTTTTTGTTTTAAATCTTTTGAATCTTAATTAAGATAATATTTAATTCTAAAATATTGGGAGATGAAATATTCATGCCATCATTTGAAATGCATATATGCATTTTTTATGCAGATTACTAAAAGATAATTTAAGTGAATTAGAGGAAGTGTTGATACCCATTACTGGCTTGTCATTTTTAACATTAATTTACCCCATAGGAAGTCAGACTTTTTCAGTATGAATTTTAATGTTTCACTAATCTGATGTTTAGGCAGACAGTATTATTTTGTGTGCATAAAAATATCTACTTTTAAGTGCAACACTGTCACATCAGTGACAGTGAAAACCAAGTCAGGTGTTTCATAGTAGGAGAGGGAAAATAATTCTGTCACATCACAGTTATCAACTTAATTCATGTAGAAAGTAGTACTGCTGTTCCAGTGAACAGGATAAGAACTTCTTTAGTCCTCAATGCTAGTAAATACTGGAAACTTGTTTTCCTTTGCTGAATGTAGGCACTATTTATTAATCAAAAAGTTGATTTTAGGTGGTTATAAGCTAGTGTTCAGAGAATCTTTTCAGGCTGAGTTTTATTCATGATTTGTAAACTATGCAAAGTTTCTAACATTCAATATTTTACTAGAAAGTATCTCATTTCAACTCCAGATACTATTGAGTAAAATTTTACTGTTTTAAATGAGGAACTTAAACCAACAAAATTTATAATTTTTTTATTATATGGGTGAGTACTTTATACTATAAATTTTTTGTACTTTGAATCTTTGTCATGCTGGGTTTCAAAGAAGCTGGTACAAGCTGATCCATGATCTCCTTTACGAAGAGAAATTTAGGTGGAAAGTCTGTTAGATTAAGACCTCTTTGGTACACCTTCAGGAGCTAATGCATCACAGAGTGCCTAGTGCTTGTTGGTATTGGTTTCTTCAAGCAGCAGATACATTCTAAAGTACCAGAAATGAAACTAACTCATGGCAGACGCTTTTGTGAAAAAGCACCAGTATAAGAACAAGTAAACCAGAAATAAGAAAGAGAAAAATAGCCTGAAGAATGGGCATGGCTTTGGAGAGAGCCATCTTTTTTATGCTCTTATTATATATATAATAAGATTAAGAGCTGAAGAATGTAAAACAACAATAAATAAACAAATAAAGTAATGCATCATAGTAAATAAGTGACTACGGTGAGTGTAGGGGTGCAGCCACAAGAAAGACATTGACACAGGGGAGGGCAGTGGAGCTGGAGAAGGATCTGGAGCACAAATCTGATGAGGAGCAGCTTAATCTTAATATCTATTAAGGTTCTGAATATCTTTAATATCTATTAAGCACTGAATGTCTTAGAGATAAACATAACATTTATTTCATATGGGTATTTCAGTGTACACTTTTCTGTATGCCTTAAGCCGAGATAGAGGGCAGTTTCCCAACATGAAAGTTTGTTCAGCATAATCCCATTTAATATGTAAAATTGAGTATTGTAGTTAACATATGGTTTCTAGTTTGCTTTCTGTTTTGCCATCTAATTTTTGTGGGAAACCAGTTAATACAACTATGATAGCTACTTTTCAGTCCCAAACCTGTACGTGTGCATCTGTTGAGCTTTAAACTCAACAACTTACATATATATTCTGTAGTACATTATATGTTCCAACTCTTTGCCATTTAGTTCTTTCTCTGTTTAGCTTTATAAAGTGTTTAAAAAAAAACATTGACAGTTCAATCTAGGCTGAACATTTTTTAAGGTGTAAATGTCTCCATAGCTGTATGATGATAATTTTTTTGGTGTCCTAAAATGTCTTCCTTCCTGATACTCTGTGAGCAATCTTTTATATTGTTTGTTTGTAGGTAGATACCAAGCCATCTGATGAAGCTGCTCTGGTACTTCACAGAAAGGGATTTGATTGTAGATTTTCAAACAGAGACACGGGTCTGCTCTGTTCCACTACTCAGGGAAAGGTATGGTTATTAAGCTGTAGGAATTTTGTGATAAAATTTTTTAAATAGGTTTGGGATTTTCTTTAGGCAGAAGAGTAAATACTGTTTTGTTTAGAAGCAAGAGTTCAAATCCAAACATTTCTAGTCATTTTAAATATACTGATTGAATTACACTGAAATGTAGCAAATGAATACTGTTTAAAAAGATCTAAATTAGTGCACAGTATTTGATCTATGATACTTAAAAATATTCAAAATCTTTGGCATGAGAATTTCTATGCTGGTACCTGCAAGGAGCTGTACAATTTTAAGTTATATACTACTTTTTCTAAATGTAGGTGGTTTTTTTTGCTTTTTTTTTTTCCCCTCCAGATAAAGGTGCACAAACTCTTTAGCAAATTCAGAGTGGAAAGTCTTACACCCACATCTTTATCTTTGATGCATTCACCTCCAGATGCCAGAAATATAAGTGAAATAAATATGAGTTCTATGGAGATAAATACGTTCCGGATTCGGCTGAGATGAAATCTGTCTTTACTACTCAAATAGAGAAGAAGAATCTGCAATTGTATCTCCTCTGAGTTTCACGTGCAATAAGAAGCACATCAATGTTATTCAAGCTTCTGGATACTGTGAGAAAAAGATGCATCCTATAATATTTTTTTTTATCAACACAATGGAAAGCCATGTTGCAAGCAACTTTTTTTTTGTTCAGGTTTTTTTATTTCCCCAAAAAATAGCAACCTCATTATCGGTTAATGCAACAAGTGAAGAAATTTCTATGGATGTTAACCTCTCAATAGATTAAATCTCAGGTTAAATGCTAATTAATGATGTTTTTGGTGTTTTAATTTTCATAAATAGGGGATTAGATTTTAAACAGCCTTCTTTTCCTGATTCTTGATGAATTTATGTACAAATAACTCAGTGTAGGAAGTCCTGATGCAGCTTGGAAATAAAATGGAATAAAATGTTCCTGTGTGGTAGCTAATGTCCAAATATTTGCAATCATTTATATAAATGACAATAATCTCAATTTATTCCACAATTAATTTCAATTTATTCAACACAAAGGGGATTATTAATTGTGGTAAAATGAAAGCCTGCAGTACTTGTGATAAGTGATGGTAGATTTTAATACTTCTACCATTCACCTGAGTTATGTAAATAGGAAAACGTGAACCTACAAAGTAATTTTGCAATGGAAATGTTTGTTAAAACTCCCATTTTGTTACTTGACACACTGGGATATGTGCAATTATTACATTACCATGATGAGAAATGTCCATAATTATCATGAGTACAAGATTTTTTATAAAACTCATTTAGATACCAGTGTTCTCTGAAATGAGTTTTCTATTTCAAGATTACCATATCAAAATAAATGTGCCTTATTTTTTGATATGTCTTGTTACAATTTTGGTGTCTATGTTAATGTTTTTGGGGAAAAGGTTGTTTATATAATACTTAAGCTGTGTATCTCCTGTTTGACAATGCTGGCCACACTGATCTATGTACTCCTGCACCAAGTTTGTGCTATCTTATTCTGAACATTTTGACTATTTGAATGTATTAATATTATGTCATGACGTGGAACACCGACAAAAAAAGAATAACTGTAGAAGCTAAATTCAGCTGCTTTCAAGAAAATTGCAACTTGATGCAGAGAGTTGATAGTAAGCAAGACATAGTTTGCAAACCCATCAAAACGTGCTTGCATGTCACAGAATGTGGTGACCTGTTAATTCAGAATCATGTGCCTATATTTTAAACAACGTTTTTCTAACTTGGAACCTCATATTGCCAGTGTTCATGTTACTGAAGAATGGAGATTTTGCTTTTTCCCATATTAGTTCATATTTAGTACTTAAGCCATCCAAGTGTGAGTATTTCCCTAAGTAGAGCTGCTGTTTACAGTTAATATATATAAACATTCACTTGCATATGAGCCCATTTTATAGTCTTCATTTATTTTCATAGCTTGTTCTTCTATGTCTTGCTTATGCTTTCCTTTTCCATACCTTGTTGCTTATCCTCAATACTAATGCATGAAAAGTCATCATAACTGGTAAAAAGATGTGCTAGCTCTAATATTGCCTCCTGCATTTAATTTCATCATTGTTGTTCAACAATTATATCAAATATCGAAGTCTATGAAATTATTTCATGTAGCTACAGGCTATCTAAAAAGACAATGAAAGTCATACTTACATTTCATGCATTGTCACAGGTTGGATCTCAGTTGAGATTGTGTAGATTTTCTTACTTAATTCAATCTACTGTGTGTTTTGTAATAATGGGAATACTTAGTAGGATCTGGTGCAAGTTACATCAAGAATATAGGAACCACTAACCACAAATGGAAGAATCAGATAGATCCAATTAATGGATGTTTTCATGCAATAAACATGTACTGTAACTTTTCTTAGAAAGAGTATTTGAAAATACTGTTTTTTGTTGGAACTCAAAGCTTAGTAGGCTTGCCAGCAGAAATTTCTCATACCATTTATTTTGTTGCTTCTTCAGAATTAAAATGTTTAAGAGACTTCTATGTGTTCTGTGCAACAAAACATTCAAAATACTATTTCAGTTTTGTTAGGCAGAAAAGGAAAATTTTGATGCAATAAAGTTTTAAAGTATTTTGCCTCTTGGAATTGCTTTGAAAGATTATTCATATAGCATTTGTTCTTTACTTTTATCATCAGCTGTACAATCATGATGTCTGAATTTTCCTTAACCAGCAGATGTAATCCTTGTTCCTTTATTTTGCTTCTTTTTGTTTGTGTGATGACAGCTTTCTATTCAAGATCCTTTCCTGAAATCCTTAACTAAGTCAAAACTCCCGTCAAAGTCTCAAAAAAAAATTTGCTTGAATTGGTTCAGAATGTGGCTGTCAATGAGGTTGTGTTTTCATTGATTTGGGCTTTTGTTGGATTTTTGGTTTGGTTTTTTTTCCACAAGTCTCAATGAATTCTTATGCAGTATTTCTGTGAATTGGCCATCTGATTCAATTGTATTATTTTGGGGTTTTTCTGTTTTTATAGCTGCTGGGTTTGTAGCTATTGGTTAAGAGAAATCAGCATCTTTACCTTACCAGTATGATTTTAAAGACAATGTTGTGTAAGAAATAGTTTAAAACCTTGTAATTACTTTCCAAACCAGAATTGTACCTGTTCTGATTTTATGGTTTGGGGGTTTTTTACATTCCTTAATCTTAATTTTCTTTGGTTTACTTGCTCATATTGTCTGAAACAAACTGATTTCAGCTGAAGGTTTTTGATATTTTCTCTTGGAAGGTTTTATATCTTATGGGGATATGTAAAATAAGATCTCTAATAAAAGGTAATGTTATTGTGAGATATGGTCAGTGTCATTAATGCCTTGGCTGTAAGAAATTTTAAAAAAAAAATTTAAATGAGAGAAACAAAAAAGATTACTTCTTTGAAAAGTTCATACGTCAGTATCTGTTGGGAATAACAGTTATCTGTAGTGAGATGAACTCCCGATCAAAGGTGCAAGCTATTTCACAGCTGCCAAACAAAAGAGGATAGATACTAACTTCAGAGATGTAAACATGTGAGATTGCACAGTGTGGGAAGGAAATGGGCAGCTCTTTTGCAAAGGAACTCTTGCACTGACTTTGTAGAAAATATTAGAAGGTTTAAAATTCTAGAGTTTTTTTTTTACTTGAATTAATGTTTATCTTTGAAGCATTTGGGAGCAATGAAATGGAAGCTGTTATTGTAAATTAACAAACACACCATTAGAATATAGCAAGTCAGAATAACAGTTCAACTGTAATTAGACTGAATGCTTTTTAAAAAATTATATAATGCTAATATAATATTCTGTAATTGCTTAGGGCATGTTGAACAGGCATAGATGTTTGGCAGGTTTGCTTCCCAAAGTGTTGGTGGAGCTTGAGCACAATGACTTGCAAAGACAATAAAGTATAAATTTCAGTCAGTGCCTGAGGCTATTTGATGTTTGTCTGGGGAGTCTTAACTATAAATATAAAAGCAAACATATACACAGAGTAAATCCCCACAATTTTGAAGCTGATGTTTCAAGATAAAAGATGAAAGTGTATACCATCTAACAGGTGACAATGGCTCTGGGTCCAATTTACAGTAGCCCTTCATCATTTTAAGGTCATCCTATTTTGGTATCAATTAATATCAGCATGGCCACATGGACAAAACATATTCCACTAATTCCAGTAAACAGTAATGTATTCTTTTGCTATATGAAATTATACTTACTGTATTTGATGTATGCCTGTCCATTGTGTTTTAAAAAAAACATGCTGTATCTCTCCCTACATCTTTACTGATTGCAACACTGTTGCTCAGATTTAGAGGGTTGACTTGCAGTGAGTTATATATATATATATATATATGTGATAAAATATTAAACACAGATTCAATAGTTTTCCCTTTTTATTTTAGGATAACTACTCTGTCATAATATAATGAATTTCAAAAATCAGCCAAAGGTATTAATTTTGTCTTCTAAAAGAGGGAACATATAAAAATAATATATTGTCTAGAATAAGCTCAGGTCAATGGAGAATTATTGGGATTTTTCAGACAGTGCTGTTACTGACACAAAGTTTGTCTGTCTCCAATTTGTCTGTTAATTAAAATATTAAATTGTGGACCTGTCAGTCTTCCAATATACATATTTTATGAACTAATACATATTTCAAGTCCATGTTGCATCACCTAATCCTTGTATGACAGAATTTGTGTGAAGCATCAGGAATGCATGATTTCCATTACTCCCCTTCCTTTAGGCAAGTGATTTAACAGCACTAAGAGTAGTAAGAAAATAATTAAATTTTTAAAAATATCCATCATTTATATAAACACGTGCTGTTTGGACTGTAAAGGCAAGGACATTTTTGATTACACATTTCAGAGGTTCGGGTTTTCCATATAACACATTCTTCCTGATATGCAGTGCCTGTTAATATGATGCCCTTTGACAGTCTACAAAAATCATTCATGTTATGGGTATTAGTAAACTGGAGACTTCAGTCTCAGTTTTACCTCCACCATTGCCACTTCCTATGCACCAGATGCATCCACCATACAGGAAAGCACATGCCTTTGTTCCTTTCAAATCATGATCTCCAAAGTCTCATGGTCTCCCCAGATAGCTGGTCTATTTTTATTTCTATCTTAACTTACTCCCTTTGTCCTTTCTCCATTCTTGGCATGGCAGCTAAATGTGTGGGCATTTGTAGGCTCCAGCATCCACACAGCCCTCCAGCTCTGCCCATTGCACACTAACAGAGCTGGAGCTGGGCTACCTGCAGGGTCAGCCAGAGCATGACATGTGATGAATGTTCAAGAATTACATATTTTAAGTCTACATCAATGTTCATGCAAATGATGCACATGCCTTACTTGCTTGCCAAAACTGCCTCACATCACTGGCCTGCCTCCTCAGAAATACACATCTTTGTTTCTGAAAATCCACTTGAACAGGCTTCAGTGCTGTTACCCCTTTTTCTCTTCCTCAGTTTCATGATATAACATACTTTTCATTTCAGGACCTTTTGGTCATCCACAATTCACCTGTAACCTACCTTCCAGAAGTCCTGCATATGTTCAGAATTAATAATTGCTGGTCTTGCAGTTTAAAATGCCTAATGAAGACAAAATAGATCTTAAATGAGCCATGCTGTCTGAATCACTTGTAGTAGTGTAAAGACACGGCTTTGCAAACACAAGATGACCTTTTTTCACAAAACACTTTAATACATGTGACAGTGAAAAGAAGTATTATCTGTGTTCTCTTTTGTTTTGAATTATTTAAAACAGTATTTATTTTACAAGCTAAAATAAACAGTATGAGTTTAATGGAAGCAATTCAGATTGACAGTGATGGTGTCAAAAGATTGAATGCAGCAGTTACAAACATTTTTAATAGAGCATGTTAGTAAAAGTCCTTCAACCAGATAAAGGATTCAGGTTTGCATGCCAAAAGGGATTGTTTGTTTTTACCGTGACCAAATCAGTTCCATTGCTTTTTCTTGTATCTTAGTAAGTGAAATCTGCTGACTTGGCTAGTAGACATGGGAAAGAATCTGTGAAAGCTCAAATGTAACTCTAAGGCAAACTTACTCAAATGGATTTGACACAAGGAAGGATCCACAACCTATTAGCCTAACTGGTATTCAAATACACAAAATGAGTTGTGAATTTTCATTCATCAAATATTGGGAGTTTGAAAGATAAGCCAAGATGATAATAATTACATTGCATTGGGTTTTAATATAGCTAATCAATGTATAATGGCTGATAGGGAAGGTACCTTACAATTTGAGTTTGTGGAAGTTCATTTTTAAAGATACAGTCTATGCAAAACATGATTAGCAACTCTTAGTAGCTTTTGAGAGAGAACACATGAGGTGTAGCTGAAAATGGAAACCTATAGTTTGGAAAGTTGTAGCTATTAAAGCTCCTGCAGATGTGGATCAGAAATGGATCTCTGTAAATTTTCTAAGTGTTTTTGATAACTCTTACCCAGATAATGGGATATTTTGGTTTTAATATATAATATATGAAACAATGAATCAAGTTAAGTGCTAGTCAAGAAGGAAAAGTATTCTGTCCTTGATGCAGAAAAGCATTCATTGATGATGATATACATTTAACTGGGGAGAACAAAACAGCTTTTCCAAGATAGGATTCAAGAGCATTCTTCTAAATCCAAGAAATAAAATGTCTGTGTTTCACTGACCTAGCGAGATTTTGGTAGAGGCCTAAGCACCACCTAAGTAAACATCAGTAGCTAAAGAAAAGAAGACACACTGATATCTCTTTCCACAGGGCTTTATCAAAATCTGTGTGGAATCTTACAGCAGTCCTTGTAATTTTCCCATGTTTCAATTAAAAAATTAAAAACACCAAGCAAGCCCACATCTCACCACCCCCAACACATATCTAGACTCTGAGAATGCCATGTCATCTCTGTCATGATTTTTAAAATTTGGCAACATGATGCCTATAGAATTCCAGTTCCATTTTCTATTGCAAACTGTGATAAAAATACAAGTTTAATTGGGCTTTCTAGTCACAGTGTTTTCACAGTGGTACTGCCTAAAGCATTATGTGCCCAAAGCCTTGTGACTGTGGTGTCAGGCTCTATTTTGGATATGTAGGTCACTGAGGAACAGGGTTGAAAGGGTGCTGGCTGTGTTGTGATGGGAGGTGTGGAACTGTGGGTGGTCAGGGTGCGAGTTTACAGTTCCTCTAAAAGTGAGAGCAATCACTAATTTAATGCTGCCTTACATATGGATCAAGTCAAAAACTGAGTTTAAAAGAATTTTTAACAATTGGCATTGATGCACAGTAACTTGGCATCAGTGTTTGGTTTAATTTTGTGTTCTACATTTGGCTTTAAAAGTAGGTACTGGTAAATGGAAACTAATCCAGAGAGCAAAGAGAAAACATTTTTGTGGTAATGACAGAAGTAAACAGTGATTTCTCTTGTCTTAAATGATGCTTCAAACCAGGTTTGAAGGCTCTTTCTTGTTCGCTGAAAGATGTTGTCTTGGTATGTGTTGCAGTCTGAATAAGAATCAATACAGTTTTAGTTGACCTGTGAAAACACAAGGTTGTCAGTATGATCAAATGAGAAGAAATGTGAATATTTTTTTAAATTAATTTTTTATAGCCAGGCAATAAACAAAGAAATCTCCATGGACAGAAACAGAAGTGAGAAAGCAGACAGCCCTAGAAGACAATTTCCCAGACAGAAAATGAAAGAAAATAAATGAAAGGAGTTTTCTTGGACTTTGCTTCAATTATACATCATCTGCTTATGGATTTGCCAGTTTTCCAGAAGAACTTTATGGATTAGAAGAGAAACACCAATGTCTATTCTAGTGGTCAAGGTTGGAAAAACTACAGTGGCTGTTCATATACTCATCTACCTATTTTGTCTTTCACACTGGACATAGGTTTAGGAACAGAGAACTTACTTTAAGAACTTATTGAGAGGATCAAGTACATAGTAATTTTCCCTACTGTGTGTATTGCAGTTACTGTGGGAGAAAGTCTGCAGTTAGTGCAGAGTTCTTTGGTTCAATCCAATGGACAAGTAAACACTTGCTAATCAGCAAATCTGAAATTCTGCTGTATTCATTTTTAATTCAGTCTTTGTTGAATTACTTTGGAAAACACATTTCCCGAGAAAAGGTTTGCTTTGCTCTAGGAAATCTATGTCTATGCTCCAATGATTAGAAGAAATATAAATATTTAAATTTCTACTGATGGTAAAAGGGTATAGGATGCTTTGCACTCAAAGATAGCTGATGTTGTATAAGGAAAAGAGACAACTAAGTGGATTTATGGAATTGGAAAATCAACAGGAAAGGATCTATTCTAGAAATACAGTTCACTTTCAAATCCATAATAAAGTGTTCCTGATCACATAGAGAATGCTTGAATGTCAAAAGTAAAGTATTTGACAGGGGAGAGAAACAACAGATGATGATCAGAGCATGGCTCCACTGCTCATCACAGGCAGAGGAATTTTTTAAGATTATTTCATTATTGTAAATTGTTGGATATTCTACAGTTCTAAAAACTTCAGTAAAGGCAAGACAGAATTAAACTAGGGAAAAGGGAAATTTGGCAGTGGGACATGTGCAAATAATGGGACTGAGAGAGCATGTAGCCAAGGCTAGGTCACTGGAGAACACCAAAGTACAGTGGTGTCAACATAACTGTGACTTGGAATTGTGTAAGTGGACTGAAACTTAGCAAGAATAAAGCAAGTTTATAGTGAATTTTCACATCTATTAGAGATCAAGGGAGAAATATGAACCTACCGTTCTTTGGCAAGGTAAAATATTTAGAATCTAAAAATTCATACTATTTTAAGAAACATTCAGTCTTCTACCATTATGGAGGGGACAGTGGGGATTGGCATGATGGCTTTTGCGAGATATTCATATGAAGATGAGATCAGTTTACAGCATCTGCTTGCCTAAAACCAGCCAGTGTCACTCTGGCTGACAAACAACAACATTTCTCATAGCTGGGCAGCATCAGACAACCCTACAAAACTCTTGTTTAGAAGTCTTGGAAAGCACATGTGGATTTCTGTCATTGGAACAGTGCGCGGGTCCCACCAACGCAAGCTGATAATGGTTCCAGTTTGAGAAGAGAAAATGTGACTCTGACTTCTGGCAAGCCAAATGGAGAAGCCCTTTACAAAAAGATTTATTTGTTTCACTCTGAGAATGGCAACAGATACAAGCTCCTATCTGAAAATGGGAGATAAAAAGCCTTAACTGTTCTCATCCAGGTAGCAAAACAGTGTCTAAATTAAAGGTAGATCTCAATGGTTTATCGAAATGTCTTCAATTTAAGTCTGATTAAACAGTTTTTCAGCATAAGGGCAATGCTACCGAAAGCCAAAAATCTGTACCTGTGAATTCAAACAGAAAAGACAGAAAAAAGAGATTTTTTTTTTTTTAAAAAATCTTCCTCAGTTTTACTTTGAGTGATGGCTTAGATTGGTAGTTAAAACCAGAAGGAGCTTGGTTTAGTCTCCATCAGGTGTTTGAATGTTTCATCTTGATTGAAATTGTAAGTTTCTTAATACCATCATATTCCCATGCAGTAATTTATTTAGATAAATATTTTGAAGTCATTGGAATTTTGAAAATTAGAACTGAGACCTTGAATATGTCTCTCTGTAATAGAAGGGACTGGTGCATAAAGCAGAAGATGCATTTGGATGTGTTTGTGGCAGGCTTTGTCAAAAAAGCAGAAATATTAAAAGCATTCAGTAATCTCATTCAGGAGGATGGATACTCAATGACAGCAACCATGCAGACCAGTGTGGAAAGGGAAACTGTAGCCACAGGAGGCTTTTACTTTTGTTTTTCTGCATTCAAGGGGAGCAAATAGGTCTTCAGAGTGACTCAGAGAATTCTGCTCTTAGGTTCACTGAAACACTCCCTGCACAGCCCTTTCCAAGGTGTTTATATGGAGATTAGTCGTCTGGGGCTCAGCTTTAGTACTGGAATATGATCTCACATCAAGAGATCAAACAGATTGGACACGGCAGTCTTGGAGCCAAAAGGATGTCTAAAAAAATAATTTAAATTTTAAAAAAGTATAACAGGATGTAAAGACAAATTCAAAAATATATATTTTGGGAGGTTGTGGTATAACAATTCAGCGTCAGGGAAAGCTGTAAGATCAATGCCAGAAGACTATGTATAAGAATTCTAACACATGTGTTTACACAGGTTGTTTTCCCAGATGATGCACAGGTGTACAAGTAAGGACAACGTTCATGCGCTCTGCAAATATTGATTATAGTACAAGACCACTGGATCTGTGCTCTTCTGAAAGCCTTTTCAAATGTATTTAATCCTCTTTTAAAGTAAGTAAGGGAAAAAACACAGTTACAAATCATGTACCTATTAGATTATTGACTACAATGATCTTATTTCAATTTACGGGTGTGCATACTGTAGGGTGCAACGGAATGTATTTTTGGTTTATACTTTGAATTTCAGGAAATAATTTTATTTAGGACAGACTCTGGAAAATAGAATATTTTCTCAACATAAAATATTGTGAGAAAACTGTTCATGGTGTTTTATTTGAAAAAAAATAAATATTGATTTTTATATTATACCTCCACACTGTTTCACATTCTTGAAAATTATACAATCTTTAGATTGATTAGTGCACAAATAAGTCTAAATATTTTTTCCCTTGAAATGTATATGAATTAATCTATAATTTAGAGGTGGAATCAAGTAGTATTGCACCTCCAGTTCAAACTTATATTATCTTTACCTATGTACTAGAATATAGGCAACAGGAGCATTCACATCTCATTCCTGTTGCCATGACAATGGCTTTAGTCTGTGTTTTGTGCTTGGAAGGGCTTGCTTTCTTTCTCCAAGCCTGATGCTCAGCTTGCTCCAAGTTCCTTACATGAAGAAAGATAAGATAAGACTAATAGAAGACTAACAACAAACAAGATAAAAAACGTGTGATTGTAAGTATAGCTTCAAATACAATTGAGGGAAAGTTATGAATGCAGGATTTCTTTAAGTAGAGACCTACACATGGCCAAGCTTGTCTGACTATACATCTCTGCTTTTGTATAATACAGTTCAGAAGAGGAGGTGTGAATTTTGATACAGTTTTCACTGTAATTTTGGACATGATGAAGCAAGTGGGCCAAAATAAAATGCCATTTACATCCCTGAAGCTCTAAATTCAGCGTCCTGTCACTTCAGAAAACAGAGAAATTTGCTATTCCAGCTAATTTTCTCCATTGTTCACTATTTAAATATCTCTGTTTATCTGCATAATCAATCTTCTAGTGCATCATCACTGCATCTGAAAAAAACATGTCTCCAATTATTTCCATGTTGTTTACTACAAGGCTGTAAATACAATTGTGAGTTTAGGAGAGAAAGTGTCACCATTTCTTCTTCATTGTCTTAAGAGTTTTTTATTTCAGAGTCCTCTACCTTTTATCAAGTAGTGTAACATTTCACTGGCAGAAGTCTCTGAGTCTTCTCAATAGTAGCATTCAGTACATGTAACACCATTACTGACCTTTCTGTAGCAAATAATGGGAATTCTCGCAGTTTTGGACCACATCCACATCTTGTCTGTTAACAATTATTCTACTAGCATACAAAGACTAATATCCAATGTTTTATTATCCATTGCCAAAATTTGCATAAGAAAATTTTACAAGTTAAACCATCTACGTAAAAATTTTTCATGTAGTTTAGGTATAAATTATCCTAGAAATTTTTTGAGAGTTTAATAATCTGTTCTTGCAGCTAGCGCCACGAGACACTGGATTCACAGGGAGGATATGTAGTGTAAAAACAATGCCATTAACCTTCTCTTCACTTCCAAGAGAAACAGAAGAATCTGGCTTACAAATCTATTTTGTATTGCTGTATCTGATTGCCTAGATGGAAAAATACAGCTAAAACCTATAGCTTGCCATAATAAAGCCAGAAAAGCCCTGTGCATTATGATCATAGCCACTTGCATTACTTGCATTATAATGGGTCAGTTCTGGTTCAAAGAAAGCTGGGAGCATTTGGCACATCCATTCAGTGTCCTGCAAACCGCTCTGTCATTTCCTGTGTTGTAAAAATGGTACGTTGGGATGGCTAGTTGTATTTTTCTCTCCAAAATTAAGTCTGATGTAATCTGTCATAAACTGTGGAATGGAACATGCTGCCCCTCAAAGAAATGAGAGGCTGACACCATTGCTCTTTGACATGAAGGTTTTCTTTCTCCTAAGTTTAGATTTGTTTTCTCTTACAGATCCCAGTCTTTCAAGATGATGCAGCCTCCATTGCTGTCTTTTCAAGCAGTGTAAAACTTGTGTGCTGACACTGGCAGATCTGCTGGAGGTTGCACCGTGGGGTTGGGTCATTATGGAAGCGGTCTGGGGAGAATATGTCTGCTTTTCCTTACCCTAAAGAGTGTACACTCTGTGGTTTGGGGTTTTTTGTGAGAAGCTTCAGGTCACTTTCCAGTTTGATATTCACATCAGTCAGTAATAAGTATAAATTGTAAATGTTCACCTATTTCAACCCAATCCTTTGTGATTTTAGTGTTCTCTAGCTGAAGACTGACAAGATTGTCTCAGCTGATCTTGAAACAGATATATGGTATTTAATTTCCTCTCAAGATACCTGATGGAATTTCTAGGGATTCACAAGTGGGCACTCTTAACTTTAAGGTCTGTAGGGGTAAGTAAACCGTAAAACCCTACAATTCAGTTTAGCTGTCTCATAAACTTAATTCTCACTATTTCTTCTGCTTTTCTGTGTGCTTTACTGTAAGTCTAATTCTGCTAATCTCCTTTATGAATACCAAAGGAAATCACACTATAAAACTGATTTAGGGTTTTCAAAAAAAAAATTTTTTAGCAAGAAACAATATCTTTCTGTTATACATTAGATGCAGAATACATTTTTATATTTTATGAAGAATTCATTTTTGATGCAAGTAGTAATAATTATCTAATAAACATTCTTAAACAGTTATTGATTTACATTAAGATAAGCAAGGTGACAGAAATACCACACTTAGAGGAAGCTGGTTTCCAGTGAGCCACTAGTGTCAGGAGAAAGGATGTTTGACTGTGAATTTCAAGGTTCCTCCTCTATACATCAATACAATACCACCCCTATTCCAGTATACCATGTTCTAACACTTCTGTTAGCCTGTCTGGTACCAGAAAGCAACTATACAGAACTTGGAAAGTACCGATGACTTTGCAGATTCAATTGACTCTTCTCTTTCTTGGAACATCCTACTTTCCAAAACAGGTCAGCTTCTGGCTTTGCAGAACCAGATGTGTATTGACATCTATTGCAAACCTTGGTATTTTTTTTCTTATTTCCCTTGTAATTAATATCTATTAATACTAAGCTGTTAAACAGTGGAGCTTTAATTTTTTTGTCAG
This sequence comes from Corvus kubaryi, assembly GCF_017639235.1. Classification (NCBI taxonomy): domain Eukaryota; kingdom Metazoa; phylum Chordata; class Aves; order Passeriformes; family Corvidae; genus Corvus; species Corvus kubaryi. The sequence continues at coordinate 923,387 of NW_024581095.1, read as the reverse complement.
TTCAGGTTAGAATATTGCCTGTTGTAGATGACAAATCACATCTGTTCCTTAGCTGAGAATACACAGGATTGCTTTATGGTTTCAGGGGAAAGGGGGTAATATAACAAACAAATATGCACATGTAGCACAACTGTGGGAGGCATTCTGGCTCAAATGGCTGGGTCAGAGATCCAAATTTGCAAATTTTACTACATTTAGATAAGCATGCAAAAGAGATACTTGTCTCATGAATATTTTCCTGGGATTGAAGTTTCAAAATATATAAAATTTAAAAATGTGAAAAATGTCAGGATGTCCCCACTTCATTTTGTCTTGCAGCTGTTGAAAGCAATGAAATACAAAAATTACATGAGCAGGGCTGGAAATAACAGCCAGTTGTATGGCTCTCAGAAACATTTTTTATTCAATATTGATATATTATTGAAAACTCCATTCTATGACAATTTGTGCTGGTCAGCAGGATGGTGATGGAGGAATAGAGTAAGTAGGATATATTATAGAAAATCAATGTAAGCTAAAATAAATTTATAAATGTATTATATTTGTAGGTATTTACAACAAGAGTGTCCTCTTCAGCAGCCCAAGTATGCCTTGTATTATATATATTAGTAAATTATATTTACTATCATTTTAGCTGAGGTGACATGGATTGCTGAGATTTGCACCTGTTTACCAGCTATCCAAATTAGGTGGAATGTTTGTGTTATAGGTTCTTGAATGTCTGAGTCTGAGACAATGACAGAATCTGATGATGGGATATTAAGATAAATATAATGAATAACTTTTATTTACCTTCTACTAGACTGGTGAGTAGGATTTTTCTGCCATAGGTAAAAGTGACAGAATATGGCTAATCTCTGGTGCCAAAGGGGATACACCCAGAAGGGCCCAGTGCCCATCACTTACCTCTGTCATTACATCTGATAATCTGCTTGAGTTGTGATGAAAAATTAATTCTCTACTACACTAAAATGTGGATGATTGCTTCAAGTGGTTTTCTCTGAGCTGCTACTGAACACAGTTGATTCTGACTTGTTGGGGACATGATTAACACCCAAAAGTGAGCTGCTACGTATCAGCCTGGTATCAGCTGCCTAGATGGCTGGTCTGCTTTTTTCTACAGGGTATGCATAATTAAAAATTGTCCCTTTAGTTGACATCCTTTAGTTGTCCTTAGATATTTGCTTGAAACTCACTCTTATCACCAGTACGGCAATTGATGCCATACTTTTTTTGCTTTCTTCAGGTTTTCCTAATTTTTAAGTGCTATTTCTTAGTAGTTCTTTTTTTTCTCCACAGTTTTATACTTGCCACCAGCCTGTTATAGATCAGATCAACAATAAGATCAAGCTTTTGAAGATATGCTAGGTAGCATCAACAAGTGCCTGTCTTTTGCCACAAAAAATCCCCCAATATCAGTTTTTTGGGAGACTGAGAGCAATCCATAACTTCTAACAAAAGTGGTCTAACACCAGAAAATCCAGGCTCTGCCTAGGAGATTTTGGGATCTTCTCTGATGTGAGTACACCCAGAGATGACCACTCAAAGCAAGAAAAGAATGAGAATGGCTGGTCTCTCTTTAGAGATGTTTACAATATGTACATTCATAACTTACCTTCTGTCTTTCTTCCTCAGAGTCCCAACTCCAGATTCTTGGACTGAGAGGAAGTTATTGGGAAATCTACCCATTTATAGTTCTGTATACATTGGAAATAAGAGTAGGAGGCTTGGATTGATCCAGGATGAGAGTCTAAAACTACTCTACAGTATCGGTACACTTGTACCCACAACACAAATATATATAAACAGGTACAAAACAAGATTTGGCTTACTTTAACAGTAAGGACAAAGCACAGAGACTGTTGTATATACATCTATCCTCCTATTCCCTGGAAGTCTTACCACTTCAGATCCTCCAAGAGGTGTCTATGCATTTGTCTAGTCTACTATAAAAGTTATCAACAGCAGTTAATTTCTCCTTTAGAAAACAAAAAAGGATTACAGTAGCCTTTCTGTTCTATTTTATCACCCCCCTCATCCTTTCGTAAGATTTCCTCTTAATTGTTTATTTCTAATGACATGGGAAGAAGTTATTTTTATTTCTTTTTCCTTTTCTTTTTCTCCTGTTTCTTTCAAACTCTGTGTCTATTTCTCATTAGACAAGATTTCTATGTTCAAAAAGAAAGGACCCTGGTACCAAATTAATCATATTCAGAAATTATTACAGGGCAGTTTTCTTTCTGCTAGATTCATGACTGGTTATTTCCAAGTTCATCCTTTTAGAATCATAAATAAGCAATAGCACTTGTCTATGATTGATCTGTAACCTAGCAAAACATATCTGCTAATGTTTTTTTGGGCATCTAGCTAGTAATTAGTCTTAGGAAAAGATCTGAAAGAAGAGAAAGGGTAACACCTTTTTTATCGTATGAAACAGACATTAATTTTCCTGAAGGCTTCCTGCATAATTCATATCAACATTTGAATCACCTGACCAACAGAGAGACTACAAAGCAAGTGGTTTTTATGATGGTACACTTACTTCCCTGCAAGCAGATTAAAGTTTGATGGAACTGATCTCTTCTGACTGTAATTTTTTTGAAAGATTTTTATTTCAACTAGCTCTTCTAGTATAAGAAGTTCTCTGGATTGTCTTGAAAAGGAAGACACCTTTCCCTCATTTCTCTGATTTCTTGTTATTCCTCTGGTATCAAATCCTTCTGATTTGAATGTTCTTGGCTTTCAGTAGCTTCAGGCCTGCATGAAGATTAAAATCCTATTGATGTTTCCATAGTCTTTGGATGTCTTTGAGACTAGAGTCTCTTCTGTGAAATAATTCTGGCATTTGCTGTAATACTTTGTCCAGGCTTTAATTAAGGTTTCAACAATTTTAGTAGACTTGATGCTTCAGTTTCTCCCCTCAAACATATCTTCTCTATTGACATGTAAATGCCTTTAATCAGAAACATGTCTAATTCTGGACATGTACATCTACTGAAGTTTTTTCTTTCATTTTTATGGGTTTGTATTCTTTTAGCACCAAACATACTTTTCAGGATTAGGCGTTGAAATACATATACAAGATACAGGACAAATGGACTGGGAAATGAATTTCAGAATATGGAAAGTTTTATATATATACAAAATTATGGGCTATAAAGTAGCTATCACAAAAAAATTGTGCATGTCTCTGAAAAATGTCAGATTCAGTGGTCAGTGGCAAATAAGAAAATCACAGCATTGGACTTTATTCTTAGGAGAGACAAGGCAAAAAAAACAAACCACACCAAACATACCAGAAAATATTCTTGAGAATTTGCACAAATCAACAGTATGTCTTCCTATTGAATATTGTCAGTAGTTCTTCTTATTTCATCTTTAAAATATTATAGTAGAACTAGGAAAAAATAATGGATGCAGAACAGGGAAGATTAGAATGGCTTCCATATGAGGAAAGAGTAAAAAGCTGAGACTCATCAACAACAACAACAAAAAGAAGAAATAGCTTCACAAAGATGTCAGAAGAATTCAGAAAGGAATCTGCTGGCTGTTAAAAACAAGAGCCTGAGCAAACCCACAGATCTGGAAATCCCTGAGCCTTATGCTTTTGGAAGACAGGAGAGTAAAGTTAGGTAAGGATTATTTAATAGTGGTCCTGTGCTATTACTCTTGTTAAAAATAATATATTGTTCACTGTTTGTTACACTACATACAGTCCAAATCTGACCAGTCTGATCAATTATTGTGCAAAGTTGTCTACACAATATGCAAATCATTTATTTCTTTCCCCAGACCACTTACGACTATTCTTATCAATAGCACTCATTAACGCAGAATTATGAAGAATAATTCTCAGGCAAGAATCTACCAAAATGGTGGTTGTAAGAAAATAGGTGCAGTTCAGATACATGGATAAAAAATTACAAATAAGCAGAAGAGAAGTAATGTAGAGTAACCACATTGTGCATCATGTCAGTCAACCTCACCCAGCTGCCCGCTGAAGTTTGGAATAAGTGCAAACAATAGTTTTCAGAACAGAGATATTATTCTAGATGCTTCTGCATCTTTGGTGTAAAGAAAATGAAATACCTAAAAATGCAGAGGAAAAAACATATGTGGTTATTTTTAAATCCTGAAAGAAGGAATGACCATTTTTTTCCCCCTCCGGTTTCTGACTATTCATAATTTTAAACTTGGAAAATTGAAAACCATCATCTGAAAAAATAGCAATATGTTTTCCCTGGGTCCTCAGAGATCTCCCTAAGTCTTACTAGGTAGCTTACCTTATTTAACTTTTGGGAACAGAGGCAGTTTAGACTAACACAGGATTTCTTCCTTTGCCTTGACATTAGCATCTTCCCCTAGCCCATCTGTCGGTCATAAATTAGGACTCCCATGCCCTTTAAACCCACGTGTCCTGAATCCATGCATGCTCCCATTCCTTAACTGGTGTGTCTGGTATGCAACCAGTAATAATTAAGTAACTGAGCTTATTTATGTGATACAGACACCTGGTCATGTTAAGATGAGGACAGCAAGAGCCCCATTAATTGCACTAATTATAGGGAAGATGCTCTAGCCTTCCCAGGATATTCACTCAGTCTTCCCAAAACAGGTTTGTGTCCTGCTCTCCTTCTGCATGCTTGGGAAGAACAGTGGTGTAGAGTGGGCCAAAAGCCAACCTATTTTGGCAGTAGCAGATTATCATGCAAGGAAAAGAAATCCATATGGCCTTTTATATATTTTAGTTGGAACGTAGCCATGACCTGATAAAACACTGAATACATGGCATTGGTACATTGCAACAGCATAGTCCTACTCTGTTTGCCAAGGTGTCTCGGTTTTGAAAGACAGGTGTCTGCTAAGGAAGGCAGAGGCCCCCCTTGAAGTGGCAGATATAACCCCTTTTCCCTCCAAGTTATTATATTTTGAAATCAAGAGCCTTTAGGCGAAGATGTGGGAAATAGGAATAACAGTTCTTTACTCTATATATATATGTATATAACCAGTCAAACAAAACAACAACAACTCTGGCAGTAACAGCAGTCACAAACCCAGTGCCAGCCTTCTCGGCTGTCAGGCTATTTCCCCTCGGGTGCAGTTCCGCTCGCAGCCGGCAGGGGCGCTGGCGGCTCCCGGTGAGCAGGGCAGGTGCGATGGTTCCCCCGCGGCTGCAGGGGGCGCTCCGGAGCGAGCTCGGGAAACCCGCAGCTCTGGTGCCCTGGGATCCCGGGAAGGATGGAACAAAGGCTTCACAAACCCCTGGGCAGCTGATCCCGGGCTCTCAGGAACAGCAGGCTGAAACAGCAGGCTAGAACGGCGGCTGGAACGGCAGGGACGGACGCAAATCCCGGGTGGCAGGCGAGATGTATCCAGATGGGAGAACCCCACGGAGGCCCAGGCAGGCAGGG
>NW_024581095.1:875973-917966 GCF_017639235.1 Corvus kubaryi | reverse complement strand
ATTCCTTTAACAGGAAAAAAAACTAAGACTAAACTAAAACCCCAACACAAGGTCATGGACGAAAATATTTAAATGCTATCAGTTTAAATACTTGAAAAATTCCCTAATTGCCTGTCTCCAGAACACTAGCTCTTCTTTTATCAGAGCTCCTTGCCATCTCCCTTTCAGGCAATTCCTCAACCATTTTTTTTAAGTTCATATATTAATTCCCAGTGCTCACTAATATTGTGTACTTTCAGGCTGTTTAATTTCATCTATTATAGGTGTTTATACACTGGTATTTATTTTTCTGTACCCAAATTATGACAAAAGCTTCTTTGTAGTACGTTAAGACACAAGATTGCTATGTGCTTGAGCATACATGTCAAGGGATTTAACTAAACTTAATATAACCCGTTAGTAATTGCCAAAAATCTTCACTAGTAAAGCAAAAGAAAAAGGAGGAAAAAAGCCACCCCTCTATTCTTCAAATGAGAGGAAATTCACAAAATACAGTTCATTATAGTTGATGATATTACCTACTTAACACAGAGTAGTCAAGATTAGGGATTGGGACATCAAAAGCCCAGTGCTCAGAACATTAGAATAATTCTGTGCATGAACCTGAGTGAACAGAATTGAATATCTTCCATCCTCCTGCTGGCACATGACCCCTGCAATGTCTTGGGGCACAAAACAAAGCTGGCACAGGAGAGAGAGGCGGATTCCATCTCCACCTCATCCAGTGAAACAAACCCATGACATAGGCACATGAATAAAACATAGTATGAGTGACTGAAGTGATCCTGGTAGGCTTGGAGGGATTTGGATTGGGCACGTCTGGAAAGGAAAAAATCCTTTCAAAATTGGTGCAATAGCCTGAATTTATGGTATTTCTTAGTCACTGTCTTAGCAGCTATGTTATAGCTCTACATACGGTCAGCAATCTATATCTGTCTGTAGATGAGAATCTGCAGCCCCTGTGATTTTGTAACAAGGACTTGGTACTGTTTATATGAGTGTTTTCACCTTTATCCCTTCATTTCACTTTACAACTCCAGCATATTAAATATGATTTTTGTGTTTGGTAAACCTTTAACTAAAGATTTGTTGAAAGTCAGTGGAAGTTAAATACAAAAGTTGCAAGTATATTCTGAATGACTCCATCGTTCTCACCTGTGCTTTATAGAGAGAAATTCCCTTGGAAATCTTGATCTTGAACTAGGGCACTACCAAAGGACGATTTTGTCATGTATTCCCAAAAGGCCTTGAAGTGAAGTTCAGACACATTTCAAGTAATTGCACGGCACAGATACTGGGCTACTTGGTTAAAATATAACTCCTGTAGCAAATAAACAGATCACAGACCTTTACATCTATTCTTTCTGTGTGCCTTCTACAGAAAAAGAATCCTTTGTTTCTGGTTTTCTATCCCTTTTTGCCAGAAGCTTAGACCTTCCAACCTAAGTGATATGTTTTAACCTACTTTAATGCAACACATGGGAACATAATTCCTACAGCTAGGAGGAAAAAAATCTTGTATTGATGGAGATGTTTGTTTGGGGTTTTTCTATTCACAGGAAACAGGGTAGAAGTCTGCATGCTTATAAATAAAACTGACTTTTGTGTGTTTCTGAGGAGAATGTGCCGTACAGGTTTTGAAAATATCACCATTTGATAAATGTACAACATAAACACAAAAATTAACTTTCATTCTCCTGTTAGGAGGAGAAGAACATGTTCAAAACTGGTTATACGTTAAACAATGAATTCATGGAGACTATTTGAAGAAGGGAATTTTGTAAATTAAAGTCATATGAGAACGGAAACAGATTAGTCTTTATATTAAGGTTTCTGTTCAATACCATTCAAATATTTGTCAATCATTTAATAAAGGACTGCGAGCCCCAGACTGAAATTCATGGAATAATTAATGGCTTTATGTAAAACACTAAATACAAAAACCTATTTCTTTCTGTACACATGTGTATAAACACACAGAGGTGTAGTTATAAGCAAAACCATGCCAGAACCTTCTCAGCTTTGGCTGGTAGTTGTGCAGTTTGTGCTGAAAATAGTGCCCTCAAAACTGGGGGATTCTTCTGTGCATAGATGGAAGTCTTCAAATTAGAGCGCAAGCTAGTGGCAAAATCTAAACTGAACATTTTGTAGGAGGAATGTGTAGGAGGCTGGTTGCATCTTATCTTACATAAAGAGTGATCATTTTTTATTAAGAGCTATTTCTTCTAAGATTTAAACAGAAAATCAGTTTACGTTCTGCTCCAATTCATAGAAACTAATTTTAAAATCAGAATCCTAACCCTTCAAAAATTTACCACTATTTTGTGCAAGAAGGTAAAAAATTTGTTTTTAAAGCAGGCATACTTTACATTAAACAATATGCTTTCACAAAAAAAAAAAAAAGATTCTTACAGAGAAATGTTCTGGAACAAAAATGTAGGCACTTCTCACAGATATTTTATAAGATCAGATTTATTGCCTGATAAGAACATGTGAACGTAATTTTTCTTACCTTTTGTGAAGGAATTCCCCTAGCAGAGTGAGTCGGTGGCTCTCTAAGCCCCAATTTAAGTATGATTTAAAAAGATATTGTGGTATACTCAATCAAATTTCACTGATTTAGACTTGACATTTAAGTGGTAATTCGGAATTTACAGGCAAACTTGTTTCATAGCTTATTTAGGAGATAATATTCCCTGGATCTTTGTTAATGAAATTACTCATTTGAGAGAAGAAAGCTATCTTTTTTCGTATTTCCACAAGTATTTGAAACACAGAAATACAATCAAAAAGAGTTCTTGAAAGAGGAACAATATTTCTTTGTGCTGATTCAGCAATATTGATACAGTGTTAATTGTTTTTCTACCTACCAGCTTCCAGTCTAGAAAGAAGCAGGCAATTTGTATTCATTTTCATTTAATCATGGTTGTTTAATGAGGTTGTTTTTAAAAAGATGTTAGTTTTTACTGTGTATCCAAAAACAATGTACAAGAGACCAAAGAGACCATCCTCTGCAGGGAAGTATGTTGGACACATTTTCTCCTTATGAATGAGCTGATGTGGGTTGCTGACGTCCCAGGTGAGATCCTTCTATGCTGCACCCAGCAGGGAAGAACCCTGGGAGATTTCTGAACCTTTAAGTGCACAGCACTGAGATAGGTGTAGCACCAGCTGACATCCCTGTGTGAAGATGGTAGCTTGCTCTTCACGACCCACTTCAAAGTTAAAGAATTTGAAGCAAGGAACTGGCTGCATGCACAATTGTGTGGTTTGAGCGCAGAAATTTTCATCCTGGTTTCAGTCATGAAGATTAGCCCACAGAGGATAAAATACTAGAAACACTGGGCAGCTGCTGAATCCCACAGGGCGATGAAATAGAGCCAGAACAAAAAGCTGAAGAGCTCAGTAGCCATAGAATGTATGGAGATAGGGAGGATGGAAAAGTATTACTGGTGATGCATTCTGTATCTGCAAGAATCGAAAAATATTTCTATTATTAATCATATTTCTGCCAAATGGCTAACTCTGGTACACAACACTAGTTCAAGGAGTACTTTTTAATTTAATGTAACAGTAAAGCCTTTGGGGGTGTTGTATTTAAAAATAATGAGACTTCAAAAAGCCAGTGACTTTATTTAAGAATTAAAAGATGATCAATAATCTATAAAGAGGACCTGACTTTGATTAGGTGTGGAACAAGAGAACTGGGGGAGGGGAAAGGAACTGAAAAAAAACCCCAAAAATCTCACCCTGATTTTTGACAAAGAAATTTGGCCTGCATCAGAAATAGTCCAGACCAGAATGAAGTATATAAAAAGTGAGCATCAGTCCAGAGCAATAAGAATGATTTAAATAAATAAATAAATCTGAAATATCTCATGCAAATGAACCTAATTTAGAAAGGCAGAGCTCTAACAACTGCTCAGGAGGATACTGGAGCCAAGACAAAGCTCAGCTTGTGTATAAATTTTGCAAGAAATTTAATGATATCATTTTGCAAGAGTTTGCAAAGGCTTGCATAAAATGCACAAAATTGTGAAAACCCAGTAACACCACAGTCAAATTTTCCATAAAAGCCTGAAACAGGTTATTAAATTATTAAATTATTTTAAGCTAGGCACTGATGTACAAAACAGCCTGGGTATTGCACAGCTAAGTCTATAAAGCAAAGCACACAAAGGACAAAAATCTCCCCGAAAGAAGAAAGCCTGGGAGTAACAGGAAGTACAGTTGTTGCCATTGGTAATACTTTTGCTCCAGCAAATATCCCTTGGAGTAATATGCTTTGTAATAAGTGTGCCTAATCTATCTGCTCAGCACAGTGACCTGAGAGTGCTCCTCTGGACTGTGAACACTAAATGAAAACCTTGCCACAAAATAAAAGAAGCTGACGAAGTTACTTGGGGAAGCAGCAACGGTCAGGAACAACACCAGGAAGAACAATTGCAGGTGACTCCAAAGGGAGTTTAGGGGCTTTTCAGTAATGTCAAAACTGCTGCTTGAAACTGCAGACCATTTGTCTGTGTGTGAGGCAAGCAACAGAAAAGAGGCATCTTCAGTGCAGGAGAAGCTCTCTAAATACATAAGGCTTTCAGTCTATATGGGAAGCAAGCACTACCTGAAATGGAACAAATATCTCAAACTATTTTTGCCAGCAGAGGTCTTGGAGACTGGCACTCTTACCCTTCTCTGTTTACTCCCCTAGAGAAAATGGAAAGGGCTTGTTGCTCTTTGTTCTTCCATCTTTACAGGCTGACAAGGATTCCTAAAATCAATAAGTACAAAAACATTAAATATGTAAGTGGTTCCCATCTACTTCATTGGAAGCCTTATTTCCATCTCTGAAAATCCTTCCTAGTCCATGGTATGTCTTTTATTGCAAATATTATCATTTAAAATATCAGAAAGGATACAAGACACTTGGGAGGAGCTGGAGCCCTTGGGAATATGAGTTATATGGTGGAGAAAAGTCCAAATACAGTACTGGATAACTTGCTTAGTAGAAATTTTAAAAGGCCATAATCTTAGTCTCACAGACTTCACATTGCATAGGGAAATCATCCTCCATCGTAAAGAAAATAAAAATTTATTTAGATTTATTGTTTCACTTTTCTGTGTGAAAATATTCCCACTCCCTAGACCATACCAATAACGGGGAGAAGGTGGAGCACAACTTGCTGTCTACAGAACTCATCACAGCAAAGATCAGCAGCAGCAAAGTGGTTAAGTTCACACCTATGTCTTCAGCTACCAAATGTTTTGAATCTCAGAAACATGGGACAACAGTGAGCAGTGTGTATTATCTGATTTCTTTTCAGAATAGAAATAAACCTTATTTTTGTCAGCAAATGACATGAGGCACTTTCAGTAAGTGTGTATATGAATTGGAAGAAATCTTAGCCAAAGAAACCATAGTCTGGAACCCAGTGGAAGTAGCACACAGAGACAAATTCTTCTCTGGGAGCGGAACACAACCGTTCCAATGAAATAAGGCACATACTGCTCTAGGCTAAAAATTCACTATAAATGGATCTATGCTGCCAGAATTAAGATGACTGGTACACTTTAGGATATATATCTGTGCTAGCACTAAACCAGGCAATTTTGGAGCAGTGTAGGGGAGAAGTAGATTTCAAGGTGAAGAGACTCACATCTTGAGCAGGTCACTCAAGTTACAGACAGGTTTGCACTGAAGGGAAAAATCTCAGAATCAGGCAGATTAAGGCTTGCATGACCATGCCTTCCTGTACATCAATTACACCTTCAAATTCAGTGTAGGCATAGGATAAATGGTATAAAGGCATTAAATGAAAGCACCTAGTTTTAGGCAAGGGAAATACTAAGAAAAGCCTGAACAAATAAAAGCAGTAGGGTGATGCAAGAAGGGATTAGGGTCTGGATGTAGGCAGGATCACAAAATGTAGTGATTTAAAAGGAAGGGAAAGGCAGAACAAAATGTTTTGAAGGGAAAAAGCTGGTGGAAACTTCAAAAAGACATGGTCAAATCAGGTTTTTGCTGTACAAGAGGTTTTTTGAGGGGCTTTTAAAGTGTGGAATTGAAGGAAACAAGTGTAGATAACCACATGAGCTCTTAGTAACAGAACTGTGACCAAGCTGTGTGGTGTGAAAAACTGGCTGCGAACTTTCTTTGGACACAATCTCTTCATTCAAAATCCTTTGTCTAAAAGCCTGTGGGTTTCCACAAAAATGAGAATATTTCTAGTATAAATATATTTGACTTTTTACTTTACAAAAATTTCTTCCTTTATCCTAACCCAAAAGACAAGGTGGGTCCAGAACTTTATTCATGTGTAATAATGAGTAAAAAAAGAATAAAGTGCCCATCTCAGGCTTTTGCAATGGAGTAAGATGAAGAATTCATAAAGGAATACCATCAAATGGAGCAAGGTCAAAGGTATAAAGCTTTCAGTAATCTCAAAAGAATCCAAAATTTTATCCACCCCTTCCCCCAGCTGCTTGACATTTTAATGGTAAAAATTCTATATCTAGTTTCCAGGTTCATGTTCTAGGGGGAAAAAATGAACATGCTAGTTTGCTCAGAGTAAAAGCTAATGAAGAGCACAGCTTCCTAGTGAATGTACACACTATTGTACAGAAAAGCCCACAGAAATAAGAAGAAGCCAATGGTATTAATCAAAAGCCAGTGAGCCAGCGTATTTCAGTAATAACTGCAGTTATCAATACAGGACAGAACAACTTGAAGTGAAACCTTACGAAGAGATCAGAATCTTATCAGAACCTTTCTTTCAAATCTTATGTGTACATAAATGCAATGTGTCTCTTTCTCCATCTGAATGGATGCTAACCAGTAATGCTTAGAAAAACAAAATTTCTGTAAGTAGCTTAAATTCATCCATACTCATTAGATGCTCAACTAGGTGAAACAAACTTTTCATCATATGCCAGAGGTTTAATTTAATTTGCCCAGGATAAGCACTTAACCATACCCACAAAGCTCTGATCTTTATTTTTTTTTAAAAAAAATTACTCCAGGGTAGTGAAGCAAACACTATTAAATACTGGAAATCTACAGGCAGACTAAAATTCAACATTATTTCTGCTAGATCTGAAGGTATTTACTTGAGTTATTGCTGAAAAAATAAAAACATCACTAAATTCCATGCTATACAACTGCTCATTGAAGTAAACTCTCATAAATAATAAGGTAATTTAACCTTCCACTTGCTTTGGTTGTATTATGATATTACAGGAAGAATAATCTCTTAAAGATGATGACTCAGAGGACTTTTTCCAGTAATTTAAAATCAAATTAACAAAGATTTTCTTTACAAAGAGGTGGATACTCAGTTTCACTCCTTGAAGGCAAGGGAAGGGTTTTTTTAAAAAAAGAAATGGAATATTTTAATGGCATCAATTATGTTTGTTTGCAGTTTTAAGACTGATGAATTAAATCAAACTTTGATGAGAAGCACCCTTGCTAAACTAAAGCAGGCAGCTTGCCTGCTCTCAGGGTTTTTTAGCTTCCTTTGAAAACTAAAATCAAGTCAGAAAATGAGAATCAAACAACTGCAAATAAGTCAGTACATAGTTCCTACCTGAAAGATAATTTCAAAAGTAAACAATTTCATATGTCATTTTAGAACAATCCTAACTGGATCCTGTTTTTATTAATACTTGGAAAGACTGGCTATTTGATTTTATCTCCTTCTATGAAGATAGTGTATCAAAAGGAGTTATCACTAGTAAATGTATATCAGCTAAATATTTTTAGAGAAGACTCCTGCAGCTGATCAATATCCAGGGTTATATAATTTAAAATAGATGTGGCAAACCCTTTTTGACCAATAAGTGACTCCAGAAGCAACACAATATTTACATGTCTGAAGTTACTGCTAATAAATCACTTACAGTTCCTCTAATAGGGATTTTATGATTTGGGGTCCTAAAATTAAGCTCCACCTGAATACTTATTATGATGATATTAATTTTCTTGCCCCAGCTGCCAAAGAACTAGATGTAGCACAGGCAAACAAGAAAAAACTTGTCTCCTTCCACTTAATTTTCTTAATACAATTCACTAGGCTTGTTTTGAAGCTGGAAAGGGTGGTCAAACAGTGGACCAGGCTGCCCAGAGAAGAGTTGGTGTCACCATTCCTTGAGGTATTCAAAAGATCCACAGATGTTGCACATTGGGACAGAGTTTTGTGGTGGACTTAGCAGGTTGATGATTGGGACTTGACCTTAAAGGCCTTTTCCAACCTAAATGATTCTAGTATCCTATGATTCTATGTTATATACACTGTAATCAGCCTTGGGAGATCACTGGTTTACAATGTTGCCTTTTTTTTTTTTTTTCCCCAAGTACTGAAAAATATTCAGGTCATTAATTACATTTGTAGTCATAGTTAATTATGTTGGGGTAATCAGGCTTCTTGCTTCAGGGTGCAAACTAATTACCATAAGGGACATCTGCATTTTATGGATGGCACTGCAAATCTGGAAAGTGCATATAAAGCTCTTCTTTTTCTTTTCAGATATGCTGTTAATCACTAACTGGACCAGAAACTGACTTTTCTTGTGTGAAAAAGCTTTATTTCCTGTAAATTACATGGAAGCATGATTTTTTTCTATTGCTGAATAAATGAAACAGTACCATCAACTGTAGAGTTTGGGTATTTTGTTCATGAGGGAAGGAAAGATGATAAACTGAACAAATATAACGGCCTAATGTTGTATAAACCTGTTACCACAATTTAATTGATACCTTATCAACTTTAAATCTCTTATGAATGTGGAAATTTGTGTTCTCTAAACTGAATTGAGAAGAGACAACACTCTTCTGCCAAACAGTCTGAATGTTTGTACCCTAGACAGGACAGAATTGAAAATCAGGCCGTTTCACAGAGATCAGATAAGGTGCACACAGGCTTTTCTGGTGTACTGTTTTATCCTGTTTTGGAGAGCTTTCCAGAGTTAATGAAGAATTATGAGAAACAGTGTATTCTGTAAAAGGCTGTTTCTTGCAGAAGATTATGAGGAACCAAAAGAATGGCTTATCTCTCCAAAATTAAGATGATGATTGCTGTTGATGATGATGATGATGATGACAACGACCTTTCAGTTGTCTGAAGAGGCTTTCTAAAACCTCGTTCTTTATGTTCTCTTTTGCTCTTATACATATCTATTTTTAAGGGTTTGACTTCCTAGGAACTGAGCAGTATTCAACAACGTACGTATCTTCTTTTCTGCTAGAAATACAGTATTTCAGAAGGATGAAAATTAAAGCACCAGCGAAGAAGTGCATAGCCCATGAAGTGACAGTGATCAGAACAGGGAAGAATTGTTAAAGAGTAAAAATTGGGACTGAGAATTGAATTTGGGATTTTTGTCAAATCACTAAACTTCTTATATAATGTCCTCTGCAAAACAAAAAGTTCATATTTATTAAGTTTGTGAGTTTCGGTTCATTAGAATTTATCAGTGTTCTGAGATCAATTGAAAATATTTTGTATGCAAAAAACATATTTTTATGAAAGGTCTTCAGAAATCATATTAAGGTGCATATTAGATTTGTAATGAAATACAAAATTATGTGCATCTCTGAGACGAGAGAGCAACCCAGCTTTTGGGAAAAGTAATGGAAATTAATAAACTTGATGTATACAAGCTACCCAGCAGGTGACACAGTTACAATCATCATTTTCAAAAAAGATACTCAATAAGATTCGGGATTCTTCCTGATTGAAAATTGTGGAGATTCTTTTTGTCAAAAGTCATTATATGCCAAAACCTTTAGTGCATGTACAGCTTTTAATTGAGCTTTAACTCTGCTTGCCTTGGCAAGCTTTAGGAAGCTTTAGCAAAGGCTAAATAAGTTCAAAACAGTAATGAAACCAGAGCCTTAGCTCCAGTCACAGAAGACTCAGTGAGACATGGGATCCAAAGCACACAGAGCTGCACACCCAGAGTTCCCTCTTGAATGGGAACCCAGAGTAAGTATGTCAGCAAAGCTGATCCCTGATCAGATCCCAGAAACACCCCACACTCACTTAAAGCTACAAGGACAAATATCATGAGCCACATGTGGAGAAGGTGAATGTCTCTGCTATCAATGTCGGAACAAGACACTTGAAGATAATCACCTGACTGGTGCTTGGAGCATCTGTTCTTGTGAGCAATTACTCAGCTCCAGATAATCACTGGAATCGATGAGTCCCTTATGTCTAAAAAATACCTACTGTTTTAGGTGCATAGGAACATCCATCTCCTCTAAAAAATTGAGCTGATTCACAAAATGGTACTTATGAAAAGGGCAGAACTAACATCCTTTATATTTACCTTCAGCAGAACAGACTCTGTTTTTAATGCTGAACTTGCATTTTCTACCTGGTCACAGACATTCTGCAGGTTTGTCAGACCATTCAGCATTTTCATGTTTTCCATCTGAATTACTTATTTTGCTTCTATTAGGAGAAAAACCAGTTCTCCCTCAAAAGTCATTGACATGATTGCTTTCTCACCGTGCAGGCTGGACAGTGGGTTCAGCCCCTATTTCTATGATACCAGTAACTGGGAAACAGAAGCAGGCAAAACGCAGTGCTTTTGTTTTCTTTGATCTTTCATAGAGAATTACTACCATGAGCCTTGTCTTGACCCATTGGTCATTTTAGAAAAGTTTTTTGAAAGATTTAGCAGCCTATGATAATACAGAATTGAGAGGGCAGAGATCCTCCTTTAACTAAGTTCCTTAAGATGCTGTCCAATAAAAATACCAGGACAGTTTCCTGTTTTCAAAATCCTTATCCCACGATCAAGAGTTTTGAAACCATTTCAATTCCAAATATTACAAAGCATAATCCAATCTCTCTATTGTCTTACACTCTGTGGTAAAAAAAAACATTCCATCTTACTTCTGGAAGTAAATTAGGGGGGTTTTAATATATATTGCACACACAGGTTAACAGGGTTGTTGTTGAGCCATAATTCTTTCTTCATCAAAGGCTGATAAGAATTTAATACTAGTGATTTTGAAGGGACAAGTTTTTAGGCCAGTAAGTGTGTATATGAATAAAAACAGTGCTGTTTTAGCTCCATTTTTAATGCAAGAAAAAGGACTCATTTTGTCTGTAGGGATAATTAAGTCTCACAATATATTTATTTCAGGATTTAAGTGCTATTGGAAATAATAAGAAGTCACCCAACAACTATTAGTAAGCCTTTTTCCATATCCAACAAGCTTCTTAATCTTCTGTAATCTTTCCACAGGAAACCAAAAGCAGGGTCTTTTGAAAAAGTTTTAAAAAAATGATCAGATGTGTCTTGACGAGCAAGTAATATTACTGACAGATAGTGATTGTAAGAATGCTTTGTTATGTTGATCTACGTCCACCTCCTACGATAATTTTCAAAAATAATTTTTTTTTACTCATTATGTGTACTACCACCTTATTCAGGAAGCTTGCCCATCATCCAGAGGGAAAAGGGTAAGGAGAAACAGAAGAGAAAATGAAGCTGACATAGAGGAATCTACATTGGCTAAAGGATTTCCACAGCAAGGGCAAGAGCAGGACCAAGACCAGAGCACAAGACAGGTCTGTGAGGTGGCTCTTCCTATGGATCATCCAACAGGTGAGATGAACAGGAGTTGTGGACAGAGAAACATGAGCACTGGGAGACCCAGTTGTCATCTTAAGAGCTAAAATAAGGAAGGATGGGCTGGGAACAGAAAAGTCATGGGTGGTATATAGCAGGTAGTCAAAAAAACCCTAAAGACTGAAGGATTATTAGAATGGAGATCTGCAGCAAAAGACAGGTTAAAATAGCACATTATGAAGACTGCAATTAAATAATAGCCTTTTTAGGCTGGATTTAGATCCAAGACTCATCATTATTTTAAAATAAGAGGATGAGGTAATGTGCAGATCAGGGGATGGACTGATCATTGACTTGAAGGCTGGCATCATCATAGATGAATTCAACAGATTATCAGAAAAGACAAAAGCAATTGAAGAGCTTAGCTCCAGAAAAAAGGTTGATGGCTGGGTACATTTGATATGAAAACAAATGGAGGAAAGTGGCTTTGAGGCTACTGATCTAAGAAGGGAGGAAGCTACGAATCCAGAGGTGACAAGGTAGGGAAAGAGACTGAGAAGCCCCGTGCCTAAATTATTCTCTGTAAGAGAAAAACTAAGGCCATCTCTACGTCAGTTTACGTGATGCAGTGATCCAGGAATGGCAATGAAGAGGAAGATGAAAGGTCATGAACATCTCAACTCTTCAGAAACAGCAATTAGGAATCATGTTAGAGATGCAGCATGCAGTCCAAAAACTCAGAGAGAAGGGTACAGGATGAAATGCAAAAGGAATGAAGAAAGTAAAGAAGGCAACTGCATGGAGAAGCAATGTGGTGGCAGTAAGTTCAGTTTTGGGACAGTGTCAGCCCAGGCCTTGAGCAAGATCCACAGGAAAGTGTGCAGGTGATGTCTGGAACCTGTTAGTATTTGAAAAGGGAAACTGGAATGCAAGGAAGAAAAGAGACTGTGAGCTTTTAAAGCAGCAAGGATCAAAAAGGAAAGAAAAAAATCAAGGAAATGGTGAGAGACTGGTAAGAAGCACAGGTGAACTGCAGAGAATATTTAAATAACCCTCTGAGTGGCATTTAAAAAGTGCTATAAAGTCAGCATCTGTGGAAGCTTAGCACTCTTTTCCCGTCCTCATCCAGGCAGCTTATGCCTTGTTCCATGCTGCTGAAATCATCTCTCTCTTTCCAGTGTGACAGTGTGTACTCTTGCAAATGCTTCTTAATCTTTCTTAGGTTTAGCCGCTAGCACGATGCTCAAAGGCATGCATTTATGCAATGTAAAATTTCTTCTTGATCTGGATTTTGTTTGCAAAGATCCATTACAGACCGTAAACAAAATAAAAACTTAGGTTTCTCATTTTCTGCTTAATCGTTGTTTCTAGAAATCAGGTTTCATGAGGTATTTTTAATAGAAAACTTAGAAAACTAATGTGTATCCTTGAGGATTCAGACAAAAATCATCATTATAGCAGGTTATCTGACACTAACTTACACGTCAGCCAGCAAATTTAGCTAATTTTTTTCATACGTTACATTTTTCTATATAACACAAGCTTTCAATACAACATAAGCTTTCAAGCTTTTCTCTCAAGATGTGCGTTTAAATTAAGAAGTTCTGTTTTCTTTTATTCTGAACTGTTTCCTCTTTTTTCTTTTCCTCTTTTTTCTTTCTTTATTCTTCTCATGGTGCAGAGTCTTGAGCATTCCTGAGCATGTAAGAAGCTGGAATCCACTTTTCTATACACCACATTCAGATTATCATACTGACATCATTCTGTAAATGGCTAGGGTCAAATAAAATAATTAAGATATGAAGCCACATAAAATATGTTTTCTGTTAATTGTGCCCATCTCACCCTGTACAGCATTTTAGCAATGAGACATTGTAATTAATTGACTGTACAATAAATGTACTAAAATTTGAGAATGGTAATAACACCCTTTGGCTTTGAAAGCATTGGCAGAATGATGTTAGCATAAAAATCAGGTTTTATATCTTCATCTGTAGATGCTTTAAGGCAGTGGATGCCTTTTGGGTGTGACTCTGAAGGACAGTAGTGCAAAGCACAGGGTTCCAGCTGCCAGCTCAGTGCCTGATGGACTGCCAACAGAGCACAGCAGAATGCTCATGAGCTTTGGCATAGTCTTGATCTGAAGGGACTGCACAAGTTGTTTCTGAAGTTAGTTTATGGCACATTTGCCCAGGACATGCTGCTTTCCATGACACAGACATACCCTTAGGTCTATACTGACAAAATGTTTTCCTTCTGTATTTAATTTCTAAATATAGCTGGGGCTGCAAGAAATGAGGCACTGAAACTCCTTTAGGGTGGTGGCTGGGGTATGATTTATTTATTTTTGTGACCTCGGAGCAATCTGAGATTCTGAATTTCAAAGCTGTTCTTTCCTCTCTTATCTTTGTAATTTGGCCTCCAATACTAATAAATTTTGCCATGTGCAATCACAGTTCCTGAAAATGTTCACATTTACAAGGGGGATAGTAACCATCTAGCAATCATAATAGCAGAGCCTGTAAAAGACAGGATCTTAAACTCCAGATGCCCACTACATAGCTCTGCTCCAACTTTTATAGGAAGATACACTGACATTTTGTAAGTTAAATTTCACATACACTTCAGCTTCAGATGCTTTTCAGTCAATATGGCAGTTCCTCAAAGTATCTTATGTAATTTTTGTCATGTCACACTTTTAATTAATATTTAAGTTTTTTACCAAAAAGAATTGCAACTTCTAAGCAGCCTGGAGCCTTGGAATTCTGCAGGAAGAAGCTGAATTTATTGACACAGCAGTAGAAGTGAAGTCCCTTGTTTTGTACAGCCATTACAGAGAAACAACAAGAGTGTACAGAATATTCATTTCAAAACTGACTTAATATTCTAGATAGTATGGTTGTTTAATGATAGCCTAGAAATCATCGTGAGGGTATGTTCCAATTTTAGTTTCAAATGCACCACTATACAGCTACCAGCCTATATTTTACACACAGACATCTTATATTTTCAATTAAGACTGAGAAAAATGAGTTCTTTTAAATGTGCTTTACCAGCTTTCAGACCTACTCTGAATGTCTCAAACCCACATATTAGCAACACCAGATCTTGCACTGTTATGCAAATATGAAATAAGTCATTTAAAATGTCAATAAATGGCCCCAATATGAGCATTGTGATCTTTTGTCACATTGTGAACGTAATTTTTTCATATTGAATAAACTGTATAAGAAGGCTTGAATAGCACATAGTAGGAAGTCTAAAAAGTGTGTGTGGGGGTGGTTATTACAAAATCTGACACAAAACTCAGCAAGCAGAATGTATCTTTCTACTGTTTTCAGTGAGGTTTAGATGAAGCTTTATGATGACATTCTGTTTTGAAGCTGTGATTGTTTATTCTTTAACAACTGATTCTTTCTCCCTCTCTCATTTAAATAAATAGATTTGCTTTATTCTACCAGCCACAGGAAATAGACAGTAAAACATGGTAGTCCTGGTGTTGTTCTTGTCTAGGTTTTTTTCCCTACTTCATGTGCCCTTAAACATTTTTACTTAATCTATGATAAGCATCTTGTACCTCAGACTGTATTTTCTCTACAGAAGACGAAGAAACATGTGGATTCTTGTTGAAAAAAAATACTTTCTTATGATCAAAACAGGAAAAGGTGCCTTCCCACCAAGCAAACAGTGTAATCTCTAGAGCATCATCTAGTAACATCTGTAGTCTATTTCTGAAATATGTTTTGATGACACTGACAACACTGCATGGCGTCCGCCCCTCACCACTCATAAAGAAGCTGCAAAAGAAGAGCACTCGATTGCCTGGGAAGCCTGGGGCTGGCACAGCGTGCTCACCAGGCACTCCCTCAGCCTTCAGCCAGTAACAGAGGTGCACAAATGCCCTAATGGCTGCCCTACAACGAAGGCACAGAGGAGCGAGGCGTGAGTCAGGTCTGTGGTGGCTGGTGACTGCAGCGGCAGCCAAACTGTCAAGAACCAGCCCACTGCTCAGGCAGCTCTGGGTTGCCCTTGCCAACATCTGCCTTCAGCAGAGAGCAGTGAGAGTGCAGCAGCACCAGCAATTAGGAGCTCCTTTTCTGAGAGGGGAAGGAGCAATGTGGATGCTTCATACCTAGCAAGTGTAAAATGTGGCTGTGCCAGCACTGAAGGGATATGTGGTGGCTTCAGACCCTGAAAGAACCAGGCTGTGGGACCGTGTATGGCAGATCTAGGTGTGAGGTCTGAAGTAAAGATCTGGGCAGGGGGAATTCATTTGAGTGGCTTGCAAGGGGGGTCTTTGTGTGAGTGTGTGAAGGAGCAGCACATGAAGGCAGAGAGATTTAGCATGGAAAAGATGAGTTGTAGGTAAAGAGAAAATGAAAGAGGATCCACAGTATATACAGTCGAATATAAATCAATGGGTTGACAGCACAGCTGGGCACATCCTCTCTGTGGCCCTGCTGAGTGCCAGCTGCAAGGAAGGCCATCTGGAGCACTGATTTATACTGTGATTCACCAGCATCAATGACAAAAACAGCTGGCTGCCTCTGAGCTCTGGGTGTCACTTTGATAATGAAATCCAGTGGTCCTCTTTCAGTCAAAGGGGCTTTCACACGCATTTTTATTAAAGTTGCGGTTAGAGTTACACTGCTGTCAGTTAAATTTGTACCATATTTTTCATCTGAATTTGGGTGATTTCCTTCATAATGCCACTGTGTCTTCAAGAGACTGGTGTGCCTGCACATTAAAGTGTGTTATAACAGTGTATCCTGTTATAACAACCAAACCTGATCAATATCTGCACAATTTAAGAAGGTCTTACAGCTACACTTTCTAGACATCTCGCCTTAGGAAAACACCATACAGCAGAGGCTGTTCAGAAGGCAAGCAGCATTTATAAGCTTCTTGTGAGGGTGATTTAGCTACATCCAAAGAAAGTGTTAAAGCTATTGGAAGCAGAGATAGCTAGCTGCTTCTTTGGTGTCAGAAATCTAACAATGCCTCATGGGACCCTTTCCAACTTGTCCCTAAGTGAAACTAGCAGCCCAATTTTGTTCGTTGAAGTCAGTGAGGAAAGGAACACTGCCTAAATTTGTTAGCATGCAAGGGACAGGTTTCAGGATAGTCCAGATAGTCTGTCCTTTCAGTTTGTTGTCTTTTGTCATCTTCCCTCAGAGTCTCCTGGCAACAGTGGCACATCTGACAAACAAAAGCCACACAGACACTGCTGTATCCCATCAGAATGACAATTACTTCCCATTCCAGTATTTGTTCAAACAGTTGTTTAAATATGTGAGGCAGTACACTTGAGATGAAAAAAATATGTTGCTGAGAAACGTATTAGAGGATTTTGGAAGATGTGGCAAAGCAACACTTGCACATGTGGAATGGACTAAACAAGCATCATTTTTCAAATGCCTTGTTGGTGACCTCAATTCAGAGTTTTTTCAGTAGATAGCTTTGGCTGTGAAATAAAAATTGGACAAGAGTGTCTCCTACAAAGCACAAACCCCAATTTGCAGAATGAAATACTTGCAAGGTCAAGAAGTTACAACTCTTCAAAAAATTACATTTAAAGTAAAACACTGGTCTTGCCTAGTGCATTAGCATCTACAGCAACAAAGGCATTCAGACATCTGAATTTTATTCACAAGGCTTTTACATGCTCTTTTAAGAATATTCATAGATAGTCCAGTATAAATGCACAGCAAAACAGTGAAGTGCCACACAATATGGCTCTGTGAGAGGGACAAAGGAATGATCTAGAACTCATGTTCATTGATTTTTCAATTTAAGTGATTTTCATTCTAAATCACTGACAGCAATAAAAAGAGGAAAGATTCATTTCACATAGATACATTCAGCTGTATCTCTAGTGCAGACAGAACAGCATCGACGGACTATTTATACCATAGTCCCTGTTAATACACTCTTGATTGATCTGACCATTACAAAACACTTTGTGGCACATGACATAGCAAAACCCCAGCAGAAAGCCCAAATATAAAATGTGTAATGCCAGCACTGGACTGTCCACAGTGACATCATTTTCCTACCTACTTCCAAAATTTTTTTCTTCAAATTTCTCTGCCCTACTAATAAAAAATAGGAAAACTCTAGCTTCATGGCAGTTCAGCATGCTGCTTGCAGAGATCCTCCTTGTGCTACTGGCTGTTTTGCACCAATCCCAGGTTACCCACAAGGCAGATTGCTCAGCTCAAATGCACTGTGCTGGACAGATGTTGCCAGGATGCACGGCAACTTTTTGGGAGACTCCCAGAAAAGGGCTAATTTGCCACCTTAACATCCAGGTTAGAAGGCAAGCAAGAAGAAAGGTGTCCTTACACCTACGGCAGCACTACAGGCCTCCTCAAAGGGCCCCATCTTAAAGGGTGCTGTTGGATATCAGCTGCTCATCCGTCTTCCCAAGGGACAGGAATGACTGATACAGTTTTGTAAGTGAGAAAGAGAATTAGATGGCAACACTGAAAGGAATTTTTTCTAACTGCAATGTGTGCAGCTTATTCACTAACACAGCAAATCCTTTGTGAATTCTGTGCCAGCTTCTTCAGTTCAAGACTACTGTACATTCACTTGATTTAAAAAGATTGGTTTTGGTCTTACTTTAAAGTTGTGGTACTTATGCATGACTTGCGTATGAATGAGGTGAATTAATTCATTACTGAGAAGCCAGATTAAGTTCTGCAGCTGTTCAGCCTGGGGACCTTGTTCAAAGCATGGCCAGAGTGACTGAAAAATCCTTTACTGCATGAGGCAGTTTTAGGCTCAAGTGTAACATGGCAAGTAGCATTAGAAATATTAGATTGGAAAAGAAATTAAAATGACTTGCTTATACACATCATCTGAAGAATAAATATTTTTTAGAGGGCTACTCTGCAGGTAAGTAATGACAGTGTATGTGTTGTCCCCACAGCTGCCTGACCTCGAGGGTGTTAATTTGCGTCTTGAGTGCAGCTGTGATGTTCACAGCTCGTATTCACAACCAAGATGTCAAAGGAGCTTTACAAATTGTGGATCAAATACAGGATGTTTTCTGTGGCAGAGAACAAAGTGAGAAGAAGAATATCTCCTTTCTTCATGTTTGACATTTTACCTAGTGTTCTCTCACACATGGTCTTTCAGATATGATCAGAAATTCTGGGAGAATTTTTTACTTTGTAGTAGTTAAACTACATACTATATAATACTGTGGATGGAAACCAAGCAGTAGATACTTCCCTTACTTTGTTTGAGCATGTTTCTGACTACCTGTTTATGGCACTGTTCTATTACTTCCTATGACATGACCGTGCAGTCACTTCATGTTTATCTCTTCCAGCTTTCAGAGTTCATTGAACTGTCATGTTATACATGCAAACTGTAATGGGAGAAATGACTGTATTGTTACAGTACAGGTTATAAAATATGGTCCGCTTGGTAGTTTTGTAATAGTGTTCATGAATTTGTGTTTTAAATACAGCTGACATACTAAACAGTATAGATGTTCCTGTCATTAAAACGGCTTATTAAAGGAAAATATTGATAGCAGGACAGATCAAGAAATGAAATTGTGTGAACAGAGGACTAAAACCCCTGTCATGAGTATGAAAGTAATTGTCTACACAGCAGAAATTCTTCTGTATGAATTAAAGGAAAATTGAAATTCCATTTAAAGAATATCTGAGAGTACAACCTGTGGGGAGAAGAAGTAACGAAGAAAAAAAATAGAGAAAGGAGATTCAAACAAACAAAAGATTTAGAGCAATGAGGCAGTTCCTCTATAACAGAGATCACAGCAGAAAAGCACTATGTAACTCCCGTTGATATAAATTTAATATTAGCAATGAAGCATACTTTGGATTTGCTGGTTGTTTTTCAAAAAGTAAGACAGCATCAAAGAGTGATTTCTTTCCTTCAGTTTCAGTTGAAGAGTGACTATATATGCTTGGAGGTGTTTCTCACCTGTCCACCAGAATATATTCTGGTAGCATGGCCTATCTGCAATAATGTATTAAATACCTAATTATTCTCATGTCTTGCTCACATACTGTTTTGTATTTTTATGTTGGGTAACAATACAGTAGCACATGACAGTGGTGTTTCTCTTGATCTTTGTGTGATTTTAGTGTAATACATTCAAATCAACCTCTTTGAAACTGTAACTTGACTGAAGCAAGCAGTCACAGACTGAACTAAAAGTGGCAAGTATGGAAGTAAGGCTTTCAGGTTGTTTGATGGTCACTGCTTCTGTTTCCACGCAACAAAATAAACATAAAATATTTTCTTTTAATTTCCAGTGAACACCCACTTACTCTGCTTACCAACAGTAATAATAATAATAACAGTAACAGTAAAAATAATAATCACAAACAAACCAAAACAGAGAGTCTCAACTTCACTTTTGCAACCATCCACTCTCTACAGACTGTTTCTCTGTCAGGGACCCTACAAATTCTCTGCATCTCCAGATTCAAGTAGTGTGAAAGAACTTCTTGCAGGTTCTCTTAGAATTCTCCTTGGACTTGGTGAAAGGTAACAGAAACAATGATGCTTCATGTAAAAACCATTAAGGCTCAACAGGCATTTTCAAATAACTAGTTTTCCTGGGGAATTATTAACTTCTGAAACTATCAATACGTGTTGGCTTGTATGTTTATGCTTAGGTAACTTGAAGAATTTTAGTTTTAAACCAGAATAATTCACAATGAATCTTCAGCATGAGAGAAGAAGCAGCAGAATTACAAACACCCATGCTAATGAATTCCATGTAACATTGTGTGCCGGGCCAACCATGGTAAATGGTTATTTTTTCTAAATTTGATTTCATATTTGCTAGAATATTGCTGTAGTCTAAGCCATAATATGGTTAAAACTATATCTCAAATCTATTAGCTGCAGATTTTGAACAGTTTCTATGATTTAACTTCACAAACAGAACATAATAACAGCTCTGCAGTGGGGTGCCAGATGATTCCTGCATGCAGCCTAGTGTACTAAGGCATGATCACATCAAGAGTGAGAGACCCACTCTGGACCTTTTCACCCTGCGAATGTGTGTGTGTATGTACACATAATTTCTAGCTGAATTGAAGAAGACAACATTTGCAAAAGAAATTATATAAGTGAAGAATGTAAAATCATAACTTCCTTTCTTTACCCCTTTTTTAGAGCCAAGAAAAGGCCTTTTTGACTGCTTCTTCATACACAGAACTAATTAAGAGTATGTTTAAACCCTAAATAAGTGCATTTGCAGTGTCAGGGAGAGAAGCAAACAGCAAGGCTCCTAATTTTACAAAGACTCCAAATACTTTCCCAGATCAGAGTTGCAGAGTCATGTTGCTGATCATTCTGTCATTCTAGCCTGAGGTATACACATATCTCCAATGGTGGATGTGAAGAAATGTAAATAGATTCATGTTTCTGGCATGCTCATTTCTTGTCCCTCAAGGACTAATCTTGAGTTTGCACTAAAATCTGCAGAAAAATCATGTGGCTAATCTTTGTTTTTAAAAGTGAATAGTAATGCATACATTTTCTGGTTTAGGATCTTTTTTTTTTTTTTTTTTTTTTTAAATCTATCAACAGGGTTCTAAAATACACTTTCTTATTATTTCTCACAATCCTGTCACTCCTCCCTTATCCCCCCAAGTGATCAGACCTATGCAAATTCTTGATGGGCTCAGCAGTAACTTCAAGATCGTTTGGAATTCTGTGGGCAGTTTTAAAGCAACAAAAGGCTCTTGTACTTTATCTTAGGTTTTGGGCTCTATTTGATTCCCTTTTTTTACAACACTATCTCTGAACCTTGCTTCAGAAACACACAACAGCTGAATTATCAGCAAAATATTATCAGCAAAAATATTGACCCCAGGTTAGCTTCTAACATTTCTGAGAAGTCCACTAAAACACACCTCATGGGATGATTTTAGTTTTGTTAACCTCCCTACAGGCAAAGCTTCGTCCCCTTATTCTTGTACGAATTCCCAAATTTCTTGTACAAATTTTTCTCCTGAAATACTAACTTCCGACATGGCATTGTGTCAAATTCCACTGCATTCCAAAGATAAGAGATGTGGAACACTTTCCTTGCCTAGAACACTAATTGTGTTTTTCTGTGAAAAACCCTTGATGAGACAACTTGTCATTCTCACACTGTTGCATGTTTAGACATTTTCAACTTACCCTCATTTTTTTTTCAGTAAAGACTAATTTGAGCCCTGTCTATTACAGTGTCTTAACTCTTGCTTAAATGACATGTTTTCCAAACTCGTTTTCCCTTGTAATGCTTCTTTATTGAGCCTGTATTAATATTCTGTTGAGCCATGTTCTGGTTTCCAGATTGATGGTACCTTTCTCTGGATGAAAGATCTGTTGTAAATTCTCACTGCTTGATAGTGGTTTCATTTCCCAGCTCTTTCAGAATTCTGAAATAAAAAAATGTCCTGCTCTCTAGTGGAAAAAAAACCCAAACCGAAACCCTACATAATTTATTTGTTCTTCTGTTTATGCATTAAAACTTATTATGTGTCTCAAACTCAGGCAAAATACTCTTTTTTGGAATCATACCTACTTTACACCCTTATGTTTTTCTGGTAATTTCCTATGAATAGAACTTTAACCTTTTTACTAATAGTAACAAACTCAGAAAGAATATTATCTTTTTTGTCTGACTTCCACTATTTCTAGCATCAGTTTCAGGCAGCGACACTACATTCTGCTCTGAAGCCACTGACCCTGAAAATCTTCAAAGCTTAATAAACTTCATACCTGTCCTTGCATTCTCTTCTCTCTCTCCCTTTTGCTTCTATTCTTTTTAATTGTAGGAACGGAGTGAGTGGGGGAATCAGTGTTTTAATTTCTTTTGACAGGTTTAGCTCAACTTGGCTATCTGTATAGTCTCCTTCCTTTAGCTGAACAAACCCTTCAATATTTTTTGATATAATTTAAAATAAAAACCAGAACCTAGTGCCATTGTTCTCCTCTGTGGTAGTAAATACCTATGGAAATAAATCTTTATGGAAATATGCTTACTGATACAGATTGATTACTGTTATACTAATTTGGAGAAGGAACAGTGTACATAACAGGGGGAAGTGGATGGACATGCATTCCACCTTCCCAGATGATCCTGAGCACACCCAGGAACTGCAGCTCCACTCTGCCAAGAATGATGTTACTACCTTGAGAATTAGCTTTGGGACTTGCTGCTACAGTGAGCATCAGTAGGAGTTACTCAGCATTCTGGCAGCTGTGCTTTTAGGAAAGTATGAATTTAAAGTACGTGAATATGGAAAAGCCACAAGCTGCTCAGTGCTTTTGCTGCAGATCAGTGCTGCCCACTTTTCTAGTCAGACTGGCAGATTAGTCACCAGTTTGCAACAGAGGAATCCTACTCCACAGTATTGATTTCCACCCTGGAAAAACAGCCCGCCTCAGGATAGCACACAACAACCATTTCTGGCTCCTGTTGTCTCTGTGCATCAGTCAGATGTAACTTCCCTGGTCCCTAACATCCAGAACTTCTTTATAACTGCTATAATGATGGAAGTTATATTGTATCAAGAGTTACAAGAAGTAGAACATAAGTAATGCCTCTAGTAAACATATGGTCAAATTATTCACAGTCCTTTGTTTGAAAGGTGGGATTTCCTGATTGGACAAGAAGATTGCCAAAATTATTTAATATTTCATAGTCTAAATGAAAGGATGTAGTGAGTAGGATTCTGCCAGGGAATGTCCTGGCTGATGTACTAGTTAATATTTTCATTTTTGTGGGAAACAGAGGAGCAGAAACTTCCACAGGCATTAATATGTTTGATTTACAGCCCTGGAAAGAGCTTGGGTTGATGTAACAGGAAAGGTATACAGACTTTAAGCAGAAAAATTATAAACCTAGGTTTCTATAGTTATAAGTAAGAATATGCATTGGGTGATATGGTGAGGTTCTTAAGTATAGTTATGTGATTTTATAGTTTAAGTTAAGAATTTAGGTGTTATAATAGAAGTATATGTGCGTACATGAGCTAGCAAGACAAAATGCAGTAAAAAGTACCAAAGCTGATAGGTTATAAAGTCAAAACAAAGTATCTTGTTAATTGCTTATTGGACCAAAAAGTTATAAATTGCCATGTAACTTGGGAACCTGTGACTATCTGCAGCTATGGTGACTTGTTACTAAATCATGGCCTCTGAGACTGATGCCTTGTTGATTTTTCAAGTGATAAATCGTGACAACTGTGACTGTCCCATCTCTTGGATAATAAGGCGCCGACACATTTTGATATAGATGATGGAAGTGAAAGCATAATTATTACATTTGTGAGCAGTGCCAAGTGAGGAGGGGCAGCAAGAACCTTGAAGAACTCAAAATAATCTCATCACAATGAAGCCATGTCCCTCCTCAGTTTCAAAAGCCACATGATACATGAACACTCCTTAATCGTCCAGTACAGTGGGCACTTATGTTACAGCGACTCTCTTGTCTGTATTCATTTAATGAAAATTTCCTATGTGAAAAGTTCAAGCCATGGAGGCTCTTAAGGAACTGGTTTTAATGCAGGGGAACTCAACTCTCATCATATCAAGTCTTTTACAACTATCTCTTTTTAGGAAAAGAAATAGTAATTAAAAAGCTCTTTAGCCTTTACATTACACAGGGATGTGCTAATGGGACTGGTAGCAGGGTTTAAGTTGGATCTGTCTTGTGGGCCTGTGAGACGTTTATGGAAAAATCCAAAGACTGAAATGTTGACTGGGTTATATCTATGGGAATATTTCAGCATTCTGCACTCCCCAGACAAAAATTAAAGCAGTAATAAGATAAGACACCTCTAAGTCCCTAAAGACAATTGAAATCTGACCTCTTCTCACTGAACACTGAAGGATCTAGTTGTGGCTTAATGGTATGAAAGAGAGCGCAGCTGCTTTCTCACAAATTACGAATAAATTCTTACCACAAACTCAGATTTCCTGGTTCGTTTTTTCCAGTCTTGAATAAGAAAAACTCTCAAAATTTAAATCTTAGGGAGGATGACAGAGTGCCAGGATATGGCCGGCCTGCCTGCAAATGGCCTTTTCTTTTGCTGTTTTGATATACATTAAAAAACTGCTTCATAGATTATTTCATACCCTTCTGGTTATTAGAAAGTCAATTTTAAGTGCTTCTAGCTCCAAAGTAACTTAATGCTGCAGCTTTGAGAAATTTGCTTTACCATACCCACAAGAAACCTGTGCAAGAGCAATGGTTTTGGCATTGTGTTCTGAATGTGTTGGTTTTCTGACAGAAGAAAGCATATTTTCAGTAGTTTATGGCAAACTGCCGTTTGTTTTCAGATCTTTGCTGGAAAAGCCTTTAGATCTGCTACACTCAGATTCTTCACAGCCACTTGCATGTGCTAAGGAACAATCCCTGTGTGAACACTTGAACCAGAAAGAGAAGTAGACAGAAGGCAGGAATGGGCGGCCATGAGCTAGACTGTGCATGTGGGTGACTGGGGGATTGCAGCACCAAGCTGGGCTACCTAAACACCAGCAGAGTTGAGACACTGGTTTGTCTGCTAAATAAAATTAACCAGGCTTTCACTGTATAAAGACCTCTTGAAAATAAATAAATTCACTCACTCCAAAAATTTAGGTATTTAGTGATTATTGCTCTAAAGGAGCCCAAAAGGAAATTAGAAATTCTGTCTTCAGAGCAGGGCTTGAATAATATAAGTACATGAAAACAATGACGAAAAAAAATTTAAGCAGCTGCTTTTGAAATAAGTACTATCCATTCTGTGCTGTGAATAAATCAGGGATCCCTGTGAAAAAGATGGTATAAGATCGTATGTTTAAACCCTTTCTTATTTTATATTCCTTGTAGCATTAACACTGTGCAGAAAGTTGTAATCTAAAGTGCTTTCCTCTTTAATTTCTTTAATTCTTAGCACAGCTCTGAAGTACCAGGTCCCTACGTGATGGGCAAATGAGGATCTATGGATGCTGCCCTTATAGCCACTCTGTGTCTGCAGCATGGCCCTGTTCACAACATTGAACACTGCGTCAAAAAAGAACAAATTTTAAGAGGAAAGAAGGAATTGCCAACAGTATTCAAGGAAAATGAAGAAAACATGATGCTAAAAAATACCCAGGAAGGTATAAAAAACAATACATCACAAGTTTTGAGATGGTGAAGAACATTTCTGTATTTCCTGTTGCAGAATACAGTTGATTTTTTTTAACCCCAGCTGCCAACTAAGCACCACACAGCTGCTCACTCACACCTGCCACCAGAGGGATGGGGAGAAAATTAGGGAAAAAAAGCAGATGTCATGAATTGAAATACAGACTGTTTAACAGGTAAAGCAAAAGCCATACATGCAAGCAAACCAAAAGAAGGAATTCTTTCATCCCATCCCACGGGCAGGCAGGTGTTCAGCCATCCAGGAAATCTGGCCTCCATCAGACCTAACTATGACTTGAGAAGAGAGTTGCCACCACTCTGTATGTCTTGCCCTTCCTTCTCCCCCAGCTTTAAACACTCATGCCATATGGTATGAGGTATTGCTTTAGTCCATTGGGATCAGCCTTCCTGTCTAAATTCTGTCTAAATCCTTTAGTGTTCTCTCCTAAATCCTTGTGCATGCCCAACCTGCTCACTGTTGTGGTGGGGTGAGAGGCAGGAAAGGCCTTGGTTCAATGCAAGTCCTGCGCAACAATAATTAAAACATGCCTGCTCTATCAACACTTCTTCCAGCACAAATCCAAAACATGGCCCCATGCTAGCAACTGTGAGGAAAATTAACTCTATTCCAGCCAAAAGCAACACAACAGTCTATTGCATCTCAGTAATAACATAAAATGAGATGGATGTTACAGTACTGTTATCATCTAATAGATCAAGTGCACAAATGTCATTGCTTATACACATTTACTGAAACAAATATACCTCGAAATGAGCAGAATTAATCAACAGGTCACCCCTACCTCTGCCTTTCAGAGGAAGCTAAATCAGTTCCCTACATGCAGCTGCAGTAACAGAGTACCAAGCAGGGAGTTTATTATGCAGGCAGCTGCTGTTCTGCTTCTGCCTAAGTGAGAAAACATGACGGTTTCAACAAGCTGTTAGTAACTCTGTGTATGTGCTGTGTAATGTATTATGCAAATTCACTCCTTTAAACATTAATTTGAGGTCAGTCTGGAAAAACGGCAATATTCTTGTAGTTAGACGAGGAACTGCACTTCGATAAGGTTAGCTACTAATTTTGTTAATTTATTATTGCAATCCATATTGTCATTTGATCTTGTCATTGCAAATACCAATTTTCTTACACTTTAATCACTTCAGTCTTTATTAAAATTTGTACCAGCCTGTTTAGTTAATAATTGAACAAACAAAAGCCTGCACTCAAGGTAACGGTGCAGTTTTCTTCCTTGTGTAACTGCTACCAAAGAGTGGCCAGCTGGGCTTTTTGTGGGGCTGAATGCCCAGAGTTTTCAGGAATGACAGAGCAAAACAAGGCTGTATAGGCTGAGGCCAAGCAGTTTTATGAAAACTTGGACTTGAAATGGCACGCTACATATACATATTTGGAAAACAGGAAGCCTGACTATCTCTGCTGAGATCTGATTGTGACTAAACTGGTAGCTAAGGTGAGGTGCTTGTCTGGAAAAGATAAAAACTTGTGGTTTGGCTGTTCATAGTGAAGTGCTGAGTGTTGAAAGATTGAAGTCAGAGGGCATACAGATCACAAAGCATTTCAGTTGGCTTTCACAGTGACGTCACATTGCACGTGAACTAATTCTGCCTGGAGGGCCTGCTTAATTTGCAATCAAGTTAAGAAATTAAGAAATAATTAAGAAATTAAGAAATACATTGTATGCTAGAAGACTAAAACCAGCATGAAAGAGCAATGTATATTTTTCTACAAATTTTTTTGGTAGCTGCAGCTCAGTGGCTTTGCTAGACTGTACAATATCATCACTTGACTGATAACATATTTGCTATTTGCAGTATGGTTGAGGGGTTTTTGCCATACTGCCTTTTGCAAATCAATTAAGACATGAGTCTAATGTGCCAATCTAATTGTTGTTAAGGAAACATTTCCTGGTTTGTGGGGAGGCAGACTAGACGACCCTGTAGGAATGCTACAGGAAAATATAGTAGCGCTACAGGAATCTGAAGCCATTTTCCAGTTTTAGGAGAGATATATAACGAATGAAGCAAATGCCAGTAACCTTAGGCTGTGTTTATCCTGCTGTGCAAAGATTTGAGGTCTCAAGGAGTGCTGGTGACTTAATGGCTGTTGAGGAAGGAAAAGGGATAAAGTTTCATCTCATACAAATCTTTTGTCAACAAACTTCTGCATGTGATGTAGCCAGTCATAAACACTGGTCATTTACTACTGAAAAAACTCCCATCCATACAGAGTCTGCATTTCCACAGAATGACAGAATTATTAAAGCACAGGGTGCCACCATCCAAATGATAAGTAAGAGCCTGACTAACACTTGTGCAGTCAGAAGAGTTAATTTTCAGTGAAAATCCTCCACAAAGGTCCTGACTCTAGTCTGTGTGCAGTTTATGGCAGAATAAATGCTGAACACTTCCAGTTGTGAATGCTCAGAAACTGTGTTTACTTTTAAAAATAAAGGCTGCCTTTGCAAATTGTGTATGCACTTCAGTTGTTCTCCTCCTTCATCCTTTCTCCACATGGGTCTTCACAAGGCAGAACTTCACTAACATCTCTTCCAGTCTCAATATCTTTCTCCAACCTTGTATTTTTTTTTTTTCCTTCCCACCCCACATCTCCCACCAGTCTTCCTTGCTGACCCCTCTGCTGCCATTTTTCATTGTATTTCTGCTTAGTTTGTTCCACCACGTTTTTCTGGCATGTCTTTCCCTCTTCTGTCCTCTCTACCCTAGTTGCTAACTTCATTCTTAGCAAATGTGTATCTGAATTTTTTCAGACTGTTTGACTGAAGGCAGACAATCTGCTTAAAATCTTTCCATTTCAGCGGTTAAACTTGTCAAAACTAAAGCAATTATAAATGGGTTTTGTTTGCTATGTCCTTAAAATCCAGCAATATTTTCATGAAAAGATGAAAATTGAAATGGTGTTCTTGGGTATGTAATGCACTGTTATTGTATTGGCATGCAAAATAAAAATAATGAAATTCAGTAGCAGTTATAATTAATTATTAATCAGAAGGGTCTCAGAGATTCTGAATTATGAACAGAAACATTCTTCTAAATTATCCAAAAGTATACAGAGTCCTAACAAGGTTTGTTGGAGCTTTTAATGATGCGAAGCACAAAGACCCTGATCCTTCTGTGCTCAAGCCCAATTTCATGCTTTGCACTGCATCTCTTTTATTAGGTTTGTTCAGATTTACTTAGTGTATCACTTAAAATAGGATTCTGTAAACATTTTAACCTTAGCTTTGCTATATCTATTTACATGCTCTCACGTATTTGCAATGCAGTGTCTGTCCTTGTGCTGTGGATCTTTTTGATGCAAGCTGACTGTAAATTTGAACATTTGATGCTCCTGAAGTTCTGATAGGTCAACATTTGTTTTCATCTTGAAATGAGGTTAAGTGTTTGGTGTATCAGAAGCTTGCATTACAAGCTTCCAAAAAGAAGTAATTTTGAAATACAAATTTTCTTTGAGGACCTGTGAGGGAAAAATAAACATAATAATAGAAAATTCTGTACCTAGTCTATTTGTTTTTGCATTCAGTTTTGAGAACCAGTGAGAGATACAAGCTATCCATGCAGCTGTTTAATTAAAACCACAACGACTTGTAAATAAAATCACTTATCTAAATTAAAGAGTTGTAGTCATCATGCAAGAAATTTTAGGAAAATATGAAAAGAACTGTACTGAGAAACTATTCTTTCAAAAAAATTTTGTTTTCGATTATCTCCCAAAAAGTTAAACTTTTTTTCCCCCTAAAATGGTTTAATAAAAAGCGAATAATGCATTAGTGGTAAATAGAGTTATTTGAAACATTTTGCTCCATTCTTAATAAATAAGAATATTTTCATGTTTTCCTTAGAAGCTTGAGAGTAATATGGACATAATTTTCTATGTTAATTAAACTGTAATTTTTCAACATACTTGTATACCTTTGGAATAGTTTATGTTAATGTTTATTTACTTCTGTAGAGGCAAAAATATATATGTATGCAAATTTATTATTTGAGATGTAGGCTGCACTTTCTCAGATAATGATTCCCAGTTTGAGGAGAAGAGGCTTTTTGTTTCCAATTTTGCATGTGAAAAGTGGTACATGCTGTAAAATTGCTGATCAGTATTTGATAAATACTAGTTTTCAGTTAAGCAATTTTGGATGTGAAAGAAATTTTTTTTAGGTTTTTTGGTCTTTTTCTTTGGTTAGTTGGTTGGTTGGTTTTTTTTAGTTTTCTTTTCTGAATTTTTCAAAAGCACCACAGTTTCACCGCCACAAATATTTAAGGAAACCTTAAAAATGAAGCTGAATATTACAAAAAAACTGATTTCAGTCTGCAAAAGTAGCGCCTGTACGTTGACTAAAACAGGTGAGCAACTAAAAGTTTACAGCAGTAATGATTACTGATATAAGTTGTAATAAATTCCGAGACTCAATCTGCTAATTACAATTTTATTTATTAGCAGCAAGCAAGCAAGGCAAAAGCAATTACAGTGCTGGGCGGCAGGGGAGTCTCTGCCCCACCAACTGCCGCGCCTTCCGCCAGTTCCAGTTCCTTCTTATACAGTCTCTTTTCCAGTTGAAATGTCTCTTCTATGGTATTCTGCACATGTGTGACTTGTTGCTAGGGGGTCTTTTTCCTCCTGGTGGTCGCAGAATGAAGGTTAGTAGTCATCCTCCGGTGTCTTTTGGTTGACCTCTCCTTGTATGGTCATTATGCTCAAGTTCCTGGAACTAAAAGCTGATTAAGCAAGTACAGATAGGGATTAGGCAAGCACATATTTGTCTCTGGCTCTTATCTAGGTATAGGCAGCTGGTTTCCTGCTACTTGATATTTAGTGAACAAAGCATCCTGTATCCTTCACATAAGTTGTTCCATTAGAAAGCACACACTATAATGTCTGCACTAGTCATGAGCAAAACAGTACAAGTTAAGTGCTTTAAAAAATGTACTAACCAGAAACTATTAACTCACCATGCTCACCAATAATTTTCCATAATGGATGCTTGAGAATCTTGTCATTTGTTAGGAGCCAATTTGCAAAGAAATAGGAAAATTTGTCAAACAAATGGGCTTACAATAAATCATATGGTCTGTTTTCCTTGCATATGCAGTTGGCTTCAATAAATCCATCCTTTGAAAATCCCTGAGCTCCCTCAGACTACCAGTCTACTACTACTTCAGAGATGTCAGGCTTAACATTACCTGAAGACAGATTTTATAAAACTCAAAGGATGTTTCACCTCCCAACAACTATAAGGAAACAGATGTTGTAGAATGATTATTTAGCACTAGTTTCTAAGGACAAGTGATTATATTCTGGTATCAGATATATGAAACATTTCATAGAATCATGTGTTTTCATTGCTTGCATTATGGACTCCTTTGAATTGCTACTCTTTCATGTTGAGATATTTTAATAAAGCATGTAATGTAAGTATATAATATAGATCTATATATGAATTATATGTTCTATTATACACAACATGAATGTAATATATAAAAATATATTATGCACTATTGTGTAGTTATATAGCTATATGTCTTTTCAGAGGCTGGAAAGCTGCCCAGCAGAAAAGTGCAGGGAATTAAAAGAGAGAATTGGGTTGTGAGCTGTAAAACCTGCCTGCAGAGGCACATGGCAGCGCAAAGGAGCACACGGCGGCACACAGAGGTTTGTCTCCACCGGACCCTTGGGGGAGGAGGTGTCACAGGGCAGAGCCTGCCGGGAGCTGACGGACGGGTGAACAGCGAGTGATCACCCCACAGAAGGACATTTGGAAAGTGTGTTGTTGATGTAGCAACAGTGAGAACGTTAGGAAATACTGTGCCTTAGAAAAGTGTATAACACCAGCTCATTCCTTTGAATAAACGATTCAGATTCCCTGCCGGTCTGGGTCTATTATTCAATCAAAATGGTGTCCCTGTGTGAGGAATTTATTATACGCCTATCTGTGCATCCGTCAGTGAGCCCCGTGGGACTTGAAGTGCTGCTGCAAGAAGCAGGAACGCTAGCCAGCGATAATCCCTACAAGTTGTAGGTGAGCCACGGGGGACGGAGGGGATGGAGTATCCCAAGAACAGGACATCCCAGAGACATTAAAACAGATTTTAAAGAAACATGGCAGGAAAGTTGAGTCTTCAGATTTGAACAGACTCTTGCTCTGGGCAAAGAACAGTGATTCAACTTTAGATAATGTCTTTGATCCTCAGACATGGGATGCGTTAGGGGACGCGTTGTGGGACCGAGTTGTGCAGCGCTGACAAAGCTTTTGTGTCCGTGGACGACAGTGTGCAAAGCGCTCATAGAGCATGCAGCACCCAGAGACCAGATAAAGAAAGACACTTGGGCCACTGTGGCAGCTGTGCCAAGCCCTTCTGAGCCACCAGCGAACTGTAAGTCTGTCAGGACTGTGGGAGGAGAACCAGAAGACCCATTTGACCCCGGAGGGAAGCCAGACGGTACTGTAAAAAAACTCATGCCACTCTGCGCCATGCGGCATCAGCTGGAGCCAGGTCGCGGCAAGTGGCTGGAGCCAGCGGGGAGCACGTTCCCTCTCCATTTGCTTTCTGCAAGAGTACCGCGGCGGCGGCAGCAGACGCGGCGAGAGGAGAGCATGCAGCACTGCGAGGGCGCGGGACCGGTGAGCAGCCGCACTGGCAAGCACATGGCAAAGCTGTGCCATGGCGGTGAGGGCGCGGTGCCAGGGAGCGCACCCGGGCAAGCACACGGTGAAGCCAGAAAGCAGTGGCGAGCATGTGGCAGAGCTGTGCCGTGTCAGTGAGCACGTGCTGGCGAGCACGTGCTGGCGAGCACGTGGCAAAGCCGCACTGCGGCTGTGCCCGGCGGCCGCCCCCACACTGCAGACGGGCGAGATTGGCGGTGCTGGAGGCTGATGAGGCCGCACCTCCGCCCAGCGCATGGCGGGGACTGTGAGCGGCTCTCTGCATGTGAGAAGTGAGGAGACAGGCCAGCAGACCGCTGCCAGCCACCGGGCCCACACGCCTGCGCGGCCGCCAGGCCTGCTGCTACAGCCAAGCTCCCGCCTCCTGCCTCTCCCTTGGGGGTGGGAGGAGGGGATGCAGCATTTTGCCCCAGCTTGTGCGAGAATAGCTGCAAGCTAAGTATGTCGTCCCTGCAGCTAGTCCATAAAATCTCAAAGACGGCTTTGTTTACCACAGCCCCTTGTAATAGCCTGCATTGTTTTGATTGCTTTCTGTGATAGATAATAATTATAATTTGTAAGCTACTTTTTTAAGCAAGAATTAAGCTCGTTACGTTTTAAAACCTCTTAGAAACTTCATGTTAATAGAACTGTAATTTTCCAAGGCCTAGATTTGTATATGTTCTGTGAAATGGTGAAGTATTTAAGCAGTTAATGGTATTACCTTACTTATTCTTGGTGGGCACTTGTTGTATTAGATGTATCATTTTACTATTCATAGAAAACTGCATGTTACGGCAAGTTGAAAGATGTTTGTTACATATTGTTAGAACAGAAAAAGGGGAGCACAGGGATCGGGTTTGCCCCCCGTGAAAGGACTGTAACGAAGTTTACATGTTCTTAATTTTTCAATCACATTCAAAATAATCACAGGATGTTAATAAAGTTTTTAAACAATTTTGTAAGTATTTTAGAGAAACTTTCTCAGTCAAGGCTTAAGGCTCTGGTCAAGCCCTAGCCCTGGCTGACTAGGGATTTATATCAACAGACCCAAGTGTTTCTGCTCTAAAAGTGTAATCAAATCATTTTGACTTGCTAATTTGATCTTAAAAAAGCTGGACCCTCTTTCAAAGTAAACTTAAAAGTCTTGCCTGGGAAAGACTTTCTAAGTCCTCACTGTGAAACAGGACCTTCCAGCAGTTGCAGACTCTGAGTGATGGTAAAAGATTTAGACAACTTTATGTTGTTTCTCGAAGTTCTATCTGTTCAATCAGTGACATAATTCTTATTTGTACAAAACAGAAAAGGGGGAATTATGGGGAATTATAAGAGAGAATTGGGTTGTGAGCTGTAAAACCTGCCTGCAGAGGCCCATGGCAGCACAAAGGAGCACATGGCAGCACAGAGAGGCTTGTCTCCAGCGGGCCCTGGGGGGAGGAGGCGTCACACAGCACAGCCCTAGGAAGTGCATTGCTGATGTAGCAACACGGGATAGGTCACGCCATATAAGGAGATACTGTGCCTTGGAAAAGTGTACAAAACCAACTCACTCGTTTGAATAAATGATTCAGGTTCCCTGCCCGTCTGGGTCCGAGATTCAATCGCCGACAGAATCCTGGGGGTTCAGGAAGAAAGCAGCTGAATACGAGCCAGCTGTGCCCCAGTGGCCAAGAGGCCAAGGGCACCTGGCCTGTGTCAGCAATAGTGGGGCAGCAGGAGCAGGGCAGTGACCGTCCCCCTGTGCTGGGCACTGCTGAGGTCACACCTCGAGTGCTGTGTCCAGTTCTGGGCCCCTCAATTCAGGAAGGACTTTGAGGGGCTGGAGCATGTCCAGAGAAGGGAACAAAGCTGGGGCAGGGTCTGGAGCACAACTCTGATGAGGAGCAGCTGAGGGAGCTGTGGCTGTTTATCCTGGAAGAAAGCAGGTTCAGGAGGGACCTTCTTTCTCTCTACTGCTCCCTGAGAGGTGGCTGTAGTGAGGTGACATCAGGCTCTTCTCCCAGGCAACCAGTGACAGGACAAGAGGAAACAGCCTCAGGCTGCACCAGGGGAGGTTTAGATGGGTATCAGAGAAAATTTTTTCACTGAATGGGTTGCCAAGCACTGGAAGAGGTTGCCCATGGAAGTGATTGGGTCACCATTCCTGGAAGTGTTGAAAAGTCATGTAAATATGGTATTCAGGGACATGGCTTAGTGATGGATGTGGCAGTGCTGGATTAATTGCTGGACTTGAGGATCTTGGAGGTCTTTTCCAAACTAAATGATTCTATGATTTTGTTATTATATGGCATTTAAACACTACTTTTTAGGGTTTACTAGAACCTTTTATTAGCATTTTCCCATGACCTATCTTGATTCCACCAGAAAAATCTCTAGTAAGGGTTTGAAAGATTTTAATTTTAACATCTCAACAGAGATAGTACAGCCTACTACTACAGACTTCAGCTTGGTCCTGGAAATCACATATCAGTGACTTTTTTAATCTGTAAGATTGAATACCATTTCTATCATACTTACATGGGATTTGAACAGAAGTATATGCTGCTAGTTCAACAGAGGATGTGAAAGTTACAACTTAAGGAAATATTCTCAAATTGTAGGTTTAGAAGTCTGGGAAAACATGGAATTACATCCTCACTATGGTCTGAACAGTTATAAAGTTCTATGCTTTTACTTTTAAAACTATCTGTATGAATAATTGGAAGGTAGATGACAGTTATTTACATGAAGTCTTCTTCATTTCTCACTGTCACAGATATCACATCAATGTTAGAGGAAGCAGTTTACTAAATATTTCTGAGCAACTTCATAATTCATTTTATTATAAATCCCATTTTAAATAATGGGATGTTCTACCTGAAATTTATCCCTTCCCCCATGATTCCATCCAAAAGACATGCATCAATATTTCCTGCTGTGTTTTTATTTACCTCTACAGCTGAAATTTGTCTAAAAAATTCCATTTTTTAAAATCACATCAATTCTCTGTCACTTGAATTATCACTCTGAAATGTTCACTTTTTTTTCTTTGAAAGTACAATATTTTAACAGCGGTGCAGGAAGTAATTGACAACTACTCTGTTGTTTTTGAATGGATTTTTCTGGAATAGTAACACAGGAAAAAGAGGTTGGAGGTTTTTCCTCAAAATATGGTACATTCTAAACATTTGGGTTTTTTCTGATTTGGAAACAATAAACATTTAATTTTGAAACAAGGGGGTTTTTTTGTAAAATACGTTGAAGTAAGCCAGTTTAATTTTATGTTGCAAGTCACAATGTAAAGTAAAAAGATAATAAATTTAAAATTTCAAGCCAAGGAAGAATAACATTCTCAATAAGACACTCTCCCAAAAGTGGGATATTTTGACTGCTTTAGATTCTTTTGATTAACTGAAAAATCATATTACCTTGAAAATATAAATATCACAAATTATACAATTATAAATCAAATGATATATTTTATATTGTCCATCTGTGAAAACACCATGAAGTGTTATAAAGATGTTACAAAGACTTTATAGGCCATCTGATTGCACAAGGTTACTTGTGTGTGGTGGAGCAACTTCATTATATCATACTAAATTATTATTTTTAATATTAAGTCTATTTTTTTTTCAAAGAATCAGTAAATTTCTGCTAATCTTTTTATTTTAGGGTAAACCACATCAAGCAAAAGGATGTTCCAGGTACGACTGCAGTAATTTTTACTTAAGGTTTGCTCTGTAAGGCGTGGTGACCATGTTAGAATTATTATTACATTGGACAAGTGAAAAACCCAGTGCTTTATGTCTCCAGTGTGTTCTGTCTTCAGTGCTTGTGTCTTCCCCTTTAAAAAAAAAATTATAATAATTGCTTAAAAGACTACCATATTGGGATTTTTCCTAATGAGCTATACCACGCCAGTCTCGAGTATAATTGCTTTTGTAAATGTTAGCTGCTGTAGGAAATTGGGATTTTAATTTACTGAGGGAAATAACTACTCAACCATGCAGTGTTTCTGACATGAACTTGATCCTGGTATGATTTATGAGGTGATAACTTTGATTCAATAGCTGGTACACTCATTGTAATTCACTGAAAGGTGACTGATTTGATGTACAGTGGTTGCAACCTAAAAGGTAATTCTCTTTTGGGTGCTTCCCTAGGTTTGGGAGAGAATCCACATAGCTAAAAGGTGAATATCACTGAAAATGATGACTTCTCCAAAGGTGGAATGAACTTTCACAATGTGATCTCTGCAGAAAAATGTTTGCTCTGATAAATGTATCTAATTCCTACTCTGATAGGAGATTTAGTCTTGTAGAGCTGCTTGGTGTTTGGTCCTGGCCAACTCCAGAAAATAATTTAAACTTGAGGTGTGTCATAGAATTCTACTATTTCAGCTCCAGCAGTAACACAATACTGCAGGTTTCTATCATAAAATCACTGTGAAACACACAATCTGGAGTTTTATTCTGTCTGGTTTTTCTGTAGCTAGAATGTTTACATTATATACTAAATGAGGTTAATTTCCAGACTGACAATGCTGCAAATTCAGCCGGGTTTGTGAATGTTGTATTACACCTTTTATCAAAAGGTGGTTTGTTTTGCTCTGGGTTTTTTTCCATACAATCAATAGATGTAAACAACTGGGATTTTTTAATGAAGTTGTGCTTCATCTATAACTGTATAAAATAACCCTGAAGTTAAGCACCTGAAGTTACAATCACTTATAACTTTGTCTACCTTATGCTTTCTTGGAAATATATGCCATAACTTAAAAAAAATCAGTATTTATGGGTGTGTCTTAAATTTCTGTTAGATTTAGAAAAATAATTATGAAGTTTGGATTTATGAATACCTGATTTTGACAAGGGGGCAGATTATGTTCTTACATCAAGGTTACACAAGGTTATATCATCTGGTATAACCATTGACTAGGGTTATTCTGAATTTATATTCATTTAACTGAGAAGACTGCTTATATCTAATTTTTTAAGAGAATGTGGTGATTTTTGCATTACTAAATCTTTTTTACTGAATAAATCTGTGTAGGCAGTTCACAATACATGTTTCAAGAGATATTTTACTCTTCTACTACACTTAATTTTATTTGATTTTCACAACTCTGCATACGTACCCAGTGTGGAAAACCCTTATACTGTCTTTTAATATATGAATCTAGTGCTTCTGAATAGATCAGTATTCCCAAAGGCTGGAATACTGTTCACTGGAATTCTCTCTGTTCACTGAAAACACATAACCAAATGCAGGAAAGGTTTAAATTTTTGTCTGTCTTCCTTGTGCAAATAAAGGTCTGAAATTGCAATCTCTAAATAAGAGTATCATTGAGATACTCTTTTGAGATTTAGGAGTTCATTGAGATTTAGGAGTGAGTGCTGAATGTACCAAGGAAAGTGTATTTATTTGGCCTGGATGTGTGGTAACTGTGTGGCTAATTCATTTCTCTTCAGGCTGCTAAGCAGCCATCTCATGGAAAGAATCTATGAATTACCACTGAATTAAGCTAAATTTGAAGAATTAAATGATGATGCAGAACATCCAGTCTCATGACTCATTCATTTTCTAATTATTAATGTCTGGACATGTGGATAATCCAGGATTTTTTTAAAAGCAGAATTACAAGTGAACTCTTTTGATTATTTTACTAATGTTTGTCTCTTTAGTTTCAAAGTTAAGATTCAGGAAGCTTCACGCTTATATATTGTACAAACACATGGAAAAAACCCCAATATTTTTATGTGAGTTAGTAGCCTATTCTGTTTTTAGGATTTGTTTGGTATCACAATATGATTTCATTTAGGTGGAACATCTGTGGGTGCCATCTAGCCAATGCAAAGCAGTGATAACTCTCAAGTTGCAGAATGTTATTCCTGACTTTATATAACAGAATTTTGAAAAGCGTCCAAGAATGGAGGTTCCACAACCTCTCTGAGCAATGTGTCCCTGCACTTACTTGCTGTTTCTGTGGAAAATTTTCCCTTGTTTTGCCCTTGGATAATGCAGATTTTGCCTGTTGTCTGCCTCTGTAACACACCCTACTAGGTAGCTGATAAAATCAGTCTTGGGTTATTCTTCTGTAGGCTTCCTCAGCATCTTGGTACCTCAGATGGATGGAAAGTACTGATTATTTAAGGTCAAAACCACAAAGAGTTAAACTAAGTGAATCCTGCTTGGTATCTCCGGGTTTTGGTTTTTTGGTTTT
This sequence comes from Corvus kubaryi, assembly GCF_017639235.1. Taxonomy (NCBI): domain Eukaryota; kingdom Metazoa; phylum Chordata; class Aves; order Passeriformes; family Corvidae; genus Corvus; species Corvus kubaryi. The sequence continues at coordinate 879,346 of NW_024581095.1, read as the reverse complement.
TTTTTTCGGGCGGGTTTTTTGGTTTGTTTTTTTTTTTTTTTTTTTTGTTTTGTTTTTGTTTTGGTTTGGTTTTTTGTTTGTTTTTTGTTTTTTTTGGTTGGTTGGTTGGTTTTTTTTGTAATGCAGACAAATGGCTTTTTTAATTTAGCCTGAAAATTTCAGGCTTGTTTTCTGGTTTGAATAATTTTTTGAACTACTATCCAGCAACACTGTAAATGAGTATGAGGTAAAGTGAAGTGACAGAATAGGAGGAGAGAAATAGTTGAAATATTTTCACAGCTCAAGAAATTGTGTGTATCAAAGGGGATAATATTGAACCATTTAAAAGAATTTTCTCTTGTTTCCTGACATTTCTGTCATTTTAAATTATCTTATTTATTGTCTGTGGTTCTAATGTGCCATTTTAAAAATTAAGAAAAAAAAAAGGCAAAAGTCAGTGTTCACATTTTAAATGAAATCCTGCTTGCATAATCTGTGAAAAAAAAATAGAAGAAGATCTGTGATTCTAAAGAGTCTACAAATACTCTACAAATACTAGTCCTGCCAGTATTTGTAGAGAGCTGCTATCCATAAATGCGTGTGCAATAGATGGTCTAATTGCTTCATTCAGAGTTGCAGGATATGTGTTCTCTTTCTTGATGACAGCAAACTTCATGTTGTTTCATATTCACTGTATTGAAGAAGATCAGTGCTGCATATCCTTCACAGAAGCATCTGCTTGCATTAAACATTTCTTGCTCTTTCCCTGTGACAAGTGATTTATTGTCATGTTTGACAGTGCTTGTGTTTGTGTCATGTCAATACTGCCCAGAATCTTTTTTTTATAATTCAGTAGTGTTTGAGTACTTGTCATTTTAAAATCCATTTCTTAACCCTCACATTACTCGCATTGTCCAAACTGGCAACCAGGCTGCTTCTTAGAAGGATCTGAAATTTTTTAAGCCTGAGTTAAGCATATTGTCAGATCATTTATATGTCTGCATGTTACTTGTGACTGCTCATGTGTCTTTATCCACTAGGAAATAACTGATGATGTTCCTGCTGTAGAAAAGAAAGCTGAAGATAAAATAGCTTTGCAGAGATAGTTTAAAATAAATATGCATGTACAGCAGTAGCCAGATAATATCTGATGTTTGGTATGTTTTCTTATAATACAAAAGTCAAAGCATATGCCATATGAAACAGCTTACCTTTATAAATTCCAAGGTTGAGTATCTCTCTCTGTATTTTCACTAAGGGTTTTTCTTGTTTTGTTTTTGTTTGTTAGTATAGTTTTTAATTGCATATAGTTCCCAATCCCTGTGGTTTTTATTGGTGTAAGTGAATCTTCTATTCTTGCTTTCTTTTATCCTACAGACATGCATATTTTTTGTTCAAATTACGTGCAAATATAGTCACACCACAATTCCATATAAGAGAATTGTCCACAGAGATGAATGAACATTCCAGCAATCAAGGTATAAACCTCTATTGTCTGAGCTAATGGAGATACCTGGTTTTGCTTATTCTAGCACTTTAGCCACCATGCTCCCCTTCTTTCTCTTTTTTCTTGTCCTTTTAACTTTCCTAACTTTTTGGTTTTCGTCATGCTTTTTGCCCTAGGTAATATTTCTAATTTTTTTTCTTTTCTCTTCTTTCTCTTCTTTCCCCAGCATATCAGCTCTGTGTTTGCATGACTTATTTTATGTACATATTTTTTCCCTCTTTCCAATTGTATGCTCATGTGTAACCAAAGGGACAACACAAGCTCCTGTCCTTTTGCCTTTTCTCATGTTCCCACATCATCAAATATCTACTTGTCCCCTACATAAAGCATCATTGCCATGAATTCCTTTTTTAACTCTCCAGAAAGAGAGTGCACAAAAAAAAAATAGTGTGTTTTCCCTGAGTATGTCAGGACATCTGAGAATGCTTTTATTAAGAACTGTGATGTAGCTTCCTTTTTCTTTTTTTTCTTTTTTTTTTTTTTTTTTGTGGACTATAAAATTGTATTCTGTGGTATAGCACACAAAAGAATAAAAAAAATGCTACCTACTCACTCCAAGATAGTGCTTACCCTACTGGGTTAACCTTTAATTTACTTATTCAGTTTACTCATTTTTGTGGTTGACCTGTTCTGTTCTGGATTGGATGTATGTACCTGTCATCAGTTGTGGCGGAGCAGGTGGCTGCAGCCACCCAGACCCCAGATGAAACACTAGAACCCAGTGTTTGGTGGGTTAGGCACCAATGTTTAAAGACTGCCTCTGGTTAGGGTGAGATCCCATCACCCCTTGGTGCGGTTATTTACATGTTCTATGTTGATTGGTTCTTGTCCTCCCCTTCCTGTTTTGTGTATAAGTTTGTAAATACTAATTTCCCTTAGTTAAATATGCATCAGTTCTAGAAGCTTCTTTGATACTCGAGACCCCCCCCATTGGCTATTTCCTGTAATCCCTCCTCTGCGTTATTCCCATTGGTTACGTCCTTGTTAATCCCACCTCCTTAACACTACCCTATAGGCTGGATCCCTTATCCCCGCCTTTCCTGCCCTGGGTACAAAATCCCTGGACCCTCTTAAAAATTTGGGGGTTTGTCCCTAGTCCTTCGCCTGCAATAAAGCTGTTTGTGGAATCTACACAGAGAGTCCTCTCCATTCTTTGCCTCCACCTGCGCGCCCTGACAGCCTAGCCCAGGACGAGCTCCTTCGGGTGAGGAGCTCGCTCTCTTCCTTGCAGCCGCAGACACAGAGGGTGCAGCCAGACCTCTGCGCTTCTTGTTACCTGGCTAGCGTGCCCTCAATCAGTTAGTTCAAGGACACTATTTGTGGAGAAGAAAAGTTTGCAAGAGAGAAAAGGTTTTTCTTCTTCTCTCAGGATGGTACTTCTAGTACTTGTGAGGGTCATTCAGAATCTGATTATTCCTTCAAGCCTGCTTTTTTACTGTGTATAAGTTTCACACTGGTTAAACATGTACAAGCAGCTAGCCTAATGCCCTCTTGAAAAAGTTGTGAAGCAACATCTAATTGCTTGACTGTGAGGCTTATTTTAGTGATTTCTTCCTGCAGTCATGATGTTTACACCATTTACGGCTTGTCCAGAATGGGATATCATGTTTGTTCTTCATTTGTCTGTTTGTGAATGCAATGCTTGACCTGTTTTGTTTTGGCTGACAGCGCAGAGGCAAACTGGCAGTAAGCACCTCTGTGGATTTTAAAAGTCGTATTTATTGGTGCAGGATGAGGTTGCATTTATGACTCATCTTGTCCTTGCAAATGGAGAACCACACCACACCACACCATATATGTTGGGGTTCCTCCCCCCTGGCATGTGATCCTGGGAGAGGGACCCTGGGGTAGAGGCAGGGCCAACAGGGTTTCCCTGCTCCCTGGTCA
>NW_024581095.1:735298-875963 GCF_017639235.1 Corvus kubaryi | reverse complement strand
GGGCCTCGTTGTCTGATACACGTGTTGCAGAAATTCCCACTGCAACACATATAGCTCTTAAATGTACCTTTTATGCCAGTGTGTGAGTGAACCTTTGCTGGATTGTGCCTCAGAACGCGGAGCTCTGTCACTGTTAAAGATCAGGGTCTGTGCTCCTCACCTTGAGAAAAATAGCTAAAATACTGTATTTTAGTTTGTGCTCAAACAGCCACAGGAAGTTAAGTAGTTTTTGTTTATTATCCATATACTTCCTTGATCAGTTTATGATATTTTTACTTAGAAATAATACTTTTTTTTGTTTTAATGCTGGCATTTATGCTTGTTTTCTAGTTTTCTGTGGACCCAAACCATGTAAGCTGTTTTGCAGAAGTGGAGGCTTTGTTACCTGGGAGAGTATTTAATAACACATTTAATCTTTCATTTATTTTGTCAGTGTAATACTAATGTACTGTGTTGGCATTCACTATTCTCCTAGTAGTCTCCTCTACATACTTTCTCTGATCATTGATTGACCCACTAAGGGTTTTACAGATTTCTGTCATATTCCCTCAAGTTCTCTATTTTGTCTAAGAAGTCTGAGCCTGCTCAGCCGTTGTTTAAAAGGAAATAATTTTATGCTTTTAGATTAAGCAACAAGGAAGTCTGAGTACCTTCCACTTGTACCACATCCTTTTTGAGACAGAGAGACCAGAACTGCAGATAACACTCATGGTGCATATCCAACATGAATTTATATAGCAAAGCAGTAACGTTCTTAACGCAACCGGGGGCTTGTCACCACAAGCCCTGGCGTGCCCTCGGGCAGAGGGGACGCAGCGTTAGCCTCCACAGCATCCTTGCTGGACGGCTCAGTGGAATCAGCGTGGGATGGGTGCGTGCGCTGGCTCCTCCTCAGAGGAAGCACGTTGTCGGGCAGCCGGTGGAATGGCTCGCGTTAGCCCGGAGGCAAAGAAGGCGGGAGGGGCTTCTGGTGTGAGTTCCAACAGGTTTATTTGCAGGAGGGACCAAGGACCAGAAAAAAGCGCTGAGGAGATGTGGGCTAGCCCCCTTTATGGGGGGGTGGAGCAAGGCAGGGAAAGGGAAAACAACCAATGGGGTACAAGCAGAGGGGAGGATACAATTTTTCAGAACAAATGGGGAGAACAGGGAGGCAGGAGTCATAACAGGGAACCAATTAATAACTACAAAAGGGAGAACTTTCTGGAACAGGGGGAGGTAATTTAGGATTGGGAGCCACCCAGGGGGAGGTAACCTAGACCGCAGTGATCTCTTCTGGTGACTGACATTTGATGGTTTCAGCCCAAGAGCAGGCTGAGCCGCCCCAACACGTTCTCTACTTTATTTGCTAATCCTTTCTTGACATTTGAATTGCTTATCTGTTCTCGTTTATTATCTCTCATGACCACCAAACTGCTTATGAGACTACTCAGGAGCAAGGTCTTGGGGCTAACTGGACAATTGAGAACAATTATATCTTCACATGTAGAAATCTTTCCTCCACACCAGCCTCTGCCTGGGTGACATTTAGTCACATTCAATCTCTTTTACCATTTTAGACCGATTCCTTGGTCATGCAGCCATTCATCTCAGTCAGTCCTCATCCTTATGATACCAAATAACTAAGCTGACAGCAAAAGTTCCTATTCCATTCCATCTCCCTTTTTTCAGGACACATACAAAAATGTTGGAGAGCCACATATACCTGTGGAACAGATAACTTCCCTCCATTTCAAGAATTGACCAATATTTTATTGCTTTTCTGGTTTTGTTGTTATTATTATTACTATTTTATTTAGCCAAACAAAAACTTCCCTTTTGTACCATGGCTGCTTACTTCACTAAAAAGTCAGATATTGTGAGGAATGATCCACAACAGAAGGATCTTCCATGGAATCTACAGAGTTTCTTCTTGAAGGCAAATGTGAATAATTCCTTTGACCTCGAATTCTATGTAGTTTTACTTGGCAAAGTGTACTCAATGAATTTAGGCTTCATCTCTGTTACCCAGGGCCCTCTTTTTCAGCCTCAAGATAGGTACATAAGCCCATGCAGAAAAGAAGATTTCACATGTGTATTAAACTTGAACATTTCCTCTTAGATTTCTCTGGGATCCCAAAGCTCAGCATGTTGTCTGTTTGCATTCCTGTACCATCTCCTCCTTTATCCCTGCACTATGTGCAAGAACTTTTGTTTACCAAAGCCAGTTTCATATGTTCTTGACCCAAATATCTATTAGTGTCTCCAGTTGAACATCACAGAACCTTTATTGATACCTGTGCTGGGAATTCAGAAGATTTTTCCATATAACAGGGTTTTGTAAATTGAGGGGTAACAAAAAAAGGAAGATGTGAATAAACAGCAGATATTCTGACTAATCAGAGAATAACTGTGAACTGTCAGCAGGAGGTAGCCTTGAAAAACACAAATATGAACCTAAGATGATGGGAGAAGAATTCTTTGAGAACAGAAAAATTTTAGAAGGGCTCATGTTCTTTAGCCTACCAATACCCAGGCATGGATGTAATGACATCAAAGGCTTAATCCTAGAGGAGAAATATATTTATGCTAGAAGATAAAGAGGGTAAGAGGACCATGAATTAATTTTAAATATTATGTTAAGCTCCTCAATAATTAATTGCCTCCATTTCTAGAGCACCCTTCCACAGTGAAGCAAACCCCCCACCACTTTTTTTAAAAAAGCAGAACATAAATTAAGCATTTGTGACACCAGGGCTGTGCATTAGATGATTCAGGAGGTGTATTCCAGTCAATCCTTCCTAACACACAGTGAAGACTCAGGTATCTTCTCTGTGACAGACATATTCACAAAGGCTATTGTCTGTAATTTTGTTTTCTGTGTCTAAGGAAGAATTTGAATTAACTTGTTTCATCTAAGTCATGTACAGATGACTGTATTTCTACACACTTTGTTGCCCTATTTTTTGTCAAGTGCTATGAGTTGCGGCTGGTATACTCAGGTTAACACAACACCTGTAACAGCTCTAGCCAGGCATCTCTGGTGTGAATCTCTGATAAGGTCACATCTTGGCACTGCTTTTTGCACATTTTTAGCTAATTTTGGCCCAGCTTGGGCTGTGTTTTGTAGGGGATCTTCTGGGCAATCAACACACAGAAAACCCTCCTAACTCATTTCTGCTGCAAGTCTGTTCAGTGGTGCTCTTCAGGACATACTTATCCAAACTCTAATTGGGTAAAACAAGACAAAGCCTATTCTGATAAAAATTTGAACAGTGTTATTGCCAAGAGGTAGTTTTCCTTCTCCATGGATCATGCAATTAGTGCCACAAAGGACTTTGACTTTACGTTTTAAAAGTTTGATAACTGAAGCTTGTCAGGGTTTTATAGATAGAGACTGATCTTATTCAGTATTTTATATACAGTGTATATCGACCTTTGAATGATAGAGTTTATTTTTTAAGAAGCAATTAAAATTTTTGGGCCCTTGCCCCTGACAGAAAGCAAGATCACTAAGACCATTTTCTCCCAGGTTTAGCTATCTGAACACCTGACTCAAATTGACTGTGAGGGTGCAGCAAAAGAGCTGTGATGAAGGAACTGCCCTTGTTTTTCTGAAGCTCTTACTCCTGCAAGGTATTTAGTGTGTTATAAATACTAACAGAATCATTGTAATAGAACTGATTTGTTATTTATAGCATGTCTTTTTGTCACGCATAACTTAGTATTGTTTAGCACAGATGTAATTGGTAGACTTTTGCAAATATAATTTATATTTGGCTTAAAGGATGGGAAGAAACATCTGTGTTCTTGTCTCTGGATTTCTGTAACGTCTTTGCTGCTGCCATATGGTAAAATTTAAATAATAAACATGATCACGGTATGAAATGTACAGCATATATTCCATGCTAATCCAGTTTTTGAGTAGTTTGTGAAGATTCTCATTATTTAGGCATTCTTTGGCTCTCCTGTTCTGTATCTTCTTAATTGAACAGTTTCATGAGACAGAAGGGAAAACAGATTTGTAAGGAACAACAAGTCTCCATGCTTACCTATCACTAAGTGCCTTAAAAGAACACAGATTTTTTTTTTTTTTTTACAATAGTCAGATAGGAAGTGTACTTCCTTTACAACTTAATTGAAATTTTTTTTGTATCTCTATAAAATTGCCATATTATGATTTAGCAATCTGTATGGAATCTGCTAGCTCAAACTGGTTGCAACAGTCATGTTTTTCCACAAGCATTTCAAGGCAGTTGCCTTGACTTAGATAAGAACTCTTTGTTTACTGTTATAAAACACTTTTTTCTTAAAGAGAACTTTGTCCATACTGTTAAAGTTGAGTGAAGTCTGGATATGGTAAGACTTTGAAAACAGGGAAGTGAAAATGATAAAAATTTTAATAGAATCATGGAATCACAGAATGGTTTGGTTTGGAAGGGACCTTAGAAATCATCTGGTTCCAACCCCCTGCCATGGGCAGGAACTCTTTCCACTGGACCAGATTACTCAAACCTCCACCCAGCCTGGTCTTGAACATTTCCACAGGTGGGAATTTCATCATCAAATTTTCTAAGGGTGCACTCTGTCCCTTCATCTGTGTCATTAATGAAGATATTAAATAGAACTGGTCCCAATACAGACCCCCAAGAGGCACCACTTGTCACTAATGTCCATCAGCACTCTGAGCTGCTGACCACAATGCTTGGATGTGACCGTCCAACCAAGTCTTTATCCATCTAACAGTCCATCCATCAAATCTATCTCTCTCCAGTTTAGAGAGAAGGATATTGTAAGGAACTGCGTCAAAGCTTTACAGGAAAGTGAAAACTGTAGCCTTTCCCTTGTCCACTAGTGCAGCCAACCCATCAGAGAAGGTCATTGTGTTGGTCAGGCAGGACTTGCCCTTGGTGCAGCTGTGCTGGGTGTCTGGAATCACCTCCCTGTCTTCCATGAGCCTTAGCAGAGTTTCTAGGAGAATCTGTCCGTGATCTTCCCAGGCACAGAGGTAAGGCTGAGAAGTCAGAGTTCCCAGGGTCCTACTTCCTACCCTTTTTAAAGATGGGTACAGTGTTTTCCTTTTCCAGTCACCTGGGATTTCACCTGACTGCCACAGCTTCTCAAATATCATGGAGAGTGGCTTGGCAACTACATCAGCCAATTCCCTTGGGACTCTGGGATGAATCTCATCAGGTTCCATAGACTTATGTACATTCAGGTTCCACAGGTGATCACAGACCTGGTCTTCTCTTACAGTGAGCACTTTGCTCCCCATTCCCCATCCTGCTGTCCATCCACTCAAGAGGTGTGAGAAGAGAGGTTGCCAGAGAGGACTGAGGCAAAAAGAGTTGTTGAGCACCTCAGCCTTTTCCTCACCCACTGTTACCAATTTACCAGCATTGTTTATCAGGGGGCTTACATTGTCTTTGACCTTCCTTTTCTGGGTAGCACAATTGTAGAAGCCATTCCTCTTATCCTTACATCCCTTGCCAGGCTCAGTTCTAGCTTTGCCTTGGTCTTCCTCATCCTACCCGTGCACAGCTGTACCGCGCGTCTATACTCTTCCCAGTTCACCTATCCACAGTTGAAGAACTGTGCATTTACTTCTTTCTCTTTAGTTTAACGAGCAGTTCCCTACTTAGCCATGCCACTCTCCTGTCTCCCTTGCCCAATTTCTTACTCCTGGGAATTGCTAACTCTGACGTGCTGTGGAAGGCTTCCTTAAAGATGTGCACCTCTGTTCCACTTGGCCGTTTATGGCATTGAGGCAATAAATAACTCTGTAATTTGGGTTGAACTTCAACACAAATCACTTCTACAGAAATTTTTTTTTAACAGAATTCATTATAGTGAATTTTAAATTCTATATGAAAGTATAAATCCTACCAAGTAGACTTTTAAACAAAGGAATATGAAACAGGACTATTAAGAAACTTCAATCATAAATTAGAAATGTAAAAATGCACGAAATTTCACAGGTAATTCTGTGTTTACTCATGCTTTATATGGTCTAAAATACAGGAATTAAATATTATTTTAATCCATAAAATTTTTCAGAATGTTTCCTTTCAGGCAAAAGTGGACATAGTTGCACTGCAAACTTCTGTTATGCTTGTAACATAGGAATTGAACAAAATCTTCACCTTCTTTTCACGAAGTTTTCTTGAGGAAGGGATTCAAGTTGAAGCTACTAATTTCTTATTGGTCTAAAAATTTCTGGATAATCCAAGAGTAAGTAGAATATAAACCTGTTCTATACTTAATACGACCTAGACTGATAGAATTTTTCCTCAGGCTCACATTGTTTTAAAATATTACATTTACTGAGTGACTTAAGAAATACAGTCCCTATCATATTGACAAAGTATTAAATACAAATAATTGATACCAGAATGTTTCAAAAGGGGTAATTTGAATTCAAACTGTAATTAAAGGATTAAATCTCTTCTCATTCAGAGCCACTAAGTTGAGATGAGTTGTTGAAATCTTGTTATGGATTTGCTCAACCTTACTTTTTCTGTGCCTGAAATGATATCACGTTCTGGTATGAACGTGAGTACAATACAAATATATTGAGAGAAGTTGCCTATGATTAAGCACTCAATCAAATCTATTGCACTTACATTATCTTGTTTGCAATTGTTACCATTGCATGACAAATAACAACTACTGATCTAATGAATGAGAAGAAGCAGTATTTATGAAACAGCATTTGATCAACAAAGAAACAAATTTGTAATCAAGTCTGAAGTGTCTTTCCTTCCTTAAAAAAAATCCATCTACTTTTCCTTCCTTCAGAAACTCAACATACAAATCAGTTCAGTTCTCTGATCAGAGACTACAGTAAGTTTAATGAGAGGGAAAGCTCTGGAAAAGGGTCAAAGCTAATCCTGCCATCACTTATTTCATGAATCAAACCTGCCTTCAGTTTTGAAAAATATTTTGCACACATCACATGGAAGTTACCTGTCAATCCAATTCTTTGAGTACTGTGGACAGAGACTGTCTTCAGATCTCTGCCACAGAGAATCTGCCTGTGATAGAACATCAGCCTGAGGATGGCTAATTCATAACAGTTATTTCTCCACCAAAGTACCTTCAGCTAGAGAGCACTTAAAACATCCTGTCAATTACCTAATGTCATGTCATTAAAGATGTTTTGAATGTGGAGGTCCTTGATAGCCATAGATATATCACAGTAATAGTGTGTGTATACTGAATGCCTTAAATTACAGCTGTCTTCTGCTCAAAATGGATGACTAAATTCCATAGAAAAAGGCACTTCATAGAGTCACACGTAGTCTTCGGAGCACACCAAGTAGGGGTCACTTTTACTTTTGGTGTTTTTCATTATTGGCAGGATATTTGCATTGTGAAAGACATTGTGTCTGAACATACAGAGGAGTGACTGTTGACTGCTTTTCAGCAGTTGCATTGAATTGTCTTTTTGGAAGTTGCTGCAGTTCCCCATTAGTAGCACAGAGAAGTCCCATTCATTGCCTCTATGTCACAATTTCATTATAGAGCTGCTACCGATGATTCTGCTAATCTGTTTCCCTCATCTTCTGTACCCTGAATTTTTTGGATGGCAACTTGATTTATTTCCTTTTCCATAACCAAATACCTGCATGTTTCTAGTCAAGGAAGGTTAAAATTATATATCTTTTCAAGCAAGTGTGCCTTCTTCATAAAACTCTTTTCTTTTGCTAATACCTCTAGTATTTCTGTTCACTCACAGCAGATGCGTGCACTTAAAACATTTTATGACAATACTTTTGGATTATGAGTAACAGCAAAACAAGAAAGAATTAAGTAAGCTCTTCAAATCACAATTGTTACGTCTATTACATATTTCCTGATTTTATGTGCATATGGGTGTGCTTGTTTTCTCAACTATCTGGGAAATCACAAAAGATGGCAAATAAAACTAGATATACATCTATCAATAAGATAAGCCAGTGTAAATATCTAGCAGGACATAATGTCTGAATGTGGCAGAAACCTGTCTTCCTATAGTTTTTCCAAAGGCCTTGGAATTTAGTCAATAACTTGAAGACCAGGCTATGAATCTTCAAATCACATGTTACTTGTTTTTAACCATATGGACCTGAAAGCCTCAAATCCACCAAATTGACATATGCATCTAAGCATCTCTGAGTAAATCAGAAAATGCAAATATCCCAGAGAAAAATACTGCTTTTCATGTGGAATGTATTTATAAATATACTAAACATTGTCAGAGTTCAACTTATTGAGAATTTCTAAATTTTTCACGTGATGGAACTAGCTACAGTTTGGGTTTTAAAAGAATTAGAAGCATGTATCATGGAACATATAGCTGGATGAACATGCAGAAGAACCTGACTAAAAGAGTCCCTGGACTGAAGAACATTTGCAGATGACGAAATGAAGAGATAAAAAACTGCGCACATCAATGGGAAGAGCTAAACAAAGGAGATTTTTCTCAAAGGTTTATTAACCACTCTCTTGATTGTCAGTATTTGAGGAAAGATTTATATCTTGATATTTTTGTGTTTCAACAAGATATTGGCAAGGAGGAAGTTAGAAGAAACTATTGTTCTTATAAGGAGTAACATATGGTCATGGAATAAATTTACTGAGCTGCCTTAGAGTAAAAAATGGGTACTAAATTTAAGAGGTGTGTGTCTTTGGGTTAGCAATTCTGAAGAAAATACGTTTTTTGTGAAAACAATGAAAGGCCAAGTTTCTGGTGCTGGGGTAGTTTCCATGGCTGGATGACAGCTTTGGAGCTATAGCTGGTTGCCTTAAAGGTGTAAATTTTGGAAAAGCAGCTTCCCCAGGAAGCTTGGAGGAAGGTGTTTTGCACAGATTTTACACTGGGGTTTTGTGATCCTAATGATAAAAGAGCTCGGGCCTTGTGAAGTATTATTTAAAATGCCACTTATTGAAGCTAAGGAAAGAGAGGATAGTGTAGGCAACATTGCAGCCCTTCAGTATGTCACATCAAATGACATTGAATGGCTCTCCATTCAGGGCACAGCTTGTTGTGCTGAACCCATATATGTACATTTACACTTTTTTGGCATTTTGATCTCTTACATATTTTTTCCTAATATGGACTGAACTTTTTTTTTTTTTTTTTTTTGGTATAATTGTGCTTTTGTAGGGGGATATTCACAGTAAAAAAAAAAAAATCCTTTTAAACTTTTTTTTGATTAATGGATATGTGAAAACACAATGCTTATATTTAGTTATCTTTGACCTGAGACTGTAACCATAATGACATTGGTTCAGTCTCTGTATGAAGGGGAGAAAAACTCATGTACTAAAGTAATAAAGGTGAGTGCTAGTTTTTCAGACTGTATGATACTGTATCCAGACTAGCTAAATAAAGGCAAAATGAAGATGAACCACAAGAAACCAGGAAGGCCTCTCTTCTCTTTTTCTTTAGTACAATACCCTGGAGATACATTAACTTCTTTTCCTGTTTGTTTGCAAGCTTTTTATTTCTTGTTAAAGAAATGCCAAGAGCTCTGAAATTTCAGTGCATTGATCTGTACCTCTGAATCTCTTTCCTTCATAGTTCTGGGGATAACTTTTTTCCTTATCTGAAAGTCAAACCTCGTATATACAGTGTATTCAACCTGAACTGCACATGAAAATGGCTCAAGAGACTGGAAAAGTCAGGGAGTTTTGGGTTCTGTTTTGGTCTAAAAGAAGTTTTGCCAAAACATTATAAGCCCTGATTTTTTATTATTCAGAATAAAAAGCCAGAAAGTTCATTGCCAACTTCAATTTTCCATTTGGCAAATACCTTACATAGTCGTCTCCCAATACACCCATCTTTTTCTTCCTTGCATGGCTTACAATTACTGTGGATCTTTACAAAAAGCTGATAGCAAAGAGAGAATCCAGACAATCCAGGAATAACCTTCAATTAGTCTGCTGTTATTGCAAAAACTGTCCGCGTATCTTCATACTTGTGGGTTTTGTGTATTCAGAAGAACACAGTTACAGCTCTCTCTTTGTTAGCAGTACACTTGTAGTCTTAAGGTCTGCACTGTGTTTTCCTAAAGAGCATCAGGACACTGTTGATGGCTGGGAATGTCTCAGACCATGGCTTATCCACATCCTCTTCAGCCTGATTATGTACTGGGCTAGGCCGGTGTCTTCAGACATATTTTTATGCTTAGCTTTGCAAATTTTTTCCTCTCTGTCCTTCAAAAATGCACTAATCACTTATCTGCAAAAGACAGTCTTTACTGTAGGCAGCCTCAGTGTCTTCCAAGGCTTCAGTGATGGCAATTTTTAGGTGTATGTACCTGTCTACTAGGTATGTTGCTATGGACAGAGACAATGCTCTTTATTGTTAAAGACCAACAGGGGTTTCTGATGCTGAAGAGGCGTTGTTTTAATTTGGTAGGGTTTTTTAACCTTTGAAGCTCCTTGTGGGTTTTGCCAGCTTTTTCCTTTCTTTTTAACACTTTTTTTGTACCACAGTTATGTCTCAAGCTACAGATTTTGAGAAAAAGTGCTTAAACTGTTGTTTTTAAATTAAGAGCATGAAATTAGAGATTGTGCAGAGGTAGTGCAATAATTCTTGAAAGTGCAGATCTTAAAGTTCAGAACTAGCAGGAGCTTTTTAGTTCTGACAGTGTGAAGTGTGACATTTTAAGTAGCTGCATTATATAGTGTATCTGAAAAGTCTGAAGAGTTTAAATTTGGGTGTCTAAAAATTACCAGTCTGACTAAGGAAGAGACATAATTTTTTTTTCATTTTGAAGGACTGGTATTAACACCAGACCTGCAGATTTTTTTTCTGCAGTGTTACTTCACCAACTCTAGGCAAGACAACTTAAAACCCCTCATATTTTATGCTACCTCTGTCAGGGCAGGCAGGTAGAAATGTACACGTACATTCAACTAACAGAGCAAAAGAGCTGTGAACCTTCATTTCACTTACTACTGCCTTCACAAGCCTAGTAAAGAAGAGGGAGGATCCTGCAGGAGGACAGACGAGCAGGTGAGCATTTCCCCATATGGCTGGCAGTCCTGTTGTACCATTTAAAACTGAAAATTAAATATCCCAATATTCTACAACTTAAGCATATTAGGACACAGATGAAAGTATTTCTTTCTCTGAACAGTTTATTCAGGTTTGGAATATTTCAAATCTCTATATTTAAATGCTGATTGTCAGAACAAACAAGAGACACTTTTCATGTGTGGTAGGAGGTGGTTTTTATCTTCATTTTCATGCTTCCTTAGATATTAAAATAACGAAATGTACTATTTTAAAAACAGGAAGTGATTTGACAGCTCTATTTTCTTCTGCTACTCAGCAGCTCCCTATATGTAGGTCTACAGCATCAGCATAGGCATTGCAGCACTTTCTGGCATGTCTTTGGAATTCTCATTTCTGTTCTCACCGCATCTCTTTAATTTGGTAATAGATGCAGAATTTGCATCTTCAGAAATAGTTGGAGATTTTTTAATATCCCTCACTGAACAGTCTCTTCCCTGGGGCATGCCTTTGCTATTACGGGGCTGTGTGTGCAGCGTAACATGCCAAGGGCTCGGGAATAAAGATTGATATCTATGGAGGAACTATACGATGACTTGTGCTCTCCAGAGGGGGAGGTCTCAAGCCAAGTGCATTTGCAGCCTGTCAATGCTTGTTGGCAGATAGAGATACCCGGGAACACTGAGGTCTCAGAAACAAGAATTTTTGAGTGATTACTTACTAGTGCTACTTTTGTAACTATCCAGAAGAATATTTTCCTGCTGCCTTTTCAAATGCAAGTCTTTCTTCAACTCCTGAACAAAAGCAAACAAATTAACCCATTGGGACCTGAGAACAAGGCAAACCAGATGCTATTTCATATAACAAGATTATGTGTTTAGTTCCCACATGAGTGTGTTTTATCACATCATAATGGTAACAACCTAAACGGCAAGAAGGGGCACTAGGGCTTGGTATTTTGTGCTTGGCTTTTGTGCCTGTTACTTAGACTGAGCAAGACCTATGTGTCTATGCTTGGTGGCTGCCTAGGATAAAATACTACCATTGCTCCTAATGGAAGACTTATCCTTCTGAGGTTTCACTTTCTACTGTTGTAATGCATCTACCATGAAAATAAAAATTATGAATACCAGGAAACTGGAGCACTAATTTCATTAGACTTCTATTTTGATTCCTATCTCTCCCTCTGCTACATGATGCCATTTTAAAAGGAGTGAGGCAGAAGAATGATATCAAAGGAAGGCCAGCTGTTCAGTGATTGTTAGAATAAAGATGGGGAACGTAGTACATACCAGTGTTCTTTGACAGGCTCAGCCACTAAATTCTTACTTCAAGGGTATGCATGCTGTTGCTAAGGAAAAATGGTTATGTGAGTCTCTTACATAATGTCATTAATATTTTGGTTTGAAACATGTCATTCTTGTCATCTTGCAGCTTATGTCTCTAATAGCTGGAGCCCTTACTTAAAGCACTGTTGTCGTGAAAAAAAAGGAAACAAAAGGTTGGTTTAGAGGTACTAATGGAAAAGCTACAACAAAAGAAAGCAGGTTGCAATTTGACTGCAGTCAAGTGATACTGCCTTGGCTTCTTCTACTCAGAAAAGATGAAAGGAGGCTGAATTGTTAATTTAAGACAGTTTTTATTGATAAACCAGAATAAGTATCCATTTGGTATAGGACATGTGGGAGGAGGGGATCAGTACAAGGAAGTGGAGGGGAGGTTTCTGTGGTACCCAGATGACAGATTACATGAAACTAATTTTATCTTGTACATTTCTAAACATGTAATGGTTTATGCATTTTAGATGTGTTCAAAGCTATGCAATCTAGAAATGTGTAATTGAAGACTTGCATGCAATCTTCTCAAGATTTTGTCTTCCTAGGAATTGAACCTCCAAGGGAATGCTTTATTATTCTAAGCTTTCACATGACGCCTCACCCATACTGCATTGTCTGCATTGGCATCAGGAATATTGGGATGATCATTATGAAAAAATAGACTTAATGAATTGTAACAAATGAGTCAAAATATTTTTTAGAAGAGAAAAATTATTAGAGAAAACAACTGGTGGGCAAAATCTTCTCTTCTAGCCTGTCAAGATGCAAAAAAATTTAAGATATTACACTGTTGATTCAAGAAAATTTTCCAAGTTACATTCATAGTCAATCAGATCCATTTCAAACAAAGAGTACTTTACAATCAAAGCATAGATAAGGCTGTCAAGCCACAAAAAGCAGTAATACGTGTTAAAAACAAAAAACCAAGAAAACAAAATAAAACAAACAAAAATCCTCTGGACTAAACACCCCACACTTAGAATTATTTTAGTGATGAAAGCTGAGATTGCACCTGATAAAGGAATAATGAAAAGCTTCTGTTATTCTGGTACTGAAAAGAGCCACTGCCTCACAGCCCTCTCTTCTTTACCTCACTCGTGTAGGGACCATCCCTGAAATTCTGCTGTGTGTGCTAACAGTCTGTGTTGCCTGTGCTTGCCGTAATTTGATTGATTGTTCTGAAAAGTGAGTATAGGACAATTCTTATATCTCCTTAGGCTCCCTGCCAAGTCTACCATTGCCTTTCTAAGAGAAGATTGCTAGAATATTTGAATTTGAATAACAGACCCAGTCTCAGTAATAGTGCTGCCTAAATGCAATTTGCTATTCCAGCAAAAACATTCAAGTATATGCACAGATACATTAAAAATAGCATCATTTTGAATGAAAAAGTAACAATTATTTGTTGTCCCTTAATAACCTCATTTCTAGAAAAAGGAATGGCAGGAAATATCACTTGCAAGGTGATAGGTAAAGATTTTCTGTGCCTGATTTTATCTGCATACAAAATGGATAATATCCATTGAGAAAATAATTTAAGGCTTACCTTAGATTCATGTCTGAGCAGGATGGAAGACACTACTTTTAACTCTTTATGGAGCTGTAAAATTGTATTAGTCCATGCAGCTTATCCCATTTTTTGGGAAGCTGAGTTTGATCTCTAGAATATTCTGTCCAGAACAGAAGCACAACAGATGGATGTTTTACCCATCTTCTGAAGATTTCCATGCTAAGTAAATCTAAAGAACAAGCACCTGGTAACTTACCCCTTTCCTTATGTTCAGACAGAGCAGTGGGCGTGGGTTTAAATTGCTATTTCCTGAGGCAATTGACACCCTCTCAAGCCTTATCCTCATCCACTGCTGTGTATTCCAGAGCTATGGGAATTTGGTTAGAGAGGCCCAGAGGTTTCTCAAACAACACTTTTCTCACACAAGATGTATAGGTCACTAGGTGCCATGTTATTGTGCACAAAGTACTGCAATTTTTACCAGTTTATACTTCTTTATTTGGAGTAGTTAGTTCACATTTTGTCCAGATAGCATAATAGGATCCATTTAGTATTTATCTCTTTATGACTTACAATTTGTGAAGATTTGGAGAAGAGGACATTTCTCCAATTATGATCAGGACAGTGTGAAATCCAACAAAGATGGGCCTGTATTACTTGTAAGTAGAAAAATATACTGTGAAGTGAGGCAACATCAGTATTTTTAATGCATTTTTGAGCATATGTTTTACAGAGTCTTTTGTAAATGTACACTATCCATAGATTCATTGCCTTGATCATTGAACAAAATCATCTACAACCCAACTGAAAGACTTCTGGTCATTAAACTGTCATTATGTAATGTACACTTTCATGTCTTACTCCATGAAATCTATCTATACTTTCCTGATAGTACGAAAATCACTGCTTTCCTCATAGGTTTTTAGTTAAGATCTGTTACTTTGAAATTCCCAGAGGTTAATTCAAATAAAGATGCTGAAAAGTTCTCTGGATTGTTTTTATTGGCTTTGATTGTGAAGGTAATCATCAGTAAACAAGAATACAACAGAGATCCAAGCAGTAAACATTGACCAAATACTGTCAGCAACTGCCTACAAGCATTTTGAATTGAGTGATTTCAGAGACATTGTCCAGGCATATTGTATGGTAGAAGGAGGGTTAAAATCCAATTTTGAGCAGCAATATTTTACAGCCTAACCTCTGACTGACAGATTTTAAGGCCAAAAGAGATCGTTAGATCATCCAGTCACATATGTCTTGCATTTTACAGGACATTATATTTCTTTCACTGACTTGAGACTAAACACGTTTTCTGGAAAGATGACTAGCTTTGATTTGAGAGCACCAAGTAATGAACAATCTACCACTCCCTTTGGGAGTTTGTTCCAGCTGTTATTCACCAATGCTGTTAAATTTTTTATCTTATTTCTATTTTGAATTTTCCTGCCTTCCATTTCTAACCATGGTTTCTGTCTTTCCCTGCTAGATTAAAGACTTCTTTAGTACATTGTGAGGGAGCTTATAACAATCAAGCTACCTGCCATCTGGATTTTTTTTTTTTTTTTTGCTAAGATAAACAGACTGATATTTTTAAGTCCTTGTTCACCTGAATTTTCTGCAGCCTGGAATAATTTTGCAGCTTTTTTTCTATATCATCTCCAATTTTTCAGTGACATTTAAAAAATGAACTGTGTGCAGTATGCAGAACAGGAGGCAGTTTGCCAGTATCAATCTCGCCAGTGCTATCTAGAGGCAGAAAATCACCACTGCTTTTCATTACTCCTCCTCCTTGCTTGTTCCTTCTAGGTTTCATTAAACCGTGTAGTGTCTATATTTTACTGGGAAGTTTTCTTTTTTCTGTAATGACCCAGAATTTCTTTTTCAGACTTCCTACTATGAGGAAATGCTTTTTCATTGTGCAACATATACTAAATTTTGGCTTTGGGTGACATAGAAGGAAAGAATTTTTATTCCTCCGTAAAATATTTTTTTTTCCATTCCTGATCTGTTCCCTTTTGCCTTACCCTTATCTAGTAGGTGTGTGTAACCTTCATGGGCTTCTGTGCTAATGTAATACATACTTCTGAATCATACTTAGAAACATGGTGATTTACACTGTTCACTTCTAGAAACAGCCCCTATTTAATAAGAAATCTTTATTGTCGGTTGTTTTTGCAACTAATCAAGTATCTAATTATCTGTCCTTTTAATATATGCTTTGTTGTACTGTTTACCATTAATTTGCTAATTAAAGGATAAGAGATGCTAAGTCAAAAGCCTCATAAAAATTTTATCTGTGCATTCACAAAGCAAAGTTATAATCTCACCAAAGACTGAATCTGATTTTATTTACAAATTTACAAAATTTTGTAAATTTACAATTTACAAAAAAATTGGTTTTTTCCATTTAGATGATATTAGATGACCTGGATTATATTATTTTCATTTTATTTTTATTTCATGCTAGCTTTTCCATGTGTCATCCTCATATGACATAAATATCCACAATTTCCCATTGGAGAAATCTTAAATTTTCTGAGGCCTTTAGAATGCCTTTGATTTGATAATTAATAGAATACCAGTAAGAAAAGTCCAGAAAATCCTTCAGCCAGCTTACTAAAAATTTGTGGATAAAGTTACACAGACCTGTCGATGTAATGCTAAATAATTCTAATAGATTCTCTTTAACATTGTCCTCAGATAGCAATAGATATTTTTGGATCCCTGTAAAATGTTGTTAGCAAAGCACTGTGTTTCTTTCCAAACCCTGAGTAGAAGTATTTGCTTTATTTTTTTCTCTATTATGATTTACAATTTACTATACCTGTTGTTGAAGTAGTCATGACATTTCTTTATTTCTTGTATACCTTAAAAGCTCATTGGTTTTTGCCTTAACTTGTTTCAGCCACAGCTTTTCCCCCCATATCTTATCTGCTCATGTAAATATATTTCCCATTTACTTTCCTCTTCTTATTTTCCACATTTTTCATCTTTCAGTTCTTATCGCTGCTTTTATGAGTTCTTCTTTCCCGTTCACTGCAGCACAATCTTACTTCTGTAACAGAAGAAACTGGGGCTCTAGAGGTCAGTTTTGTTCATTACACAAAATTCAGCAACAGGTCTGATCCTTTTGTGTGCTGATGCAAGATACAGGTATGTAATGCAAGGGTACAAAAAATTGCATGAAGTTTGCACAGACCATGCTACTTCTGACTCCCACTTCTTGATAGGAAATACAGTTTTTCAGTCTGTTCTTTTTTAAGAAAATTAAAATGGAAAAAAGCCTCCAAGAATGTCTTCCTGGGGTTGATAGCGACAAAGAAATAAGTCATCAGCAGGATTAGAACCTGTTCAGTCTCCAGAAAGACATGTCAGCAGAGCTGTTGGACGCTGGAGTGCACTGTGTGTGTCACGCCTTACAGCTGAGAGGTAGGAAACACAACTTGACTCTACATCCACGATTTTTCCATGCTTTTCTCAGGTGCTACTGTCAGCGTGGCAATAGTAAACTGTAAGAACAGAGATGCCTGTTCCAGGGCACAGACATCCATTAGATATTGGAAAGTGTCCTTCACTGAGTTTGAGCTCTTATTGCCCATTCTAGATGAACCTGTTTTTCTACTCCTTCTGTTTCTTCCCTACACTCTTTTACCAGTCCTTTCCAGCTTCTCATCCTATTGAAGACTTCTTATACAAATTTCTTTCTCTGACAGTCAAACCTTTTAATGCACTGGTTTTCTTGCTTTCCCCCATTTCTACATTAGCCTTCTACTTTGATCTTAGACTTCTTTGTTTACCAGCTCCTAAAATGATACTGTTCCCAAATGGTATTCTTCTTAATATTTATCTCCTCACTCTGGAGTCAATCTCTGGCTTCCTACTCTGTCTTTCTCTGAAGAAGCTTCTCATCATCTCTGATTTAAATTGTAGTTGCGTGGTTTTTTTGCACACTGTCTTGGAGGCAGAACGTGTACCAGAGTTGGAGTCCATGAGGATCACAACAGACAACAGCAGACGAGATTTTGTGCTTAGGTGGGGAATGTTCTACTTAGAACATGTGATTGTTGACAGTCTTTGAAAAACCCTCATCAGTCTCCATGCTCTTAAACATTACTAATTATATTTCCCCTCTGTCAGAGAAAGGGAAAGTGGGAAGCAAAAAGAGTAAAATTAAAGCAAAGTACTGGTCCTGCTATATTTCAGATCCTCTTCCAACATTTTTGTTGAAAGCATTCTAAGACTTTGAAATACTAATGGAAAGGACGAGATATTCCCATAAATTCTTTCTTTGAATAAATGGCCTAAAACAGTCAAAGCTTACCTCTCTGTGTATGGAAATAGACTTGCCATGAGAGTTTCAGTCTTGTTTTAAGTTTGCAAACCACAGCAGCAGATATGAAATAGTTTCTTTAGCCATTGATATTATTGCCATATAATTCAACTAGAATGTCCTGAAATTTACCTTAGAGGACAAATGCCTATTATCTTGTTTATACCAATGCTTTGCTAGTAGCTTGTAAGTCACTTACTGCGTAGCAGTCTGACATCTGTGTGTTTTTGTGATAAAAAATTAAAAGGCAACCTAATATGTAATGCTGATGGTTTTTAACAAACTAGAAGTAATAAATGTAAAAATAGCTCTTTTGGACTAAGAATGAGAATCACAATGTCATGTATTATATATTCATGATCTGTGGAGATATACTATAATTGTGCTTCCCTTAGGAAGATTCTTCTTAAAAAAACCCTAAGTTTAAGATTACAAAACTAGATTTCAAAAGCTTTTAGCTATCCATAATAGGATGGACACAAATGCATAAGCATGATAGCTGCCTATTTCACTGCTTTTGCTTCAGTTGTACCTTTATGCCTCAATACTTTTCAGACTGTTATACATCTTTAGGCATTTAAATTTTCCTGAATACCTGGATCATCAACACTTAAACGCAACAGGCTGAAACGTCAGATTTTGTATGAATATGGCTTTCAGGGCTTTAGAAAATCTGTGTTTCAGATTTTTTAAAATTGAGCAATTAATAAAAGTACAAATAACTTATGAGCCATTGAAAGAGACCATCAAGGAAAATTAGGAGCTCTATAAACTATGAGAAAATATTAAACACATTAATGTCTTTTTAAATTAAGAGTTGTTCTTGGGTGAGACTTTATGTATCAATTTATGAAAAGTATTGGCTTCATTTTATGAAATTATAGAAGTGTTTGTAATTCACATTGGAATATTTAGTGATAATAATGGAGATAAAAAGCAGAAAGTGAGTTCACCTGCATACATATATGCAGGTGGATTTTTGTGAACACATACACCCACATATGTGATGAATTGGGTGTGTCATGTGAGACACAAGATGAATTCGAGTGCCCTAATAAGAAGGAAGTAAGTGAGCAATTTAGAGAAAATTCTGATAGATTGCAGAGGGAAAGTTTCTTTTCTTCCCCTTTCCGTCTCAAATCCAATTGTCATCTTTTTCCAAATTCTTTCTTAGTTCCTTTCTATCACGCAGATGCCCTCTTTCTTCCACAGCGCTTTTCCGCTGCCTCTTCTACAGTGACTTGGTGATAAGGAAATTGATAAGACTGAAAGGGATAAAAAATGTGAAAATAAAAGAGTGCCTCACATTTTTGTCAAGACAAAGAGAATTCAGTACATATTGCAGCCCTGTTAATAGGTGAAAGAAATGGTGCATTTGAAGATGGCAGAGGGACTTCCACCTCCCCTCAAGGAAGGGGGTTACAGGGCTCTTTCCAGGGATGCAGCTGAACACCTCTGTGCTGAAAAGTCCCTGCACTTATATTGCCATTCCATTTACCTGTATTTACAATTTCCCACTGAAGTTTTCATTTTTCATATTTTATATGAAAATAATGATATTTAAATATCATTATATTTAAATATTTAAAATGATATTTTAAAAATCATGGAATCTCCTGTAATTTTTTATTAGTCTTCTCTGTGACACCAACATTCGATTTCATGTTCTGCAGTGCTTGCAATTTGCACAGACTAAGATGTGAACCAGATTTCACTAGGTGTAGAAAGTGGCCACAGCTCAGAAAAAAAGAAGACAGCTTGTACTTTTGTCACAATGATAGATTGTAAGAGATATTAGAACAGTAATGGATAATGCATCGCAGGGTTTGTCTTACCCTTTAAGAAATTGATCTGTTTATTCATCCAGAGTTGCAACATTTTCTATTGTTTATGCTTTGCTTTGTCAACTTCTATTGTTTTCAGTTTAAAAAAAAAAAACACAAAGAAAGAATCCCAAACCAACCAACCAACCAAAAAAAACAAACCCAAAGAAAAAACACCAACAACTTGCCACATTGAAGCCAAATAAAGGTTTAAAAAAACACAGATTGTTATTCTTGCCACATAGTAAGTGAAAAAAGACAGAAATATTTCTTTATGGTTCTCTTTAAAATGCTTGTTTAAACTTTTTAGGTACAAATTAGCGTTATTAGATTATTAGAGCTTATTTCATGTAACCTTTTCTTAGGTACTTTCTGTATAATAAACTTGCCAAACACTGTAATGCAGAATAATGCTAATTTCCTTGCATTATTCTGTAAGTGCTGCTTTTGTCCATACAGATGTCCAATCTTTCTGAAAATTGTCATTAAAAGCTGTAACTCTATTCAAATAAATATTGAAAATACATAATTGCATTCTTGTTGTTCCAGCTGAGTTTAATATTAAAAAACATTGTACAACAGAGGAAAAAATGCATATTGTTGCAATTAATCATAGCTATGACAGCATTTCAATGAGTAAAAGGGGTACAAGGGATTTAAAAGACAAAAAAGAAAAAGGGAAACAAACAGAAAAGATAGCTTACCTATAAGTACTTTTGCAACTGTGGACCTGAAGCGAATAAAATAAACAGAATAAAGTGGAAAACTAATTTTAGATATTCTTCTGAAGTGAATGCCTGAATGAGATAGTATCTATGACATTTTATTTTCTTTCTTTACACACAGCAATTTGAACTTCACGTCAGAGACTAATGCTATCTTAAAGATGCAGGATATCCTCCTGATTTGAAAAAAAGTCTCACAGACAGGTGGGCAGAGCAGTCCTCAACATTGCTCCTTTGAAGGCACTAACACAGTGACTGAGGAAAGCGTCTTGCCAGACAGTATCTCAGGTTAGAAAAAACTACCTCAGGAGTCTCAGGCAGACAATTCTCATCATGATTTTTTCTATTCATTTTTCTGACCTCTCTCCAAGGAAAGCATTATTACCTCAGTGTTTATAATCCTATATATAAGTATGCAACAGAAGATAGATCTCCTCAGTGTTTATTTTCTAGAAATTACAAATAAATATGATTAAGACTGCAATCCAAATGAGGTAAAAAAAATAGGCTTAGCTTTGGTTTTGTTACCTGTGAATCTAAATTTGAGTCAGACATTATCAGTCATTGTCTTTTCAACCTCCTGAAGCATTAGAGGGTGAAGTACTCCTGTGAGGAAAATGCAGACAGGAAACTTATTCCACAGTTCCTCATTAGGGCAAGAACCTCAAGGCAATTCCGACATTACTGGTGTCCCCTGACATTCACAAGGCAGTGGGTTATGGCCAATTAATCCATCTACCGTTGACACTTTTTGTTCTGCTACCAGCCTGCTCCTGTCTTGTGAAGTTCCCTCTGCAGTGTCCAGGAAAGCATGTATACTTTCTTCTCTTAAAGATTCATGCTCAGGATATCTTTGGCTTGAATAGCACCAAATTCGTTGTGAGAACTCCTTATGTTATCTTATGAATCTTCAGCATACTGTCTAGATCTCCCTGTGGATGGTATTTGGAAATTTTATTATTACAGCTGTGTGCTTCTTTGATGAAATAAACAAGTTCACCTATCATTTTAATCGCAAGTTCATCCTGCAGGCTGTTATTTATTCTGAATGAAGAAATAAGGCTGAAGCACAAGCTGAGGGCATTCTGTTGTAAGTAGTGGAGGAGGAAGCTGGGAGGCAATGGAACCATTTTCCTGTAATCACTGATGAGGCTTTTTTTTACCTTGGTGCATCAGTCTGTGAAGTACTAAGTGGAAGTTGATTGGCTATTCCTATGTCTTTTTAAACCTCACTCATGGCTAGCAAAATTCAAATTTGTAACCTTTTAGCCAAACTCTGGTAATGTCAACATGACTGCTGATGCTTTTAAAAAGCTTGACAAGAGCTGCTTATTTTCTCAGCTGATTGAATTTTGCCACATCACATGTCAATCTCTTGAAAATGCTTTTGGTCTGTTAAATCATAATGCACACTACAGTGACTGAACTGTAGTACATCCCAGAAAGACAGCTGCAAGCCTACAGCTATGTTTTAAAGGGCATTCCACATCCCCTGTGTTATCACAGTTAATTACAGGAAGACTCACCAGTTCGAATTCTGTCTTTAATGTGAACCCATTTGAAATTCTGATTTGGAAGAGGACCCTTTGAGGAAGACAATCTATAAGCTCAGAGCCAAGACTTCCACTGCATATAAAATGAGTCCCTTCATTGGCCATGAAGCTTAACTGAGTTGGAAAGAAATGACAAACACAGCACAAAAAAGACAATCTAGTGACAATTTAACAAGATCATTTTATATCTTAGGGTAAATTTTTCAGTCTTTTTCTAGGGAAAATCCCTATCTTGTTCAGTAAGTTATTAGGGAAATTAGCCCTCTTTCAGTTATTATTGCTAACATTTCAGTAATATGTTTCAGACATATTTAAGCATGTACCTAACTAAAAAACAATGAAAATGTAAACATTTGTATTTATGCATTCTTTTGCAGAAAATAGCAATGAGGCAGGCTGAACCAAGAGTTGCTCTGCTCTTCATAGGCTACCACCAGGCTTAGCAGCTTTTTAGGGAAAACAGCTACCTGTGTGTCCTTTGCTCCTGTCAGTCAGTGTGGGGAGCAGGAAGAATCCTGATGCATTTTGACTGGCTGTGTTTTATTGTCTCTATGAAATCACAATAAAACCGAGCTCCCAGAATTGTGTAGTATGGGAACAGCTCCCACAGTCCCCTTGCCCCATCACCAAACTGCAAGCTCTCAGCTGCTACATTCTCTGAAAACTGTGCTCAACGTCATGCTCTTGATCATCTGTGACCCTTGTAAATAGTAAATAAATTATTAGGTATACCTAACAATAATAAACCTCAGTGACTTTTCCTTGATCAGTTGTTCCTTAACTAAGATGTATTTCCTGCTACCCATGGATGCCCTATCAGATGCGTGACTTCAGATATAAAACATCTAACGGAAACAATAGCAGCATCAGTGTTTCTCCCTAAAACACTTTGCACCAGGAAAAAAATGCAAAGCTGTTTGGCATCTTCAGTGGCCTTAAAATAGTTCATGAAACCCTATTCAAAGCTCTATGTGATATCCCTTTTGGTGTGAACACCATCAGTAAGAAGGAGACATGCAGATGTCCTGGGAACCAAGTGCTCCAGCATGCAGGGCATAGCTACATTTGTCTGGCAGTGCAGCTTTAATGAATTCCAGCAGCTTTTAGCTGAGAGCAAAGCAGGCAGCACTAGCCCATTGCAGTAGAGCTCCCACATGTCTTAAAATATGCAGTAGCTGAATGTCAAGTATTACCACTTTGTGACCAAACATGCACAGAATAATTTGAAGATTAATCTGAAGCACAAGTAAGTACATACCTGTGAGTTAGTATAAGAAAAAAATAAATGGTATGTACTGCAAATACTTACTGCAAATACATCAATGCAAACCTATCAGTCTTCATGATTTGAAACAATCAAAAAATAATGGTTATGCAGCTGTTATTTGCTGCTTTAATCTGATCTGGGATAGTTAATGTATAAAAAATTGAGCAACATTTATCAGAAAAAACCGATTCATTTAGTTGGATCTAGTTCTTCAATTGTCTTAACAGTCACTGGATGCTCTTAGTGCTCTAAGAAATGCACCATATCTGTGTCATTCTTAATTTGACTGTGCCCAGAGGAGAGTGGGGAAGTGGAAGAAGACTGAAAATGATGTTTGCATGAATGATCTCATTTGTGCACCAGGACATTGCTTGAAATAGTCATCATGCCCATGACAAGTAGATTACATTGATTTTTGGCAATCCTTTCTTTGGTAAAAGTACTTTGACACTTTGAAGATTCATCATCAGCATAGACAAAATTTATCTATATTTTGTCAGTGTCATACAAGCAACATTTTAAATTTAAGGCTTAACTTTGCGATGTGTGTGTTACCCTATGAATTAATTTCTGCTAATTGAGCCTGATGAACATAAAAAAAGTTAGGAGATCAATAATATTTAGGTACTTATCTGCCTACCACAATCTGTGCTGAATTTGAAAAGACAGTATTTTCCAAGACTTTTTTTTAACTGGCAAGAAAACTGTCAAAGAAGATAAACTATCTTTAAATCAGAAAATAACTTCTTTCCTGCTGTCTTATCAAACAACACCATATAGTCTAGAAATGTGTGCTTTCTGAATTACTAATAGGAAAATTTTTATGTATTGAACTGTAAGTTATGACACTTGATTTGGGTAAGCATGTTTGAATAACTTTTCCTCCTAGAAATAAAGTAAAGCATGTGGGAGCAAAATATTTAGTGTTATTTTTGCCAGATGAATGGGAAAATATTGGAGAAAATGACTGAAATTCAGGTGTTACCCTAACAAAATTAGGCGGGGAAGTGTAAAGTGCAAACAGAAAATAAAACTTGGAAGAGACATAAGTGTCATCAGAAGCTTAAACACAGAATTTGGAGCCCAGCTGTGAATATCAGTGAGACACCTTAAAGGTTAATCAAGCATTTGCAGAAAGTTAATCAATATTTCAGTAATGTTGAACTAAAGATTATACTGGTATTGGGAGCTAACTGGGATGGGGCAACATTGACTGCATGGCTCAGCATGTGGTAACTGGTAACTAAAAACGCCGCAGAATCAGCTCCAAAGAGCTGGAGATGCTGAATGGATGCATGACACTCAAGGGCTGCTAAAGAGCAAAAGGCAGAGGTCATCATCTGATCACAAAATCAGGCTGTAAAACACTGCTCACATCACACCAAGATATGTTGGAATGATCCCTGGCATTCCAGGGATGTCCTAGTCCCACAGGACATCCAAACACAGCTGTGTCCTAAAGGGTTAATAGTATGATTAAACATGGCCCAGCACGTGGAGCCCCTGGCCTCTCAGGTATGGGGAGTCCACTATGATGAGCTCCCAGGTGTTATGTTTAAAAAAATAATGACTCAGCGATCTACCACTACTGTGTTTCCTATATTCCTACATTATAGTTCTTATATAGTTTTATCTAAAAGGATAAAAAAATATTTTAGGTACAATATTGAATGTTTTTGTTTATTCATAAATAAAAATATAAACATTATTGCTGCAGTTAACTCTCTAAATATTGTATTTTATCTGAGTTACAAACCAAGGCAGGGATATGACACTGAATTTGTAAAATAGTGCAGAGCAGTTCAAAGGTCTTGAAGAAATTACATTTAAGCAATATAATGCTACTTGACCAAATTATAAAGAAGATAAATTCTCCCATAAGTATTTTGTTATTCAAATATGGCACAAAATAAATTATTATGTTTTCCTGTGTTTGTTCATGTGTTGATATATAATACATAATGCATTTTTTAAGAGTTGCCTGAATATTTATCTAGCATATAGATGTGATAGCTAATTTGGAAACTTAATGAATTGGTTTTATTGACTAAAATAAAAAATCCTTTAGCAAAAGGGCCTATTTTTATTCCAGTTACAACTTTCTGTTCAAAGAATGATCTCTTGCTTAGCATAAGAAAACTCATACCTGCAAACCTGCGTTATTTTGTACTCTCCATCTTTCAATGTATTATTTAACATTCAACAACATACCTGAGGATGTAATCCAACACAACAGTAGCCAAGCAAACCTGTCCTTTTCTGTCTAAAGTTCTAGATAAATTATACTCATTATCTGTGGTCTGTATTTTAAGAATAATGAACTGTGAAGGCTAGCTTCAGGTAATGAATGGGGTTTATATCTGTAACCTTATAACAAAGCAAAACAAAAGACAAAAGAATACTACTTCAGCTTTCATTCAGGAATATATTCTGGATGTATATCTCTCCTGCAGATGGTAAGTAAATTCAAACAAAAGTTGAAGAATATGCCTAAACACAATACTTAAAATACTTCCAAGCCAATGCAACTTGATAATCAGTATCAATTACTACTTTTGATAATGGAAAACAACAGCTAAAGAAAAAAAAATGAATACGACTCTAGAATGTATGTTAAACAGAAGAATAATGCTTAATAAATGTGCTTAAAAATCTGTAATCAAAGCAATGAAATTATTTTCCACATAAAAACTTTGCTTACAGCATAAAGTAATTTATATAGTTGCCCAAAACATATATACAACATGTTCATTTTTCAAAAATGTGATTCCTTTTAGTAAGTAAATTTTTAAGTGATTTAAAAATACAGGAACATAAGTTACAAGAAAATTTGAATTCAAATCAGTAAATAACTCCCATACTGGAAGTTACATCATTGATTTTCAAGTATATAGAGTACAAAACCCAGTATGTATGTCCCTGCAGGAAAAATAACCAGATTACATTACAAACTACTGTTATCAGTTTAGCAACAAAAACAAGCATTTGCTGAAAGTAACATTGTTTCTTCAGAATGTTATTTTAAACACATAACTAACTCAGATACAGTGAAATGTAGTTTTCACTCAAATTAATATTGACCAGATTTCACTCAATTTGATATTTTTAGATACATTTATAAATTTTTATTTTTTAAAAATTCGTACTTAGGGTAGACTGAGGAGGGATTCTGGGCACTTTTGGAATTTCTCTTCCTGTTCTTTTCCTTCTTTGAATGATTTTCTCTCTCTTACCTACTGATCACATACCTTAATTTATTCAGGGAACAAACCCCTAATTTTTTGCTCAATACAATAAGTAGCATTGCAAATGTTTCACACTTTAAAGGCAGACAATTTACTTCAGTGTTTCTGGTGAGATTGAAAACAATGGTGCAGTGAAAAACTCTAAAATCCCTGGCAATGAATAAAAAATCAAATGCACATCAGACTCGTGTGCATGTGCAGAAATCATTCATGTGTAGCAAAATAAACACCATTTTTACTCCTTTCTATTGCTATATTATTATATTTTCTAAACGTAAGTCAAGGGATTAAACAACTGAATTCAGACACGTTGATTATAATGTCAGGTTTACCCTCTGTGGAATAGAAAATACAGAAAGTTCTCTCTGTGTGAACAATCATTACACAGTGTAGTAAAGGTTTTCCATAGTTTCTGGCCATTTATAATAAAAGAAATATATCAGTGAGCAGTGAAAAGCCTCAGCATTAAAACTTCTCATAGTTCACTGGATTCAATTATTTGGCCCCACTAACCATAAGGATTTGGTTTTTTCCCACTCTTTTTGCCCATGGGATCATGGATTTCTGGAGTTAAGTCACATTTATTTTTTATACACATACATAAATATGTATAAATGTATGTATGTTGTCCTTAAGACTCCAAATAACATGTAGATAGGGACCCATTCTTGCTACCTTTCTTTGCCTTCTTTTGTCTTATTTACCATTTGTGATTGACCTGACATTTTGCATTGATAATGTGGATTAAGATCCACAAGACCAATATTAGTTTAGTGAATATCAAAAAAACTTAAAAAGGAGGTGAGACTTACAGGGAAAAATATTTTATTAGAAAAAGCAATATAACCAGTAAAAGTAGAGACTTTTAGGTGTACAAGCCCTTTCCAAGTTTGAAACAGGAACATTCAAATCATTATTGCCGCAGTGATTGCTGCTACTGTTACATAAAATACTACTAGTGCTTCTTGGAAGGTGTTGAACTGCACTGTGTATAATGCTTTAAAATATTATGTCTGAAATGATGGTTGTAGCACAAAGAGCTTGGATTCTTTGGGTTTGTTAATAAGAAAAGTCAATTTTCACTGAATAATCAGGTCTGTTTCATTAAGCAGGCCCTTAGTTATCATGCATTAAAAATTTGTTTTACTGGGAGGGTGAAGAGAGAACATTGGTATGTCATACACGGGCAGCATAGCTATCAAATCAAAGCTAAACATTTTTTATGTTATTTTTATTGGATATTTATATTATGATAGCTGTTACGTGCTCAAGTCAGAATTGTTGTCATGCTGAGCCAGCAACTGCTCAAACAGAGCACCCTGCTCTCCTAAGATTAGAAATGTAGCAGTAACTAGGTATTCTGAAATAACATTGGGTCATACAGAGTCCAGGTTTCAGTAATTATATGGGAATAGCTTCCTTCCTGCACCAGCATCTTCCTTGCTTCTGGTAGCCTGGAGAAAACTCAGAGCCTGCTGAAGTAATAATATTGGTTGGCTGATTACTTGGTTTTATTCTATTCTGCTTATTGAACTGCTTGGGTTGAAGGTGAATAATGCTGGATACAGCTTTTCTGGAGGCTCAAGTATGTCCTTTTGCCACAATTAAACATGTGTTAGTACTAGAAGAACTGATCATTACAAGGAATGGTGTGTGCCCTCTGCCTTTGGAACTGACTAGAACAGACCCAGCAGTGTTTTACAAATGATTGAAAGCCTTTGCTAGAGGGAGCATGGTGACTCAGACAGAGCTCTCCAAGAAGCAAGAGCTGCCCAGTTCTGTGGCTGCAGGGAGTGTTCAAGCCTGGTGTTAGCACTGGAAGACAATGGAAAAGACATCTCTGTGTAGTGTGAACAGCAGATTATCTGCTCTGCCCGGTGGCAGAATTTGAAGTAGAGGTGGAGAGACTGAGAAGTGTCAGGGAGTGAGAAATAGAGTGGTGAAGTCACACCCTTCCATCCCTGAGAGAAATGCTGTGGATGCAAATTCAGCACGGATTGGAGGAGCCCCAACCCCCTTGCCATCAGACTGAAGGAGGAGACATAAAAGATGGTGGGGAACAGAGACAAGTCCCTACTCAGGAAGGTAGAAGAATCCCTTCCCAGTCTCCCTTGCCTTCCCAGGAGCCCTGGGAAAATAAGTATGAGGCCCTGGAACTTGAGGGTCAGGCAGATGACAGTGAAGAAAAAGGTCCGTCTAAGAGGTCTCCCAGATCAGCACAGGCAACCAGACAGATCATTACTACAGGTAACAGGGAAAAAAGTTTTAGTGGGGGATTCCCTTCTGAGGGGAACTGAGGGCCCTCTGTGCTGACCACACCCATTCCACAGGGAAGTCTGCTACCCCCCTGGAGTTAGGGATATTACCAGGAGACTCCCTGGAATAATCCAGCCCACTGACTACTACCCACTGCTGGTTGTGCAGGTCATCACTGATGACACACAATGATGAGAGAAATGTCAGGCCAACAATAACCCCAGGCCACAACAACCCCTGAAGCATTACAGGCTGGAGCAGAGTGGCTGGAAAGCTCCCTGGTGGAAAAGGACCTAGGGATGCTGGTCAGTCATGTCTGAACACAAGCCAGCTGTCCACAGGTGGTCAAGAAGGCCCAGGGCATCCTGGCCCATGTCAGCAATAGTGGGGCAGCATGACCAGGGAACGGATTCTTTCCCTGCACTGAACACCAGTGTGGCTACACCTTGAATCCTGTGTCCAGTTCTGGGCCCCTCAATTCTGGAAGGATATTGAGGGCTGGAGAGAGTCCAGAGAAGGGAACAGAGCTGGAGAAGGGTCTGGAGCACCAGTCTGTTGAGGAGTAGCTGAGGGAGAAAAGGAGGGCCAGGGGTGACTTTATGGTTCTCCACAACTACCTGGCAGGAGATTGTAGCCAGGTCAGTGTTGATCTCTTCTCCCAGGGATCTAGAGAGACGATGAGAGGACATTGTCTCAAACCTGGCCAGGCAAGATTTAGGTCAGGCATTAGGAGAAATTTCTTCCTGGAAAGGGTGATTAGACATTGGAATGGGCTGCCCAGGGAAGTGGGGAAGTCACTGTCCCCAGAGGTGGTTAAGGGATGTGGTACTCGACACCCTGGTCTAGTTGACATGGTGGTATTTGATCATAGGTTGGACTTGATGAACTCAGAGGTTGTTTCCAACGTAAAGGATTCTGTGATGCTAATAAAGCATTATAGGTTTTGTTCTGAAGTGTCCAGAACAGCATCACTTCTCATTAGTTTTATTTATGTCCTTAATTAATCTTATAATAAGTTTACAAGTTCCATTCCAACATTTCAAAGTAGTTAACAGCAATAAACTAGTTGACATGAAATAGATTCACACACTACTGTTGCTTTGTTTGTTATGTATAACTGCCTGGGAAAAGATGAATGAAATTAATAAGTGATCCTTCTGTTGAAAATTACACCTCCCTGCAGCCATGGGGTGTATCCACTCTTCCTCCTTTCTGACTATTTAAAATGTTAGTATGAAGTTAGTGGGAAATTGTGGCAGAATCACGCTGATCCATTTAGGAAGTTTTGGTAAATATGAAGCAGCATTATTTTTCCTTTTGCCATTAGCATGAGCACTACTGACACGGTGTTCCACATGTGCAGTTCTTTTCTCTATTTACTGAGAGTTCCTGGTCTTGCAATGTTGCCAAACAGTTGCAAAGACCAATACATTGGATATTTACTGCAAATGAGTACCTGATCTGTAGAGACATCTCCATTTGCTATGCTAGTCCCAACAAAACCCAGCGTCTGAGTCCACTGAGATATACTCTTCTGGCTAACAGCTCAGTCTCTGCTTTGCCTCTTCAGATCTTTCAGGTAGCATTTTGCCATGGGCAATGTGGATTAGAAAAAAAATTCTGAAAAAAACTAATTAGAGAAAAACATTTCCAGTTTACTTTTGTAAAGTTGAAAATGTCAAGAAAAGTTGTATATTAATTAAGAAAAAAAAAACCCAAAAACCAGGCAGATTAGGGTTTTTTGAAATGCAACAGTTTTTTATACTCCTAGGTGTTTCATTGATTTGCAGATCTGTTCCAAACATTCACTCAGTGAAACAAACCACAAAGGTGTCAGAAGTACAGTGGACAAGTAGATAATCAAAAAGGACAGAAGACGTTTCGAAGAGGACCATAAGAGCCTGCCCACCTTCTCAAGAGGGAAACTGTCTAAACCTGTGATGTGTTTCTTGAAGTTTAATTTTCAGTTTCAAGGGGGATTCAGAAGAGAAAAATTAGACTTTCACCTTAGTGAACAACAACAACAAATTTACAGCCATATTTTTTGTTTCTAGTATAATGACATCTAGATGTGAGAATCAGATTGGGATCCCTTGTAGTTGCTGGGCATATGTATCACTAAAGCAAACCTCAGAGTTGTGAAGAACTTAATATCTCAGCAAAAGTAATGATAGCATTATACCTAAACTGCTAGCAGGGAAGACAAATCGAACAGTGATTATTTATGGGCATAATTTTCAGCTAAAATTTTCACTTATCTTAATTTTACTTTTATTAGTAACCGTAAGCAACAATTCAAAAAATCACAGGCAAAAAGAAAAGCAACTGGCTACAGTCAAATTGAGGGCCCATCCTGCAATTTATCCTGTTTCAGAGAGTAGCCAGTCACTTACGAATGGGGAAAAGTATAAGGAATAAGTGTAAAAATGCTTACCCAGTATTTTTCTGAAGACCAGAGTATTTTTCTGGTCTTCAGCAATTCAACTCAGCGATTTCCTAATGTGGTGCCGTG
Source organism: Corvus kubaryi (assembly GCF_017639235.1). Lineage (NCBI taxonomy): Eukaryota > Metazoa > Chordata > Aves > Passeriformes > Corvidae > Corvus > Corvus kubaryi. The sequence continues at coordinate 844,424 of NW_024581095.1, read as the reverse complement.
GTGTTAACAGACTGTGGATTATTCTTTCATAAAATTGTCAGGGGGTTTTTTTGACACACATAAGCTTGTAGAATTCAAACCATTCTGAAGCAAGGAATTCCACAGAGACACTACCTGTCCTGCGTAGTGAAAGGAACTGTTCCTACAAAGAGACTTGAAAGAGAGTAAGGTGGTGTGTTGGAGAGAGATGTGAAGCAGGCAAACAAGTGGGAAGACTGGCCACAGTCTTTAATAGCATAGCAGCTTCCAGGATAATCAGACTGTGAGGAGGTGTTAACAGAACGAGCACTTGCACTGACTGACTGCAAAGCTTTGTGGATCTCTACATTTTTACAGTGGGGTTAAGCTTTTTGTGTTGCTTCTGTATATGGCATTGCTGCAAAATGAGGAGGAAGCATAGAAAGTGTACTGCAGTTCCAGTGATTGCCCCTGGTGTTGGTTTGTCTATAGCATGCCTCTCTCTGGAGTTTGTAATTTCAGATTTATTTTGGCTGACTCAGTCACTTTGAAACTCAGCAACTCTCAGGCAGAAAGAATCTGTGGAGAAACTTGTGAGAGGGAAATCTCCCTCTGGCAAATATAAACTTCTACTTCTGTCATCCCTGCTGGTTTTGTTGTAGCTGACAAAATTTCTTCTAGGCTTCAAGGGCAGAAGGGCAAGTGGAAATACCTCTTAGGGTCAGACTCCTTTCTGTTTACACTCCACCAAGCTGGAGTGTACATGTGTGGTTTTTTCCATAGGTCTGTTTAAAGCATGCAGAATGTTTAGAATGGGTACACAATGATTTAGTGCTACAAAAATTGAAGTCATTAAAAAAAAAAAGAAAGAACGAGATAGCAACATGGGGATCTTTCCTGACAGCTGTAGAAACAACCAGCACTTTCTCTTTGCTCCGCTTTACAGCACTATCCAATATTGTCAGCACCACTGTCATGGCTGGGATGTGACAACCTTTTTCTCCGAAAGGACTTAATCTGTGATAGAAAACATTCCTAATAAGCTTCATACACATTCCAAGGGAATGGGAGACAGCAGGCTTAAGGCTGCATGGTGCTTCTCACACACTGCAGGAATTGAAAGCTTTCAGCACGGTTTATGATCAAGGTCAGTGAATGCAAGTAAACTCATTAAAGCATTTATGGGGGGCCTGGATAGATTAGATGCCCTTACTGATCTCTGCACTATACTTTCATTTCTCTGAAGATAAATAAATAAAAAGGCTTCATTGGAACCAGATATTTTCAGAGCAAGTTTGCTTATTAACACAATTATTACAAAGCTTCATACCTTAGTTCTTGTATTTTATATTCTTTGTGTCTTGTTTAGAAAACACACATTTATTGTTTTTGAAAATGTATCTTCAGAATGTATACACAGTCTTGTGTTTCATGAATCCAGTGATACCTATGGTCTTGATACCTCAAATTTCATTTTAAATATGTCTAGCAGACACACTTTTATCCATTTTTCTTGAATAAACCCATGTGGTGACAGGGGAAAAGGCTTTTGGTCGAGGATTGGTGGTTGTTTTTCTTTTTTTAAATTTTGTCTTCTTTCAGTTAATTTTAACTTCATTATTAAGATGAATTGTAATAATGTTTAAAGCCCTAGAGGCAAACTGGTTTAATTTGATTTCTTCTGATAGATGACAAAAAAAAAAATGTTAGGAGTTGCAATGTTGTATTCCATACTCTTGGGCTTACATTTTTAATGTGTCTTTCAAACTAAAATTGACTTTTCTCTTTCTTTTAAAATAAAAAAATGCATATTTTATGACAAAATTAATACCTTTGATATTTTTTTGAATTGATTGATTGATAAGCATTCACATCTAGGATGACGAGAGGAGCAGTTGTTTTCTTAACTATTGATAAAAATCTACAGTATGGCATACTTATTTTTATTTCTTTTAAAAAGAAGACAAAATGCACAAATATCTGTGTAAAAACTTTCAGAGCTAATTATTATTATAAGGGCTACATTTCTAAGTTGCTGTCTGCTTTATGTAATGGAAACCATAGTTTCTAGCATAGTCCAAGCTACAAGTTTGGACTATTTAAAGTTCGCTGAAATAAATGCAAAAAGCTCACTTGAAGGTGATGGGGACAAGCAGAGATCTTCAGAACTAACTTTATACAGTTTGAGTTAAAAAAATTTTATGGCAATCTCAATCATGGAATCATAAAATGTGCTGATCCATCAGGATCATTGAGTCCAGTTTCTGGCCCTGCACAAGACAGCCCAAGAATCCCACCATGTGCCTGAGAGCATTGTCCAAACCCTTCTTGCACTCTGTCAGGCTGATGCTGTGACCACTGCCTTGGAGGGTGTGTTCCAGTGCCCAAACACCCTCTGGGGGAAGAACCTTTTCCTGGTATCCAACTTAAACCTCCCCTGACATTCCTTCAGGCCATTCCCTTGGGTCCTGTCACTGGGCACCACAGACAAGAGATCAGTGCCTGCCCCTCCTCTTCCACTCATGAGGAAGTTTGCAGATCCAATGATGTGTCCCTTCAGTCTCCTCCAGGCTGAACAGACCAAGTGCCCTCAGCCACTCCTCATATGGCTTTACCTCGAGGCCCTTCACCATCTTCATGGCCTCCTTTGGACACTCTCTGACAGCTTAATGTCTTTGTTATACTGTGGCACACCAAACTGCCCCTAGGACTCGAGGTGAGGCTGCCCCAGCCCAGAGCAGAGTGGGACAATCTCCTCCCTGGCTCAGCTGGCAATGCCTTGCTTGATGCCCCCAGGACATGGTCGGCCCTCCTGCCTGCCAAGGCACATTGTTGAGTCAAACAGTATTGATATCTATAATCTCTTTTCTGAATGTTCGTATGAATCTATAAATACTTGAACTTCCAGCTTTCTGTGATAATTTCACATAGTGACTAGCATAGTTGTGTGTATTTTCCTGTAAGGAGGGATATAGGCTGAGAGAATTGGGATTGTTCAGCCTGGAACAGAGAAAACTTTGTTGTGACCTAATTGTGGCCTTCCAGTACCTGAAGGGATTCTACATGAAAGATGGAGAGAGACTATTTACAAGGGCATGTAGTGACAGGACAAGGGGGAATGGCTTCACTCTGAAAGAGAGCAGGTTTAGATTAGATATTAGGAAGAAATTCTTCCCTCTGAGGGTGGTGAGGCAGTGACACAGGTTGCCCAGAGAAGCTGTGGATGCCCCGTCCCGGGAGGTGTTCAGTGCCAGGCTGGGTGGGACTTTGAGCAACCTGGTCTAATGGAAGGTGTCGCTGCCCATGGCAGGGGTGTTAGAACTGGATGATCTTTATAGTCCCTTTCAACCCAAACCATTACGTGATATGAATTGTTCCTTTTGCGTTTGTATTAAATGGGAACTTGTGAAGCTTGAACACCTACTTCTCTCCCACTTCTGTTTAAAATCTCAGCTCTTCTCTTGCTAGTCTAATTATTAGAAAATTACTAATAATAATTGTGGAATAAGTAGGAAAAGGGGCTAAGGCAATTGAAGTCTGAAAGCTTTCTGGTCAAACACACACTTTAATCAACAAAGAATGCTGGAGAAGCCAAACTAAATGCTTGTTTAATATAGTAAGTTAACTTGGGACAGCCTTGAGTGTATTAGGAAAAGGCACTCTAGCACTTTTTACAGACCACAGCTCTTCCCTCGGCAACAAAAATTACCAAAACTATTGTCCGAGTTGGGAGGGGGGCAGAGAAACTGAGCAGTCTTCCCCAGCTGAACCAAAACCTTAAGATTAGTACCCCTGCTTCCAGCAGGAGAGTACTCTTCAAATGGCAAAAGAAGGTAGAACTCTGAATTATTTTTCTAGAGGTTTCAAGATAGTATGTCCAGATATGGTTTTGTCTTGGCTTCTTTATTTTATGTATTTACTATGAAAAAGAAGTGACTATTCAGCAGTGACATTTTGTCTTTATGTCAGCTGCAATTCATGTCGCTAAACACAACTAGCAGTGTTAATTCATAGTGACCAAAAAAACCACATGCATTACAGCAGTGTGCAGTAAAAGTCAGAGATGTGTTCATTGACATCAGTTTGCATCACGGGACCCTAGCCTCTGAAAGCACAGAATTTGAACTGGAAGCTTCAGCCTATTTCAAGCAGTTCCAAGTACTTTTGCAATAATGGATCAATGTCAAAGACTGAAAGATATTTTTTGACTGCTTTTTCTGGGCCTCCTGAAAGCCTGACTTTATAGCAGTCAGGCTATAAAAGCCTGAAAGTTTTCAAAAGGCTTTGCAGAGACAACCTGAATAAACAAATACTTATAAACATGTGTTTCTATGACAGCATTGTTACCATGTTGTTCTCATTAATGCCACCTGTAAACCTGGCTTCATTTTTTTTCCTCCTCTATAAACCATGTTTTCAGTATGCCTTCCAAGTAGGCATTTAACAAGAATAATTGTGTACTAAATGTTTTCGTATTTCCTTAAAGTTGTCTATAAATGATAAAGGAAAACCTGATAAAGGAAATCCAGATTTGTATCTTGCCAACACAATTTTATCTTCCTCTTCTGCTGAAATATGTCTTTGGCTAACAAGGCACATATTTTGCAATCTACTTTAATAACAGGTTCTTAACTTAATTGAAACATCAAAAATTCCTATTTCTGAAATTAGTTTCTGATTTGGATAGAACTTACCAGTGCAATGACATCACTATAACACCATTGTCATGAACTAGTAATTTGTTGATCACATAGTAAAAAGAAACTTCTTGAATTCTTCATTTAGAATAATACTCACTTACTGTTATGCCATTCTTAGAGATAAAATTCTTCACATATCAGTCACAGCTACTGTAAATGTAACAGCTACTGTTAATGTAACAGCTACTGGCCAATAAATAGCATCAGTTACTAGTTTTCAGATGTAGTCTCTGTTTTGGCATACAGAAGAGTAAGTATTCATTGGTCATGCATTACAAGTCATTTAATTGACACTGGTTTTCCTTGGTAGACTAAAACTTTTGCAACCAAGACCACAATGGAGAGCTGGTTTAGGTATTCAGATGAATACTTACTGTGCCAGGATCGAGGTATTTTCATGTTTGTCTAGACTTCCACAAATAAAGAATAACATCAATCAACAAATAAAATAATTTTACTCTAAGACCTATTATTGCTCAGAGAAATCTCGACAGATTTATTTTTAGTCCATGTATCAGAAGGTATAGAAAGCAAGGAGATCTCTATGAATTTGTTCAAGAACAGAAAAATGAATGGCTCCTAATGCCAAATTTCTAACAGGAAGACATGGTTACCTCAGCTCCTAAGCTCATATGTGCATGCAGGCTGTGCTTTGAACCTGTCTTACAATTCCCCTTCCTGTGCTTCAATTCTGTGCAAATGCAATTAGGTTGTGGAGGCTAAAATGGAGCTTCAGTGAGGCTTGTCAAACTCACGCAAGCTCAAGACTGTTCAGTACCACCTCCTGCAGCTTGGACTGAGGCAGTTCACTTCCTTAAATCACCTATTTAGTGCACATATGCAGAGGACATTGTGTGCAGGCACATTTGCCTCATATGACCACTCACATGACTTCTGTTTTGTCATCAGCACGACTAGCAAAGGGAAATTTGCTTTTTCACCTCTAGCATAATTTTGGAAGTTACCACAGCTGAATGCAAAATCATAGCTGCCTGGACGTTTAGACTTCAGCCAAGAAGATATCCCTAACTTTAAGAATCCTGTTCCAGGGTCTTTCCCATGCTAACTTTACCTCTATCAAACAGTGTACAATCAAGGATTTTCCAGCAGGATATGATTTGTGGGACACTGTACTGAGGCTGCAAAGAAAAATGACTAAGCTAAATAAATGTAGGGAAGGGTCACTGTGTTCAGACACCTTGTAAAATTACTTTACTACATTTAGAGCAATTAATACAGACCTGAAAATAATTGTGCAGGACTTGTGAATTGGAGAGAAGCCTGCTTCGGAGGCACTTGAGATTTTGCTGCAAAGGAAACCAAACTGGGATGAGTTTTGAAGGCATTAAAAAAAACAATGTTTCCAGGCTTGTGTGCACTGGCATGTTCAGAACTGAGTTAAACAAGAGAAACCAATGTTACTGTGGAAGTGCTGATCTCTTCTCCCAGGGATCCAGTGACAGGACATGAAGGAACAGCCGAAAGCTGCTCTAAGAAAGGTTCAGACTTGACACTGAAAAGCATGTCTTTACCCATAGGGTGGTGAATCACTGGAACAGGCTTCCTAGAGGGGTGGTCAATGTCCATTGTCTGTCAGTATCTAAGAGGCATTTGGACAATGTCCTTAACAACTTACCTTAAATTTTGATGAGTCCTGAATCATTCAGATGGTTGTTGTAGGTCACTTTAAATTGAAATATTCTTCTCTATTGTAACCTAGTCTATCTCTTTCCACTCTGTTTTATCTATATTCAAAAAGAGGGTCTTTTTTCCCACTGAGAATATGATATTTGCCCAGTTACAGACATCCAGTCTAATAAAGAATTGTTGACATTTTTCATTTTTTAAAATAATTTACCAACAGTGATCTTCACACATACAGCAACTCTTACCAGTATATTTATCATGTGTGTGCTTTGCCTGCAAAGACTTCCGAGTGTCTCCACATTATAAACCTCTTGCTTTACTTTTCTTTTAGCTAAGAGCCTCTGGCTGAGGATAATATTTTATATTTTGGATGGCAATCTACTGTGTCCATGGATCATGCATGTTGCATCTAATAAATATCAAACCATTTAATCACTGATATTATTTGTGTCTATATGTTCTTTATGGCACCTCTAGGACAAGTTAAAATTTGCCATCTTTTGAACAGCAACTTGAATGAAACATGTCATCTTCTCTTTGATATACAGTAGGTGAAATGTGTGTAAAACCAGGAGCCAGAGAGCTTGTTAAGCCTACTACTTCTCTGAACTTTTCCTAATCTTATTGCTGAGCTTCTAGCCATAGCGGTCTTTTACTACTCTAAATTGCAACAAACTGAAGTGTGAGGTTTCCAGTAAAAATAAATGAGTTGGGTTTCTCCCAGAGACAGCAGCTTTTCAAATCTTGCTTTATCATCCATTCTGCTGGTATTTTTATCTGACCAGGGATGACATACCTGTGCAGGCTTTGCTTTTTATCCCCTCTTACATTTCAAGGTTTTTTTCCTGTCTCAGACCTGTCACTGACAATCCTTTTGTGTTTTCCTTGGTGCCTCAGAGGTTTAATGGTCGAGCGCAGTAGCCAAACCTTTAGAAATTTCTTCTGCACCTCTGCAGAGACTGCTTCAGTAAGGGCCACAGAGCTGTCACCATGAAAAGTGAGAGACCCTTGTGGTTAGACTGTTTCTAGTGTTTTTGTTTCTGAAAACGACAGCAGAATGGGTAAATGGATTTCTTTCAACTGTGCAGTTGCCTTACAGATGCACATGGTCTTCTTGGAGTCCTGTAATGGGGTGATGATGTGCTAGGAAGATGGCCAATTCCCCTTATTTTACTACTGGTGATTTGTTTGATGAAGGGCTTGATTGTTAACAACTTGAAAAAAAATCAATCTTTGGCAAGCCTATTAATGTTAAATACTTGAACATCTCATAGAAGCATGTAATTTAAACACAATTAAACATTTATTAAGTGTCAAATATCAATGAATGATTGGTGGAGCATTCACTAATTGAGTAGAAATCTTGGGGCTACTGTGATGACCACAGTGAATTGGAAATTCACTACAAATAAAATGTTTGGGGATTTTGAGGCATTTTAAAGACAATTTTCCATATAGCTTCCTGTGAACGAAATTGTATTATTTTGAAATTAATATAGGGCCTGCTCCTGCAAATATTCCTATGAACAGTCTGCTAAATGTAACAGGACTATTCAAAAAAATGTGCTTCTTGAAACAGTAGCTTTGCAAGTTATGGATATTCATCATCTTGAAAATTTATGATGACTTTATTTTATATGACTGCCTCTTTCCTTCAGTCATGTGATCATAGTAAATGTCTAAGCTGTGAGAAAGATTTTATGAATTTTTTCTCCTTACATGATATTAAGTTGCAATATTTCTTTCATTATTTTGGAGAAGCCTGTTTTGTCTAAGCCTAGCTGTTGATGTTTTCACATCATTTGTCGTTCATTTATAATAATTTCCTTTCTTGTTTTAGAGAAACTTTTTTATAATGTTGTATCTTTCAATCTTAAAAGATACCCATTGTACATAACAGATACAAGGGGATTTTTTGGTAATAATATAAAAAAGTGTCCTGTTGTCACTCTGCTAACACATAAAAGTTTTCTTAGAAACCTAACAGTAGACAAACATGTTACAGGTTATGTAAAATGAGGACAGTCTGCAGTCTTGAAAGAGGTGGTATTTTAATGGTCTTTGGATGAAGATCAAATTAATTCTAATTATCTAGCCTAATCCTTAATTTTCTCCAACAAGAAAAAGATTAAGGTTCTATAAGGAGACGGTGGGTGTATAAAAAATATGGAGGTGAAAAAATAATTTTTTGCAACTACAAATTGGGATGTGAGAATTTTTCTGTCTCAGTGCTGGATGGAGATTTCTACCACGTAGCAGCCCTACTAGAGCTTTGAGATGAGCTATGTCATTTTCCTGATGCTTTTTACCTCATGTGAGCTGGAAGTTGCCCACGGGAATTAGCCCCATCTATGACAACTTCTGTGCAGGGAGAGTTTGCAATATCAGGGCCTCACTGCTAATAAGGATTACTTTGCCATGCTTAGTTACAGTTTTGAATGAGAAGAGCTGCTATCTATGTATCTAACAGATACATACGTATCTGTTATGTATTGTGCTTGGCAGCCCCTTGTGCTGCTTTAAACAGTCAGTAGATAGTTAATGGGTGAATGGCACAATAGTGAGCAACTAAAGTTTTTGCAGTGTCCTATCAAAAGAAGAAGCTAATCAGTCTTATTTCTGTTAGTGGGCAGATCAAATGGAAACCTCAGCTCCTGGGTAGAATCTGATGTAATGGATCTCTTCTTAGAAATTACTTCCTGTCCTTTCTTTCTCCCTCTCAGCAAATTTAAGAACAGTTTCTAAACTCTTTACCTCGATATTTGTTCTCTACACTGATCAAGCAAGTTGGAAGGATTTGGAGGATAAGCCTGTATGTGGTAGGAGTGAGGGCATCTGAATTCTGCTCTCAGTGGTAGTGTTGGCCCTACAGAGGTACTGATGGAAAACAATGAGACATAAATGATTGAAGAATTTCTTCATCGTGTCTGCAAGCTGGGGACACAACTGATAAGAGCGAAGTGTTATCACTTTCAGCAGATTCACAGACTGAGTCATGCAGGTTGATATTACAGCTCTTGAAAACCTGCACAGCAACAGGCATTGGTAGAGACAAGCCAAGGTTTCTGGGACTCATTTGAACACTGAGCAGCAACCAATGTTCTGCATGTAAGGACTACAAATAACTATAATCTCCACAGAAACAGTGAACACTGAGGCATTTGACAGACAGGTAGCTGTATACATTCAGAGGCACACAGGGCTGTCAGAAGGGGAAAGATAAGATTTTGACAGATTTGGTGAGAGTCCTGTATTGATTGCAGCTGATGTGTCTGGCCCCTAAGAAGCATTTCATGTTTTGTCTGAGCAGCTTGACAAACGTACAACATTGGAGAGATTTTTTTTTTTTGTTCTTTTATTGTCATTTGAAAATTGCTGTCATACCTTTGGGATTCAAACCATGTGTTGTGAAGCAGCTGAAGTGTGAAGTCATATAAGGAAAGTTGGTGAAGCAGACCTTCTATTTTTCTGCCCACTCCAAAATGTTGTTGAGGGTTTTTGAAAGTGCATGCTGCTAACAATACAGCAATATTGAGAGGAGGCTGGATGGTTTAAGTGGCTGGAGTGGCTTCTTGTAGGTGAACTGGCCACAAAAGAAGCCATAGGACTAGTAAGGTGGTACGGTTTCACTCAAGCTGTTGTTTAGGATATTTCATACTGGAAATTAATTAAATTCCTGGCTCTTGCTTATGTCTCTGATCTGACAAATAGTGGTAAAAGATGTTTTAGGCCAAAATTTTGAGAAGTAGCTCCTTGGTATTTAGAAACCATCCTGCATTCACAGTTCTTGAGCAGTGATACTGGCAGGCCAATGCAGTTTGACTTTGCCCACACAAAACCTATCACAAGCAAATGACACGGCCAGGATAGTGCAGCATACAATCTTACGTGTGTTGAGAAAGTGGGACCTTTCAGAATGTAATCCAGAGTGACACTTAGATCAAGGTAAGTTCATGTGTCTTGAAGTTTTTTGTTTTGTTTTGTCGTTGTTGTTGTGTTTTGTTTGTTTGTTTGTTTTGTGTGTGTTTTTATGTATTTCCAATGGCAAAAAAGGTTTTATTACTAACATAGCTTTAAAAGCACTGGGGCTTAAGGGAAGTTTATCAGGAAGCTGTACTCAGTCAGTGAGGCACTCACAATGATGTCTGTCTCCTTCAAAAAGCAAAAATAAAAGAAAAAATTGTTTTGGGGGACAAATGTGAAGAAACCCACAAAAAGCAACAAAAAGACCCCAACCATTCTTTTTTAACACACTGGGACTAGGAAATAGACTAGATACTCTGTATAGCCAAAGGCAGATAAAATATATAAGACCAGGCCAGAGAAAAAAAGTGAAATTTTTTACACCTCTGTTTCATCTTGAAACACCTTTTTTTTCTGCACCAGAACCCTTTCTTTTGCAGATGTACTGAGGCATCAAATGTTTTCAAATTGAATTGTTATGAGAACCAGCATGGAATAAGTCACTAAAATGAGTAGTAAAAAATGATGCGAATTTCTTGAAATTTTAAGGTATCTCAAAACACAAGTAGCTAAGCTAGTAAGCTAATATGTAGTTTCATGACTGTCACGGTTTAGCATAGTTTGGGTTTTTAGTTAAAGAAGGCTCCATCAGCCACAGAATTGGTTCTTTGCAAAAAGGTGCTTACAGCTTCCTCCAGACCCAATAGAACCAATCAACTGGCCAGTTTGAATATTGCCAACTTTTTTAAGCCTCTTAAGAAGCTTGACACGCCTCTGTGATCCACATTTAAGAATGAACGAACCCCGGGAAAGCTCTCTTGCTTTCAGTTTTTGGACAGGTAACTGGGGGCCCGCGGCGTGGCCAGCGGGGCTGGGCTGGGCCCTGCTTGGCACTGCCCGGCCGGGCCGGCCGTGGCGCAGCTTGGCTGAGATCTCTCAGCCGCTTCTGCTCGCTGGACACCCGGTGCAGCCCCTCAGTGCGGGCCGGGCCGGCCGGGACACAGCCACCCCGGAGCCTCGGAGCCCTGTTCCACCCGCGGCCCTGCTCCGAGCAGGCGGCCCGGCGGCGCAGCTCGGCTCGGCCAGGCCGGCCCTCACCCTCACCGTCACCCTCACCCTCACCGTCACCGTCACCCTCACCCTCACCTGAGGCCCTGAGGCTGCTGCCCGGCAAAGATAATGTGACCAACAGCGATAAGCGAATTCCAGCTGCGGGCGTGGGTGAGATGAACCCTTTTAGTGCTGTAAGTTTCCTCCAGAACAGATGAAGCCTGCAGACATCAATCCTCTCCTGAGTCTGAGGAAGAGGAAAGGTGAAGGCACGTGAAGACAACACCATACAGACACCAAAGTCAGTGAAGAAGGAAGAGCTGAAACCCTGAGAGAGGAGAAAGAGGAGATGCTTCAAGCTTAGAAGTTGAAATTCTGTTGTAAAGCTATGGTGATGGACTATGATACATCAGAGTACCTGCTGTAATTTCATGAAAGTGTGGGGGGGTGGAGCGTTCAAACTGCTATTGTGAGCAAAAGTATGTGTCCTGAAATAAGCAAATGTTAAAGTAGCTGTGATCTGGTGAGAAGCTTGAACAGAGAGAGATGAAAGTGATGAAGATCCTTGCTCCCAGGGAAGAAAAAGACCTCTGTTCCTGGAGCTGAAGATGCTCCCAGAGATGGGTGACGAAAACCTTTGTTTCTGAACAGCTCAACCTTAAAATGGTACCCCATTAGCTAAAGATTGAACCCTCAAAAGCAGTTGTGGGGAAAGCTGTAAGTTGAGGGAAGGGACTCTCACATGCGAGCAGAGAACCACCCCGGGCGGCTGTCTTGCTGTGACATTGAAGCCATGAGAGAATTGTTTCTTGTGGAGATGTCTCCATAGCATGAGCAAGAGAGACTCCTCTCCCTAAGTGAACTGAAGAAGAGATTATTATAGAGGTGGTAAACTGACTGAAAAAATCTCAAGGGTTGTCTTTTTATGCTGTCAGTGGGAGAAGGGAGAAAGGTGGGGGCAGGAGAAATGTTCTGAAGGTTTAGTCTGACTTTTTTTCTTTCTCTTAGGTCTGCTAATAAACTTCTTTGTATTCTTTTAAGTTTTGTGCCTGGTTTGCTTTCTCCTAATTCTTATCTCACAGAAGGAAAATAAGTAAGTAATGGATATTTTGAACCAAACCACTACAATGACTAAAGCTGCATTAGTGTCACAGAATTAAAGATGATTAATGCAATGTTAGTTTTTAAGGGAGGTTCCGGGAGACATCATGGTAATGACAGACTACTTGTACAACAAATATTGCTCACCGTTCTTCTGTAAAAAAATTATTATTCATCTTAATAAATACTAGACACTAAGCAAGAGTTAAGCAGACTTTGCTCTGGAAAATCTATTGTAGTTCTTTGAAGAAGACTGTAAGAACATACACAGGGGATCTGTAGTTGATATACTCTGCTTGGATTTCTTGAAGTTATTTGACAAGATCCCTTCTCAAAGGGTCTTAGAGCAATTCAGCTGTCATGGCGTAAGGGGGAAGGCCATCATATTTTTAAATAACTGGCTTAGAAGATGGAAAGCAGAGAGTTGAAGTAACTCTTCAGTATCCTCAGAGAGGGAAGGTTGGCCATAGGGCCCCGCAGTATATGCGTTGAGGCAACTTTGTCCATAAATAACCACGGAAAAGGGATGAACGTGAAGGGGACAAAGTTTACGGATGACAGTAAATGAATCAGTAAAGTAAATAGAAGACTGACTTTGAAGACATATGCAGGCAGCAGGTAATAAAGTGGCAAATTACATTTCCAAGTGATAAACAGAGGAGGACAAACTGTGAGTAGGGAATTATTGGGAAAAAATACGTAGATCATTGTCACATGAAGTTATAAAGCTGTACTTTTATGCCTTGAAAACTCTCTACAGTATTTGTTCCCTCTTCTAAGGAGTGATAAAAAAATAAATTAGAAGAACTACACAAAAATTTTATAGAAGATCCAAAGATATAGAATTGCTTCGGTATGAGAAGTGATAAGAATAGAGTAAGGATTTTCCTTTGGAAGAGGAAGGAAAAGGATACCCCAGGATATTTTAAAACAAACCCATTATATCGTAAGTGGAATAGTGGCAAACAGAGGAGCATTATGATTTGGGGCCTTTCGTTTACTCACTTTTTGTACAAGAACTTGCCAAAAACAGGTGACTTTATCATGAACAAGATTTAAAATAGGAAGAGGTGGATGTCCACAGAGTGCATAGTTAATCTGTGGAGATGTATATGTGGGCTCAGATAAATTAATAATTCATTATTAATAGAGGGACACTCTTGTTATTGACAAATGACCTAACCAATTTTTTAGGGTGTTAGGAGAACTAATTAATGTTCATTCTCTTTTGGAAATATTTTATGGCAGGATGTTTAACACATTCACGGAAGTCTTACTGGAGGAATTCTTCCCTTTTTTCTTAACGTATCTTTTAAAAAGAGAGGAGTCAGTTGATGAAGTTTACTGTGGTAGTTAATCAGTCTTTTGCTTAAGTTAGTCTCTCAGCAAAACAATCGATCTTACAATAAAACTCCCTTTGAAGTTTGGGAAGAAAAATAGCACAAGACCTAAGTGAAGCCTTTAAATACCTTAATAGAGTGTGTCATGTAAAGAGAAGAAAGAAAGCCTTCATGGGAGCTTAGAGGACAAGAAGCTTCCCAGCTGCCAGAAAGCCAGGAAAGGGCAGCAGTACCAGTGCAGTTTGCTTCCACGCTGTCCGTTTGATTTCCTAAAGGCATGGTGGTATGTAATCTGCAATTTATCTACCTAAAAATTATACATGGAACACATTAGACATCCACTGGGACTGCTGAGAAAGGAGTCTGGCCCAGTCATCATAGTTATTTGTGCAAACAGAAGCTGTCATACACGATTAGATTAGCTGTCAGAAGGGTCTGGTGAATCACCATGTTTGCATCTTACTCAGAGCACTGCTTACCTATGCATAAATACTGGGAGAATTCTATTCGTTGTATATGAAATAGGTACGAATGAATCAGTATCATATAATTACTTGCTACAAACATTCTTAATATTGTTTTAAATTTGAAATAACTTCCTTTTCAGTCACATGTGAAAATAGCTTCTTAATGACCACTGACGTTTGGATTACTGAGATACCACATGGAAATTTATAGTTAGGTCTGACTGGAAAATAGTCTATAACTCCTCTTTACTTTTTTGAGAGGAAAACTTTCTGATATTTACACATTGCTGACATAAGTACTTGCATATTTTCCTCAAAACATGAAAAAATAAATTTGGGTATGAAAATGAGAGTGGGCTGACTGGCATTTTATCTCTAAAAATTTTCAGTGCTGTGTTTTTGAACATCACTTCGTACTGCTTATTTCCTGTGAACAAGTATTGATTCAGTCAGTGCCAACTCTTCTGTAACAAGAAAACAAAAATTCGTAGTGCAGGAAAATGTAAACCAGATAGGAAGGACATGGCCCAGTTTTCCTAAAATTGGCCTACCTATCAAATATCTATCTGTCTGTGTGTGTGTGCATGAGTATCTGATTTTCAGAAAATTAAAGGGAAACTTATGTTTTCCTAATTCTGAATATCAGAAGCAAGTTTTATAGCTTATGAGTGCCAAAGGACCATTTTACTGGGCTACAGTGGATCCTGTGACATGGTTAAGCTCCCCACATTTGTTTTATAGAAGTGGCATTTATATGAACAAATTAAAGAATTATGTGTTATATGATCTCTTTGTACATCCAGGTTCCTAATCTGAATACACAGACATTTGGCCACAGACCAGAAATATTTCCTCTGCCAGATTCATGGATTTAATACATTTGCATTAAGCTTTGCTGTACAGGAGAGAGGCATTTGCCTTATGATTATTTATTTTACTCATATATGTCTGTTGAATGGTTAAGGTTGACTCTGTGGTGTGTCTGTCTAGGGAGAGTACAATCAGAGAAAGACAGTTTGGAGAGATATGTTCATCCCTTTTTAAAGGAATGGGGACTGTTTTGACTTAGAATACTTTTGCTGCAGCTCAGATGAGGAGGTCTGCCTGTGCTTGTCATGGTTTAACATCTTATTCCCTGAATGTCAGACTATCTCTGGAGGATGGCGTTTCAAAGCTTCAAATTTCCCTCTCAAGGGAAGTTTAATGCCTTAAGAAAGCTTGAGTACTGACTCAGGAAAAAAAAGAAAAGACACTTTGAATTTTTCCACAGAAGGAACTATTCTGGCTTGATTTTTAGGAAAAGAACACCAAATAACACGAAAAATGTAATCCCAGTAGCTGGCAGACCTTTGACTGAATGTGCCTTGCAGGGACTCTACAAGTGTAAAATTGCCACCAGAGTGTGTGGTGGGATGGTGGAAAGGCCTGAGAGAACATCTCAAATGTCAGCTTTCAGGACTGCAGATTCTTTTCCTCCTTCTGCCAAAGCAGTCATCTGAAATAAACACTTCAGACAGAGATGGAGGCTCTTGGGGCTCTTGACTTTGGGAGCCTGGACTCCCTGAAGAGCCCAGCTGGGAGCTCATTTGCATGGTCAGGCTTCTTTGCAGCCCAATAACTGAGATGGCACAAAGCAGGCAGCCATCTTGTGGAAGTTTGTTGAAAATAAAGTGCCTCTGTGAAACCTTCCGGGTTCAGTGTTTCTGTATTTTTCAGTGAAAAACTCTTCACTTGGAAATTTCTTGACCAGCTTTGTCTGGGGGCTGTAGTTTGAACGAATTAGGCACGTAGCATGAAAAACGACACCAGATCACAGGGCTGGAATGTGGAAAGGAAAACTGCTGATGGGAGAACACTTGTAACAAGTAATTCAAATAATATTTTGTATGTTTTGGTTTGTTTTAGGGTTTTTTTTAATGGTGCCGTTTATGTTCTTTTTTTGTCTTTTCATGCATGCAGTTCTAAATCACAGTTCATTGCTGCAAAGCAGACAAGCCATGTGAGTTATATTCTATATCCTGGATTATTTGGGGATTTTTTTTTTCAGTCAGGCAAGATTTTGGGTTGGATAGTTCATGTTTACAGAACATTAGCTGTTTATATTTTTTTAAATGCATTAAAGGAAAATATATTTCACAAATAATACCAAATTAAAATCAGGTGTTTATATATAAAAGTAGAAGCATGATTATGAAAAACATCATGGAAAACCTTAATAGGAGGCTGCATAGAGAACCAGCTGCATAACTCCTATGGGGGTTTGTGACAGAATTTCCTTTGAAAACATTGGCCTGCATGTTTTGATATCAGCTGGCCTGAATACTTTCTCAGCAATGTGGTAGGAGTCACAGATACTCAGGAAAAAAAAAGAGAAATCTGGGCACCTAGACAGACAGACTCTATTTGACAATTAACAGTTAGGTAAGTTGTCTACTTAAAAGCTCAAGCTTTGAATCTATGCGCACTAATTCCAACAATTTTGAAGGAGAAATAAGTTTAAGCTGTCTTGGATAAAATTTTAGAGTAGTCGATAGAGTAACTACCTTATGGTTAATCTGTTGCAGGTGTGCCTATACTTGCGCATATTTCGTTTACTCAGCAGAGTTGATCCAGCTTATAAGCACTGTTGGCTCACAGTTTGCAGGCTCCAGCTTGAACATGGGTTAACAGCATGGATTTTATTACAAGCTTTCTTGGCAGCAAGCAGGTAAAGGCAAAACTTCAAAACCATTTTCCTTTGTTGGGAGAACCCCCTGAAGGAATTCAGAGGAAATGGTGCTGTCCGTCTGACACAGTTACAGTCAGCCAGCAGTCTAGCGTCTCAGCAAGTAGCACTGCAATCACTCAGTAATTTGTGCTTCATGACTTGAGGGCTATGAAATAATCTGTATGATATACAGCAAGTGGTTAAACAAAAGGATTGAATGCACATAATGCATGCAGGTGTTCATACGGATGGTGTGTCACCTATGCAGTGTCTACAAGACAGGAAATGTAGAGCAGATGCTTCTCTAAGGAGACGCTTGGATTTTTTTTCCATAAAATCTTATACATTATCTATGTTTATAAAATATACTGCAATACTGAGTCTGGTTAAGTTCCAACTAATAGTATATAAGTGAAATATTATCTGACTTTAAAGAAACTCAAAACACTGTGTGACTACATCTCTAGGTGTCGTCTGACCTACATATTTTAAGATGTTTAAGGGCTGAAAGGAAATGAGCAGTTAAAGTCATTATGTCTGGCAGAATGACCAGCCCCAGTCTACTGCTAGCCCACAAAAGAGTGGCATGGCTGTCGTGACAGAAATTCCTAGCAATGCTGAATATGCTGTGGGGCTGGGCACACTTGGCATTTACCTTGGTAGTGAAATATAACCCTGGCTGACCAGAGCTGCCTTCAGCAGCCTCTGGTGGCAGGGCTTCTCTGAGAGCTCAATTTACTTTGAAGCTGCTCTTTTCTCAGCAGAGTCTTCATGAGAGGAAGACAGCAGCAGTGCTGTTTCTTCAGCAGACAATCCTTTAGGGGGATGACCTTAAGCAACAAGAAAAACAAAAAACCAAAACACACTGGTTTTCATGTGTTGGGATTCTCCCCAGATGCTGGAAGGATTCACGCTACTGCATTGTACTCCTTCTGCACCATTATAAAGGGCTTATTTGTAGTTGTCAGTGTCTTTTGTGCAGTGATGGGTTCCTCTGAAAATTCATAACTGTGTAACTGTTTCTCTAGACTGATTTTTACAAAACACAGCTTTGAAAAATATAGGCTCAAAGGTATGAAAGAGTCTGTTTAGTTGCCTAATATTGCCACACAAATATTACATTTAGCATAGCATCTGGACTGTATAAAACTTTTTGAGAATATTCACATCAGAAGCAAAACACTGTTAAAGAGAAATACAGAACTTTTTACAATTCTCTGAGTGCCTTTGTGTGCATGTATGGCCAGGGGTTCCTTATTTCTTCTTATATTTATTCCTTGAAATAATGCTCAATCTTCTCTCATTGTTTCTACTGAATTTCTGAAAAGCCATTGAAGTCATTATTTTCTCTTGTTCATGCAAGACTAACCCAAAGACACAAGAATTCATGCCTAACTGACAGTTCATTGTCATTTTCTTCACCAAACGCCTAAGGTTCTCTCTAGAGGCCAGAGTCTGAAGGTCTTTACTCACTGTAGAAGTTCACAGAGGACTGTACTCATCCAGCTACATTTAACTGCTTGTAGAGGCAGCTTCACTGAACAAAGTGATGTCAGAAGATGAATAGTTCCATTAGAGGAAAGTTCTTCTGCAGTTAATTAATTTGCTGAAGCCAAAGTAAAATGCTGAACTGTGACCTCAAGACCTCTGTATGCAGAGAGGCTTGTTCTGACCAGCCTGGTTATCTTCACACTGCACCAGGTACTCAGCCAGACAAGTTAATCTAGCATGGATTGAAGTACAGCTGGGATACAGATTCCTAACATTTCTTAGCTGATTACTTGCTTGTAAAATGAGAGGCATCTTTTGTTTCTCTTTACCTTAGACCTCTCTTCATTCCCTGATTGTGAGTGAAGAGATTGCTCATATTTCTCTGGGTCATATTTAACTAATAATCTTTTAGAAGTGAACTTTACAAATTTAAAAATCAAAAATTAGGATTTTTAGAAGAGGGAAATAAAATACCCTGTTCCCTATCGTCTTTTCCTTGTGGAAAAGAATACTTAGGAATTTTGAAAGTCTAGCCTCTTAGTTACCTAATTATAAACAGTTGAAGTTTTTTATTCTTCTTTAAAAAGAGATTGGTCTACTTTTACTCACTAGTTGATGCTATACATACACTTGTCTTGAAAGGGCTCTTATTAAGAAAGGAAAGATTTACATGTTAATTGACAAGTTGTATTGATAATTTCATTTGCTCTCAATAAAATCTCAAAGAAGTAATATGTGTTTTAGAGCCCCTGGGACAACATCTGGTAGGAACCTTCTAAGATTTCTAGATTTCTGCTGCTAAACCAGACACTGTTCTTGAAAAAATTAATTCAATCTGCTGAGATGGAAAACCATAATTTAAAAAAAAAAAAAGAACAGCTAGATTTGTGGAGGATGGATGACATCCATGTCTGGTTCAACAATGACAAAAAATTTATACAGGACACTTGAAGAGTTCTTTCAGTTTGAAAATTCCAAGTTAAAACTTCTAGATGTTTCCAAAAGGAAAATATTTTTTAATACTTTTTTTCTTCATAGGACTTTTCTTCAAATACAGAAAATGTTAACCTTTTGCATAATTTCCTGTGACAGCTTGTGCTACCCTCTATGAATGCCAGTTACACAGAACACTTTCATAAGTGTTACCTGTCTAGTGTTCATGCAAGTGTTACCTATCTAATGCATTTCTGGGGGTTCAGAAACCCACAGATTTCAAAGCAAAAGTATATGAAAATGTCACTGGAGATCATGTTTTTACAAGGAAAGTAAATTTGGGACGAGCATGTGATGAAAAGGATTATAAAAAGAGAAGCAATAAAAAGAAAGTTGAGCAGTGGCATGTTGGAATATGAGAAGCAGGAAGAAATTGTCAGATGCAGGAGCTGAGTCTTGTTTTGAAATAAGGACAGTAAGAAAAAAGTGACTTCTGGCAAAGCTTGTTTATGTGAATGAATCTGCCTAATCTGGCAAGCAAATTAAAGCAGTTTTGCAGAGCTCAAAGATTTGCATTGACCACTTGAACCCTCCTCTAACAACGACATTTGAAGGAGCAAAATTTTGAAAAGAATCCGTACATAAAGTTAATAATAGTCCTTAGTGTTCCTGGTTTGGATCTTCTTCTGTTCTGTTTTGAAAATTGATATGATAGTTTCAATCATCCAAGAAGGTCTTGCTCTCACTCTTCCATGAAGCTGTGAGGACTCTGATCTCGTCATTATAGTGTTATGATAATGACATTTAAAATGTTCAAATACATCCTAGGGCCTGATAGGAGCAATGGTAATGCGTAGCATCTTCATGTGCCAAGCCTAAATTTCTCTTCTACAGGTGTTCCACGTATTTCATGGCATTATGATAGCATAATCCTTAGGAGACACAGAAATCACCACTGTACTTATGTCATCTCTATTACAAGGGCCAAGTGTAGTAAGAGGGAAGCTACTACCTGACTCTGAAAGATTTTGTGCTTGTTTGTTGTTTGGGCTTTTTAAAATGTCTTTAAGGCCAACTGTTTGCAATAAGCTGTCTGAAGAAATTGGAGTGTTCTGGCTTCATACATCCTTGTCTTCAAAATTTTTCTTATTTAATAAATTGTGCCTCTTTTCCTATGCAAGGAAGAATGTGCCCATATGGATGATGTAAGAGCACGTGATGAGTATACTTCTGCAATCTACAGAAAATGTACCTGGGTTTGGAGGAGAATGTGGGAAATAGTGAATAGGAGTCAATTTTGTCACTGGTATTTCTCTTACACATGAAAATCAGTTGTAATAAAGGCAACTTTTAAAAGCTGAGCATGTCACCATAGTAGCCACTGCCAGTTTCATCAGTGTTTCCTGACCTGAAAAAGCATTTATTTCTTTCAGGGGGGGAAGAAAGATATCAGCTCCTTGACTGAGATGATCATATTACAGTGATTTTTGACTACAATCTTTCTCTAGATATTTTTTTTCCTATAAATCCATGGGGCTGATATCCAGTCTAAATTAATACAGCATGTTGGGGACTCATATTGAAATTCACCCTCAAATCAGAGCAAGGGCATAATGCTGTGGCATAGCCTCACTGCTGTCTTCTCCTAAATGTCTTGGGTGAGATCCTGAGGCAAGAGATCAATGGAATCAGGAACCATGTCCAGCCTGCCAAGGACTATGGAAGCAGTTGGACCATTTTTCTGCACTGAGACCAAATGTAAACAGATGGATTTTAAAAATTGTCAGACCAGTGTGATAATTTTCAGCCTGCAGTCAGCAAATACTGTAGTAAAAGCAGAGCAAGTAAAAGTGTACTGAGCAGGAAGTGCAGGATTTTGCTAAACTCTGTAGGAACCCACGATTAACCTTAGCTTCTGAAAATGTCTGCCAAGATTTTTCTCCACATAGTTTCTTTTTCCATGTGTGCAGGGCTAATAATGGACCTTCCCTCCTTTGAAGAATACTTTGACAATTAAGGCTTTTTCATGAATGTTCCTTTACATAAGAGCAAGGACTCCCTACTTAAATTTATAATGAAATAGATTCTTCTGTAATGAATCAGTGTTTCCTTAGAACTAGTGCCAAAGCTTATTGATTTTGTCTTCAAGCATTCCCAGGCACATTGCTCTTGCTGGGGTAAAGCAAGTTCTGAAGTATTTTCTAATTTCTCTGGTCTCCGTAACAAGCATTGTGTCATTCCCTTTTCTGCTTAACCTCCAACTTTCCTAATTTCAGTCTGCCTGAAGTGTATGAGTGCAAGAAGTCCCTTTTGACTTTGGAGATATTTTCACTTTATGCGGAATGCAATTTGCTGCTTTCAATCTCAGGGGGAAATATGTTTTTATGAGTACCTTTTGTAGGCCCTGATTCTCTGGCATATCATCTAGAAAATGTCATACAAAATGTTTTGAGCTAAATGAGGAGCATCTGCAGCTCTGAAACAAGGGATGGATGTGTGGGTTATAAAATTAAAACCGGTTACCAATGATATGCAAATTGCAAATGGTTCATAGCTTGCTTTGAATTTTAGTAAAACACTTGAGTACTTTCCTGAAGTCTCTTCAAATATATTCAAATACTTTTGGCCTATAAGGGCAAGATTGTGAGGGTTTTATATGGACTTTGGTAAGGATGTTACTCCACAGATGATCTAACTGATGTAAAAAATCAAGGTAAATACAGTATAGTTCTTAAATTCATAGACACTCTTCAGGAGATCTCCAGAATATTTTTGAGAGTATGCAGCATTTTTTTTTTTACATATATTGGGGGCAGTATTCTATAGAAAACATGAAAAATGTAACTCCATTATGTGGTCAAACAACTATTAACCTGACATACAGTAATAATGTTAATACAGCATCATGTTGAAGGATTGATTATCCTTGCTTTTACAGCTTCTTAAAATGAATCTGATATGATCCTGACACTTAGGGACCAATTGTCTAGCCATTATTACACTTTACCACCTCATCTTCCTAGAAGAATCTATTATTACAGTAAAAAGTCAAAGTTTAACACTCCTAATCTATATATGATGGACCTCATCTGCTCAAGTGTTTGCATATTTTTTGGTTTCTGTTTTAACTCACAAGTATTTTCCTCTTTTCATTAATATTTTGTCCACAAATTGTTTTGAGAAAGATGTCCCTCTGTTGGGTGCTGTGCTTTGAAAGATTTCAATAGCTGTTTAGCCCTCCTGCAATGTACAGACCCCCAAATTCTTATTAATTAAATAATGAGTAGAAAGATTAAATGAATAGACAAAGAGCAGAAATAGAATTTGAAACAGAGGTCAGATATAAAAAGAAGCAAGTTTAGAGGAGATTCTCTGGTAGACAGAATGTGTGGATGTCTTTACAAATAAGTGTGTGGTACTTTTCCTGCCTTTTTCCCCTTTAAAGCAACTTGTTATTGTGGAGAATTACCCCTTTGTTCAGTTTCCCCTGCTACACTGAAGACAGAGGAAGACATTCTTGAAATATTCAACAAAATGCATGACAACTCAAGCTGCATTACCCAGTGCATGCTTGCTTTGAGTTCATCACTATTGAAGGGAAAACATTTCCTTATTCTATTGTAATTTTATATGAAAGCTAATTGGTTTTGCCCTGTAAGGAAAAGAAGACTTCAGATGCTTTCCCTGTTAAAAAAAAAATAGTTAATTATAAATTTGATATTGTCACTCAGCAGAAGATAAAACTAAATCTGTCATCTTGAATGACTGCTTTCCTATCACACATGAAAGCAAGCAAGAGAGAAAAAGCTGTTTGCTCAGCAGTAGTCCATTTGAGAAGAAAAAAGAAGAACTCAGCTTCAGTAAAGGTATGTCAAACAGCAACACCAGGAGGCATTTTCAAGCATCCAAATGAAAGAGAAGGGAGACCCCAAACTGATGTAGGCAACATTGCCATAAGCACAATTAGTACAGTTGGATCAATACTAGAGAAATGTACCTTCAGGCCTTGGTTGCTCAAAAGGTTTGAACCATGAGAAAGGTTCTCTACTGGGAGCAAAAACATAGCTTATCAAAGTTTCAGTAGGACAATATAAGTGCTACAGTCAGGGCTTTTCATTCCTTGTATTTTCAATTTTTGCTACTCTCACAAGAAGATTTCTTTTAATATTAACCTTTACTGGGCAATCCAGCTGCAGATCAAAATATATATAGCAGTGTCCCCACCTCCCACAGTTTACTTTATTTTTGACTCTGATCTGTCAATGAATGGGAACGTCTTTATTTTGTACTTAATGCATGGTCTATTCACCATGACAACACCTGCAGCAAAAATTAATTCTTATTTTATACTAACTATGATTATTATTTCAGGATTCTATTGGAAAAAACCTCTAAGGTTTAAATAGATAAAAGTGTAAAATTTTGGGTTTTCTTCCATAAAAAGGTAAATATTTGGGGGAAATTATTTATTTATTTATTTGTTTATTTAATTTTTTTTTCTAAGCATGAACAGAATAGGTCATGTCATGCAACAGAATAATCTGTGCTCATTCAGGATATATCGGTGCCTTGCTTTTGTGATTTATGTTGCTTGAAGAGATCGTGCAGAGCAATATTCATTGCTTAGAGGTTGCAAGAGAGAGGAAAGTTCATCTTGGGGAAAACTCCCCTGTGGAAAGATCTTGAAAACCCGTCTCAGTCTGAGCAGTTCTGAAGACAAAAGGAAAAAAATGGTCCCACAAAATATTTTTGAATTTGCAAATAACATTGCCTTTGATAAAGTTGCTTAGAACCCTCACAGAGGTATAAGAATCAGAGAAATTTTGATGGTTGTCAGTTGAAAATAACTTGTGGCAAATGTGTATTTGGGGAATATGTATTCATGGAAGCATTGAATATTATATTTATGCTGTAAAATTACTTCTATGTGTGGAAAATCAATGTTTTCCTTAGAGAGACAAATCTATTTTCCTACAAGATAATAGAAATTATAGGTGAAAAAGACTTCATTAGATCACTATATCTGTGCCCTTCCAATTAAATTATTTTATGAAGTTGTAGACTGAATTTTCTGAAAGACAGCGGTTTTATTCTTGTGTATTTTACCTAAAAATTGAATTTTATATTAGCAATGGCACTTTAAGTAGTAGTGCCTTTCTGCGAAATAATAACTTCCTTTAATCTTTCTGGGTGATGGCAATCACTAGCCTTTCATGCAGATAATTTTTTGGGCATGCCACATATACGTGGGTAACATGTGGAAGACAAGTCTAAAAGTACAATCCAGTGTCCTTTCTGGTTCTGACTTCTGTGAATTTGATTTTCATATGAAAGAAAACCAAACATCTATGTACAAGCAGAAAGAAGCTGTGTTATCTGTGCAGTATTAAAAAAAAAATGGTTTAGTCAAAGTTACTGTAAAGTTATAAATGGTACAGGAAAATTCTGTTCCTGCCACTGGTCTTACAGCAAGCTGAGTGGTTAGTTAAGGTATGGATAATAGCCCTGGCTATTCTGTGTGTGTGTGTGTGTGTGTATTTTTCTCTATTTGCTTGTTCAAAAGTGGGCTTCTGTTCTTCAGCATGTAAGTTTATCACAAAAAAAATAAAATAGAAACCCAGCAATGAACCAGCTAACCAAGAAACATACTAAAAAATCAAACCAAACCAAAACAGAACACTACAACTCAATTGACTGTAGCAGCTGGTGTGGGGTCTGTAGCTCCGACCCGGGAAGCCGTAACTGGTCCAGAGAGACGGTCCCGTGAGGAACTGTCTTCCCAGGGCCCGTGCCGCTTTCCCTCAGCCGCTGGAGTGCCTCTGCAGGGAGTTGCCTGTTTCAGCAGGCTAACAGCTCTTTAGTGATTTTCAGCTAGTGATTCCAGCTCTTGCTCTGTGAGGCAATCTCCAGGCCAGACTCAGAGACCAGAGGCCCATTTGACATTCTTGCATAGGTGGCTTTATTGTCATACACCCGCGAAAGGTCACCAGTGATGGGCTCACTCTCCCGACTGAGCTAGCCAGGCTTCTTCTATGGGGATACAGAGGTGGGTGAGAGAGGGTAAAAGCCAATGGATTGCAAAGGATCTACATAGGTCCCCCAGAGGATCATGGTTCTGTGTCCTCTCTCGTGGTAACCAAAAAGTGCTGCCTTTTCCAAGGGGATTCGCTGGGATGTTGTGCAATCTCCTTATCAGCGGGCCTCCCTCTAGGGCAGTGGCTGGGCATATCTCACAACTCCCCCTTCTGTATTTAGTAAAAAGGTGTCTCCAGCAGCTCTTCTGCAGCAACGTAGGAAGCATGAGAACATAAGTAACACGATAAGAATTACAATGAATACCCACAAAACACCCTTAACTAAAGATGCAATCCATCCCATTATTCCCCATCATCCAAAAAGTTCACCGACCCAGTCTAGGCTCTTACCTACTTTTAAGTCTTTTACTAGTCCTTGTAGTTTCTGGATGTTTGCCTGGATGGATGCTGAGTGGGAAGAAAGATTGAAGCAGCACATCCCTTCAAAGTCTTGGCAGCCATGTCCGTGGGCAAGCAGTAGGTAGTCTATTGCTGCTCGATTCTGTAGGGTTGCGTGTCTGGTAATCTCCTCATCCTCTAGAAGGTCGCTCCAGGCAGTGGATGTTGCGTTGGCCTGTTTGCTTAGCCAACACCCTAGGTGATTGATATCACCAAAGGCTTTGAGTGCAGCTAACCAAGGAGTGAATACGAAAGCTGCGATTCTCTCTACCCTATTCAAATTGTAAATGCAGCTGTCGCAATTATTGTCAAATTCAGCAAAGGATCTCTTTTGGCATGTTGATATGCTTGTTTGTCTCCAATTATGTAATAATGTGATATTTGGGGTGAGGGTAGAAAGCTTGCCAAGGCTACAGGGGCCTCCTTGGAGGCGTGAGAGGATCCTGGCCCATACTCTGTCCCCACAGACAAGAAACACCCCCCGGGGTAACACTTTGGGGTGGAGAGTGGACATAGAGAGTACGTGACCGGTGTAATTGCACCAATCCTGACTATTATAGGCTTTGTTAAATGGTGATATGTCTTTTCTGTATGTATTTTTTGCCTGGTCAATTCCTGGCCAACACTGGCTTTGCTGTCTAAAGTAAAATTTGACACAATATGTTGCTTTGGAGGACCCCAGCAGGTTCAATTCTTGGGGTTCATCTCGAGCATTTGGCAGAATCTTTGTCCACTCATCCCAAGTGTCTACCGGGTTGGGCCTCTTACCGGTGGTGCAGAGGAGCTCTGAGCTAGTGATGGGCCAATCATCTGCTACTAAAGGAATTCCTACCAGGCACGTAGAGAGTGGGTTGTCTACGCTGCCCATGGACAGGCACAGATTGTCTTGATTGAGTGTCTTTGCTAGGGTCACCCAAACATTATGGCTAGGCTGTGGGACAAGCCAGCTGAAGGCATGTGGTACGATGAAGAGTGTCCAGGCAGCGATGAGGACAGCATCAACCTAGATAAATTTCATCTTTGGGCAGGGATGGGGCTTCTGAGAGGGAATATAAGCGAGACTGGTTACTTTTATGGTGAGAGGGGAGGGTTCTAGGGTTTAGGGAGGTTTGGCAAGGGTTGAGGGAGGGGGATATTTTGGGGTAAAAGGGGGTGGCGACATATAGGCTAGGGATCAATCATCTGGCCTACGGCTTGACTTTTGCCGTAGCTTGTTGTTCAGCTTTCTGTTTTGTCTGCTGCCATGTGATGGGACGGTCGTTTCTCTGGTTTGCCATCATTCAGCGATGTCTCCGTCTCCATGCAGAGCTGGTCTGGTTTTGGGGAGGTCCTGTATTTGATTCAGGAGAGTTCTTGTTGGTGTTTGAGGTAGCAGTGTTTGTAGGGCCTAAGTATGGTTTAATACTTTTTCCTGGGAGCCACTTCGGGCCAGATGGTAGCTGGACACAGGCGTAGCCTCTCTCCCAGGTAATCAATTGGAAAGGCCCAGAGACCTGATGTGATTCTGGGTCCTTCACCAGCACTGGTGGTTTCTCTGTGAGCTTAGCTTGGGTTGAATTTGAGACGTGGCGGAGTACTGGGGGGTCAGGCTCTGATGAGGTGCCATTTAGGAAGTTAGTGATGTAGAGAGCCTTACAGAGTCTTTCAACAATTGACAAATTCAAAGTTGTGTAAAATTATCTCATTGTGTCTGATGGGCTTTCTATGTCCACTTGTGACATTCTTAGTACAGTGTGTTATTATTTCTTCTTTGGGAGCTGGCATACATTGTACTTAAAGACAGTCAGCAAAAGCAGGGTAGCTGCTCTAATTTGGGTTTTGTGATACAATTCCTAACCTAGGTATTTAACAGAGTGCATACATTTTTAGGACACAAAATCTATCTTTTTCTCCATTTTATACTTGTTTTTCTGTACAGGTTAAGGATTTCTTCTAAAAGGGATTGTATGTTTTAGGCTATTTCTCCCCCAGAACTGTAGTTTAATATGTTATTTGTGAAGCATGTAACTATTCAACCTTTACAGTACCATTAAATCAGGTGTGCATGTAGGCTGGGAGCAGTAGCAAGCCACAAAAGAGGAAAAGGTCTTTTGTGTGCTATTAAAACACCTCTGAGAGTTTAACACCCCACACCCTGTTTTAGTGTTGATATCAAAAATTGTTTCTAGGAGAAAAAAATAGAAGATTTTGATAACGTTTCCCTCCCTGCCCCCCCCCCTTCCCCCCCCCCCCCCCCGACACACCTACACTTCAGCGTTTTGGTTGTGTGGAGAGCTGTGCTGTGTGTGCTGCTCGGACACCAGATGGATTGCAACCCTATTAACATTGTTTTGTGCACCGGATACCAAATCCTTTTGAAATATCTATGCATGTCTTCTATTTTAATTAGCGCATCTGAGATTAGCTAAGAGATCTCCAATAGCTTCAGCACATCATTTATGCATCTTGTAGTACATTTCAGCTAACAGATTTCAGATTCTTTAAAGAAGAAATCAGTGCCAGTGACACAGCCTAGGATAAAGCTGAGATTTAACTCTGGTATCCTCACACCTTGTATCATCCTTCACATCTGAGGAAAGTGCATGTTTCCGTTCCAACATACTGATGTACAATTTCACCAAGTATGCAGACCTGCAGATGACACTAAGCTGAATGGTGCAGTTGACACTCCTGAGGGACAGGATGCTATCCAGAGGGAACTGGACAAGCTTGAGAAGTGGCCCATGGGAATCTCATGAAGTTTAACAAGGCCAGGTGCTGGGTGCCAACTCAGGCTGGGCATGAACAGATCGAGAGCAGCCCTGCCCACAAGGACTTGGGGGTGCTGGGGTGAGAGCTGGACATGAGCCGGCCATGGGCACTCACAGCCCAGAAAGCCAAGTGTGTCCTGGGCTGCATCCAAAGCCCCGTGGGCAGCAGGGGAGGGAGGGGATTCTGCCCCTCTGCCCCGCTCTGGTGAGACCCCACCTGCAGAGCTGCCTCCAGCTCTGGGGTCCCAGCACAGGAAGGACATGGAGCTGTTGGAGAGTGCAGAGGAGGCCACCAAGGTGATCAGAGGGATGGAGCAGCTCTGCTATGAGGAAAGGCTGAGAGAATTGGGATTGTTCAGCCTGGAGAAGAGAAGGCTTTGGGGTGACCTAATTGTGGCCTTCCAGCCCCTGAAGGGAGCCTACAAGAAAGAGAGGGATTTTTTACAAGAGCACGGAGCGACAGGACAAGGAGAAATGCTTCAAATTGACAGAGAGTAGGTTTAGATCAGATATTAGGACGAAATTTTTTTCTGTGAGGGTGGGGAGGCCCTGGCACAGGTCACCCAGAGAAGTTGTGGATACCCCATCCCTGGCATAGTTCAATGCCAGGCTGGGTAGACCTCTGAGCAACCTGGTCTAGTGAAAGGTGTCCCTGCCCACAGCAGGGGTGTTGGAACTGAATCTTTCAGGTCCCTTCTAATCCAGGCCATTCTATGTTTCTATGACTGCCACTAAGACACTCTGCATGGGGGGAGCCAGTCCAAGCCCCTCTCCTGGCACATATCAATTTGTGCTGTCTCTTCTCACATTAGCAACATTATTCTAGCTTTATGCCATTAGAAAGGAAAAAGTAGTTTCTCAAACTTCATACAAAGCAAAAGTACTTGTCAAAATGGATTTTGAGGTAGTGCATAATTGCTATGTACTAAGGCCTCAGTAATCTCGTAGTTTAATTACTCTGCTTATGGCACATGACCTAGCACAATGATACAATCCATACCAGGATTTAACAGTTTGTTTGATAGAGAAGATTTTGCCATCAGAGCCAAACATTTTCCTTCTAGAGTTAAAATGCAGGAGATAAACAAAGGCTGACTGTTTTCCCTCATCCAAAATGAAACTGGAGTTCTCATAGAGTAAACAGAATCTAATCTGAAGCTTATTTCTTTGCTTCATGTTGAAACAAAGTAGGTTGGCTATATAGCCTGAGTAATTTTATTTTGTGTTATTAAAGTGATGCTGTTATAGTCAGCTAAAAGTCACTCAGCTATAGAGACATTTTTCCATGCCATTATGTCTGGATTTAGCTCTTCTGACCTTTATAGGCTATATAACAGAGAGAGAAAGCTTGAGAGACATATCTTATTGTGTCAGAAAAATATATACAGTAAAGACAAGCTGCAAAGAGCCACGGTTTCATAGCATAAATCTCTTTTGCCTCAGCCAGGTTGGAAGTGCTCAATAATTCACAGGAACAACCTTTAATTTACTG
Source organism: Corvus kubaryi (assembly GCF_017639235.1). Taxonomy (NCBI): domain Eukaryota; kingdom Metazoa; phylum Chordata; class Aves; order Passeriformes; family Corvidae; genus Corvus; species Corvus kubaryi. The sequence goes on along the minus strand of NW_024581095.1, from coordinate 814,352 downwards.
TTTTCCCTGGATACCACTGAGGGCTGGTAGGAGGGAAAAATCTCATTACAAAGAGCATCTTTTCTCTATTGGAGAACAAAGATGAGAGCCAAAAGATGCCAAGGATTGGTTATCACTTCTCAATTGCTTATCTCTTGAAAACTGAGCTTAAATCTCTTTGTAAATTATTGTTTAAGGATATGCTAGCAATTTCTTTAATTTTGTAGTAGGAAAAAAATGAAACTGGAGACATGGTTAAATTAATTTAAGCTGCTACTGCTTGTTTTAATATCAGTAAGCTCTGAGGATGTACTTTTTCCCTGTCAGATAAAATGTCTAATTTTGCTCAGGTTCTGAGGTTCCTCTATAAGCCACAAATAAAATTTCACAGGATAAAAGATAATTTGCAAGGCTTTTTCACAAGTCTTGGGAAACTTGTTTGTTCTCTTTGTACATTGGAAGATTTGCTTATTTCTCAGGTGGAAAGAAGGAAAAGGAAAACACAAAAATGTCAAATACGGGGAAAATGGAAAGAGTATAAACTGTTGTGTCTTTTCTGTCAAGCAAAAATATTATTTATTTTATATTTATTTCCTCTTCTGCTATGGTAAGTTTCTTGTTTTTAGTGACATCAGGTACATTTGACATTATTTAGGAGATGGAGGCATAGTTGCCAGTGCCAAAGCCCTGTGTTTTTCAGTGCTGCTAGCAATGAATATCTGTAGTGTTTAGGATTACTTCAGTTACTGCAGGTTCCCTGGGCCTTATTGAAAAAAACACAGCCAAAACAGAGAAATTTGCACAGTATAGACAGCAGAAGTGGAAAGCACGCTGCTTCAGATCATGGCTTCTGATTTCTCAGAGGCTCATTCACAACACTGTGCACTTCCTTGAATAGAAAGTCATATCTCAGTTCTTAAGAAGAAAGGCTCTTCCTAAACAAATGCTTAGCATGATATCTCAGAGACATTCTGGGAGTTCCCAGAGTGTTTCAGGTAACAGACACTTGAAGAAAAACATCAAATAGTGTATTTGTAATCCCTAAGTTGTCTGAAAGGACATTAGAACTGGACCAGAGTGTACAGAACAGACAAAGGTGAAACAGCAAGCTATATCCGAGACAGTCTTGCTCTGATCTTCCTCTTTCATGTAAGAAGTGTAGCCTCAAAATCATCATACCTTTCCATTATCAAAGGAGTTTCCTTTTTATTAGAGACAATTTGTGGTACGATTTCACTAGTACTGTACACATACTGTTCACGGTTAGTAGAGTTAATGAAGCTTTTGTTTTATACATTTTTGGTGATATTTTTACTCCAATAGTTGACAATTCCATTCTATGTTTTTAATATATGTAATCAGTTTTATTTGGATAACATTTAAGTTTGGTTCATTTGGATAATATTTAATTTCAATATTCAGTTTTTCAATTTTTGCTTATGGTGGAAGGAGTTGTTGAACACCCAGTCTGCTTCTTAGTTCTCTGGCCTTTGTGAAAATTTTATTAATATGGCCTTCTACAGCATATAACACTGTTGTCATTATAACTATCTCTGGATGTACTGGCAGGGGATTTAAGTCCTATTTCACTTTGTCTTTGCTATTTCAAAGATTCATATGGTAGCTTGCTCTGTCTGTACTTAAATGAAAACAGAGAAGTCCACATGGTGTGAACAATCGTTTTAGGTTGTCACACATGTTTTAACTGACAAATGGGTGCTGAGGCAATGTTTTCAAAATTAGGGTGCTTACACTTTTTCATAAACAGAAAGTACAAGGTATTTAATTACTAAACCATAGTTGCTGTTGCTGTTATTATTATTGCTGTTGCTATCGTTGTTGTTATTTTGAAGATTCTTGCACAATGAGTGAAATTACTGTTCTACCACTGTTTACCTGGCCTTGAATGTTTACTCTGAGAAGAGTTCCAGTGATATGAGTGATATGATGTCCAGGCCTCATGGAAGTATTGCCTGACTTTCTAAGTACTTTTTTTCCAACTGATTCAAAAATTTAGGACCAGATGGTGCATCACAGAAACTCACCTTTCTTCTTCTTCAAAGGACTTGGAAGTTAACAGGTTATGTTGAGTTGCGCTAGGAAAAGCTGCTGCCTGCAGTCATCATAGAAACATTGAATCAATAATTGGAAAAGACCCTTAAGATCATTGAGTGCAGCTGTTAACTCAGTACTTCCAAATCTATCACTAAATCATGTCCCTAAGCACAGCATCTCTGGGTCTTTAAATACCCCCAGGAGCAGTGACAAAACCACTTCCCTGGACAGCCTGTTTCAGTGCTTGACAGTCATTTTGCTGAAGAAATTTTTCCTAATACAAAGTCTAAACTTTCCCCCTCACAAAGGCAGGCTTAATAAACACCCTTCCTGCTGCTGTCACTGGCATAGGGATTCAGAGGGGGTATTCCTGCCATGTTGCTGTCCTGAGGAAGAGTAGGGAGTCTGCTTGAATGATGTACTAGCTCTTTGAGCTGCCTGTGTATTTTTATACCTCGCAGTGATAGAACATAAAGTTTCTTCTTGCTCTTGAAGTGCATTACTGCTTTTCTGACACACTTTTATGTTGAGGGCAGTGTTATCTGAGCAGGTTTTGAGCAGAGCTTTTCATTTTCCCAGGTCATATGGGTTGGTAGGCATTTATAAAGGAGTGGTAGAAACAGGAGAGAGGGTTGTTTGGAAGCATCGTGGTGCAGGGAAGATTTGCATTTGTCTGGCAAATGTCATCTTTAAGCAGCTGTGTGTCAGCATGAGTGTGCTGGGCTGTGTTAGCACAATGCCACAGTGTCATCCTGCCTTGTATCATGTGGCAACTTTTTATGATAATATATTTATGTAAGTGGATAAAATTAGAGCTGCCATTAGTAACAACTTGGGATTGCCTAGATTTCCATTTTTTAAATCTTTTTTTTATATGTCATGCAGTTTGTTATTCCTCCTACATATGACATTAAAAGTAATGGATAAAATTTTATTATCAGCAATGTGATGTTATGTTGCTTTACATTTTAACTGTTGTGTTGTTGCAATACTGAAAAGTGTTATTTTAAAAAGTAAAATTATATTGCTACATTTTAAAATCATTGTATCTATACAAAAATTTGGCATTTCTTAGTGAGAAAACATCATATGAATTAATGTCAGTAACAGTTTACTTCTGTTATAAAAACGTCCTTCAATTTGTTTTAGTAATGAGGACCAAGAACTGTAGAGATTCCAGATGTTATTACCTTTCATTAAAATATATATATATAAGTAGTGAATACTGATAAATGAAAGAAGCCTTTAAAGTATCATTTTTTAAGCTGAGAGGGATGTCTAGGTAGGAAAAGTCTCTAACTTGGTCAGTATCTTAAAGTTTATCTCGTGTGCAGTATTGTCCCACGATCCTGTTATGGGAGCAAATTTCTGTTGAGACTAGTGGTATGGTAGGCACACATCTGTGCCATTGAAGCTATGGCCTCATACTCACTGCACATGTGAGGCTAGGTGCAGATCCGTCACAGCTTGAGCATCCACCCCAGTGGAAAATATACACAGCTGGATGCAGCATAGCCCAGCACAGCTCCCTTCTTGTCCTGAGTCCCTGTGTGCCAGACTCATCTGGCTGCTGGATCTATGGTCCTTTGACTCGCTTTCCCTACTCTGCTGGGTCCATACATATCAAGTGAGTTTTGGCACGTCTGAATCTATGGTAAGGAAAGGAATGTAAATCTTTACAATGTAATCCCCATCCAGTTCCTTAGCCAGAAGACCTTTTTATGTTGTTCTTCACTGCTTGTGGGTTTGATGCATGCAGATATTTTAAAAGTGTGCAGGCATATCTGAGTGTGGTACATGAGTCTGCAGCTAATGGTCATGTAGATTGTGATGGAAATTTTCCATGGAATATCTGGTCAAATGAATGCTTGTCACATTCATTGTATATTTCTTTTGTGAAAGAAAGACATATAATTTTTCTATTTTTATCTGATGATACCTATTTCTCCCACCTTACACTGTTGTTGGTTTTAGAGGCTTAGGCAAAAAATAAGTTAAAAAAATTTAAATTCACATCCCTATAGAGACTTCATATTACCCCTGGAGATCTGATATGAGAGCTTGTGGGGTGAAGCCTGATCCTCAAGACAAAAGATGTAGTTCTCTCCTGATCTTTTCTTAAAATCTAACTTGAGTCAATTGGCAGATTGTATTACATTAGAGATAACTCTTGGCAAAGTTTCAGAACTGCTATAGTAACTGCATTGTGACTGCAGAGACAAGAGCAGCAAGCCTTCAGTTTATGACACTGCATATTCTTTTCTGCAGCATTTAATTGCACTCATATTTTTGATCTACAGTTTTTCACGCCACATTTTCAATGTGGAAAATATTTATCATACTACTAAAGTCTTTGTTTTGTTGATTGATTTTTCAGACTGCTCCTAATTCTGCTCAAACACACTGATAACTGGGCCCTACACCTGGCTGAGCCTCGATTCTGCGCATGATGAATAAGTAAAACATGTTACAACACTGATTGTAACTGCAAATCCAAAGTTTTGCAGTTTTTAAATTTAGATTTAATGAACTCAGAATCACTGCCACCACAAGACCAACACTTGTATGAGATAAGCTGGTGGCCTCATGATGTGCTAGCCCTGAGAATTGTTGTCTAACATCCCAAGCTGGACTAGACAGGATTGATTTATCACTGATTGCCTTGTTTTTCACAGTGCATTACTACCTCTCTACATTAGGCTCCACTGAACTTTAAGAATATGCCTTTAGTGCTTGCAGTCATGCAAGTGCACTGTTACTACTCTAAGTAACCTCAGGAAGAAACTTGCAGAGAGTGATAGCCTCCCCACCATTCATGGTAAGGAAAATTAAGTCTACCCCAGCAAAAACCAGCACAGACACAAAGTCATTTGTGGAAGGCTGAAGTAAAACATGACAAAATCTGGCAATGTTAGCTGGCCTCTTCTTAGGAGCACCCAGAACATTAAGTACATAGGGATGAACAATTTCATCAGAACATTAGAAGATGCAGTTGAAATTATTTAATTCATTTTTGATTACATGAAACTGACTGGTATATTGCAGCCTGGATTTTCTATTTTCGCTTCGGATTAATTTAATAGGCATTCCATTATTAAGCAAAGTTTGCAAAAGTCTTTCATAGATGTTTTCATTTCTGTGGAGGGCAAATGAAAGCTCTTCTGAGAAGTGAGTCTGTGTTTTTAAAAAGAGGTTTTGATGCTGTCTCAGTTTGAGACAAATTAAGGGAAACGCTCTGGGAGGAATGTCCCTGCCAAAGAAGGCAGATTTCAGCTGCCCCTCCCCCACCAGGTTCAGAAAGAAAATTCCTTGGAGGAATGTGAAAAAGGAAAAAAAGTTATTTATTTAACAAACAGAATGCACACAAGCACGGGAAAAGAATAATGCTAAATAATAGAATCTCCCTCTGTGGAGAGAACCTGGGTAGATTTTCAGAGTCCTTTCTGTGGGTGTGGTCTCTCTTCAAAGCTAGCCATTTGGCGTGGGCCACTCCAGGCCAACTGATGTAGGGTCTCCCGGTAGGGTTCTGGTATTGTTGAACAGTCCAGAAGAGAAGAATAAGGAACTGAAGTCCCAGGGAAGCAAAGGACTTTAACTGTCCATCTCTCTCTTCTGAGAAAAGGAGCCAAGAGCTGGGAAAAGCAGGAAGGTGCTTGCCTCCACTCTGCAGCAGCCACAGCAGCTATCTCTGTGTCCTTGAACACAAAACTGCTTTGAAAAGTTCGCCTGGCTTCTTTTGCTTCTTTCTCTTGGATCCAGTTTTAAAGGCACAGAAAGGCACAGGATTCATGTCTGGGCATAGAGCAGGTGATAGGGGATACACATCATAAAGTCACCCAAGACAGATGCTATAAGCATAGTTTAAATGCAGTATAACTGATTTCCTTATGTTAAAGGGGTCTTACATAACTAGGCAGGCAAGTATTTTTAAATAACTGATAACATGTACACCATACTAAGTATATGTGGACAGTCATTGAGATTTCAGATGTGCAGGTTTCAAATAAATTATTGTTATATAAACAATATAGTCCTGCTCTAACAAAAAACCCCAGTTGGATTGCAACTTATATTACTAATTCAATTGAGGCAGTTAAAAGAAATTCCCATTCAAACTTGACAGTAGATATAAAAATCATTGCATTATTTGAAAGTCTAATGTTATCCTCTATAGGTTTTGTGTATGTATGAATGCTAATGTTAACTTATATTCAACGAGATAGCACTGAGTGTCTCATAAATATGCCAGCTCATTTAATTGTTGTTTTAAACCACTGCTGTCCAAAGCCTCTAGTACATTTTAAAATTTTCTTTCTGTGATCAAAACCATAAAAAAAGACAAGCCCAAATAAAACCACCAGCTACAAGTACCTTACTGCCACTGTTACCTCTGGTGTAAATTTCTTCCATGTTGAAAAGAATATATTTAGAGTTTTCAGTAGTCTGAACTCATCAGAGATTAACCATGGCTTTTGTTATATTCCTTGGCTGTTCATAGCTGTTGGAAAAATGGATGTAGGAAACGTTTACTTGTTATAAAATTCACACAGGCCAAGGTCAGGCAACAATTTGAAACATATTTTGGTATACCTCACACTTCCTTCTTGTCTTTTGCTACCCACAGTGATATGTAATGTGTTTGAAAATACATGGTTGGAATTTCAGATATTGCTGCAACCTTCCCAAAATCCTCTAGTGTGTTAAAAATAAGAAAGCATTTTGAAGTGCTTTGTTGCTGGGTGTAATTGAAACATCAGGGCTGATTTGTTGTAAGCAGAGATATGTGTAAGTGGATGAACTACTGCTGAGGTTTTGAAGGGTGTGAACCATGGCAGGACTCTGATGACAAAGAACACACTAAAAGTTCTGCAGCTGCCCTTACTGCTGCTCTGTCAGCAGAACTCCATATATTCTCAAAACCAACAGAGAACTTCATTGCTAATATCTAATTAATTCTCTTTTTCATCAGTTATTTGTCACTGGTGAGATAGACCTTGCATCTAAAAAACATTCTGGTCATCTCCTGCCTTTCTGTCTTCTTTTTTCAGGCTCTGTGGCCTGCCTAACTACTTGAGTGGTGAAGTTTTTCCCCACAGCTAGAGCTTCTGTTGCAAGTAAGTTCTGTGAAGATAAATTTCAACTGTAGAGCCAAATATCCAGAACTTTGTAGATGCGTTCCTCATGAATATTCCTCAGTGTTTGAAGTAGCAAAGGATGAGATATGGAAAGCTCTGTTGCTGTCTGCAGTTGCTGGTGCCACTTCAAGATGGGATTGATAGTTTCTTCTGAAACGGAGACTCAAAACTAAGACAGTCACTGCAGTGAAAGTAAGTAGCTGTCTGCAGGGTTGGTTATGACCCTGAATTGTAGCCATAAGGACATGACAAAGCTGTTCTGTTTGTGCAAGCCATTTATTTCACCCTAGGACAATAGAAATGTTGGAATAGAAAAATAACTTTGGATATGGAAATAGCTTTTTATACCAGTTGATAAGTCCCATGCACTTTTGACAGTGAGGCCAATGGCACCAAAACAAGGTAAGCTTTGGCAAAAATTAAGTTAATCAGTATGTTTAGGGAAAACCACTACATGCAAGGAAACATATGCAAAGTTAAACTGTTTACTATGTTTATAAGCTATGGTTTATTGTTATGATGTTTTCCACAAGATGACCATCCTTCAGACACTCATAGTTTGCTTTTGAATTTCATGTATTGTTTTCTGCTGTATTTTTCAGAAAGGATGGACTGCAAGGTTTCTCTTCTTGGCCTCTGGCTACCAGGATCTGGAATTCTTCAGAGACATTCTCTCTATTGCTGGAAGGTCTAGCCTGGAAATGAATGAATCATGGTTGCTGTTTAGAAAGTAGGAAAGCATTCTGTGAGGGGAAGAAATTAGGAGTGCATAATCTAGGAGAGAAACCTTGGCTATTGGCTATGCTAACATGTTATTTAAATAAGAAAACTAAGTAGGAGAAGTCTGAACTACACGCAGGGTGATAATCCCAGCAGCTCACTCTGTTCTCTCTGTTTTCTTTCTTTAAGCGATCTGGTGGACTGATATGTGTGAAGAAAGAGAAAACCAGCCCAGATACCTTTTTCTGTATTTCCCCAGGGAAGAACTGAAATTATATTCTCTGATACTGAGACAAAAAAGTATTTTTTGTCAGATAATCCATTCCCATCTGGAGGAACTGATGATAAAAAAATGTATTGCCAGCTACCTTCACCTGGGCAGCACTCACCAGAGGCAGTTTTTAGAACCTGTAATTCTCTGGAAAGTGTATTGAATGAATACATCAATTTGTTTCACTATTAAGCAAAGACTATTTCCTGGAATCTGTTTGCACTTTTAAATTTCCACATCCTCTCTTTAGGCACTTCATAATTTCTGGCCTGCAAGTATGGTTTGTAGTAATTGAAACTGATATGAAACTGTACGGAGTCTTGCTATTCATTATGACCGCATTAGGTGGGTTATTCAGTTAGTTGTTTGAAAGAAGGCTAAAATTAATGTAACATAGATAACATCCTTCCTGTTTTGCTCTTGTGTTCAATACTAACGTTCCTTTAACAGACTCACGATGAAACAGCTACCTTTTTTTGTCAGGTTCTTGCCTCACAAGAAAGCAATTTGCAGAAAACTATGTATGGAATATTCAGCAGAGAGCAAAACAGTGCTGGGGTGGGGGGAGAATTTCTGTGGTTTCATTTGGGAAGGCTGTGCTCCTGCTAAAAAAAATAAACTTTCACAAAACTAGCATGTGGAAGTTTGAGCAAAATAAGCTTTTCAAACTTACCAACTAGTAGGATAGAAAAAGATCAGAAAGCCTATGGTGTTTAGCACTCCCTTTGGAGGGGCAACGTGCATCCGGTGTATGAATTCATACCAGGAGGATGAGTAACCTCTGTCTTCCAGCAGTGTTGTATCAACACATGATGTAATATCCTGATAGTTGCTGTGAACTAGACTCACAAATACTTGGAATGCAGTTGATGGCAGCTGTAAGCAGGTTTGTTTTCTTCTACAGCATTTGACATTCTCGGAAAGCCTCGACTTCTCCCCTACTGTACACATTACCTATGGCCACCACAGCACTCAAATTATGCGTTTAAAGGTAGCAGTTCCATTTTGATCAAATTTTCTTGCACTTCACTTTGTCACTCGTATTCTGCTGTCAGCGGGGGAATGAAAATTCAGCTATTGACTTCAAGTGCCTTGCTCCCTCTTATAGTAGAATATGCATAAAATAAAAGACCATTTTTAAAAACCTATCCTTTGACAGTTTTTTTCAGATCACCTCATGTGTGTCTCCTGGTTGTTTGCGATTTTTATAAAGGATGCTCTCTCTGGCTAAAACTAAATGAAAGATTTTATGGTTATTTAACAACTCCCTATTTTTATTTAAACCTTCCCTTTCAGTTTCTTGAAAATCATCTCTGTTTAGGCAGGTGACAAGGTGTGCGTGGTGTGAGTAATTAAGGTGATGATACCTCTTCCCTTTTGCTCCAGTATGCTTAAAAGTTTTAGCTGCACAGATACAAATTGCTAAGTTGAAAGGAAACATTATGAATGCCATGACTTTGGGCTGGGTTTTTAGAAAATACCCTTAGTGTGTGAGCATGTGTGTGTGTGTGTTTTCATTTTCCAAATTTCAGACTTGTATTGGAATTCCTGACTCCTACTTATTTCTGTCAAGTTTCCTCTCCCTTTCTCCTTGTTTTTTGCAGTATAAGCTAGATGTTTGTTGCTTCTCACCCCCAGAATTTCTGCCTTCAAGTTCACATATTTTAGTTTTAGGTTTTTTTCAAACTGTAGGTGAGACAAACTAGAGGAGATGAGGAAAACAGATCTAATATAGTTCACATGGTTTAGGCTTTCAGGTTTTTTAATCAGAAACATGTTTTGCTTGATTTGCTGTAACAATGACTCTCTAGCTGTAGTGATGGACATCTCTATAGACCAAGTTTGCCCTCACACTCCTCAGTATTCATCTGAAGTACTACTGTACTACTGGCAGAGTCAGAAAATTACTTATAATTTACAATGCTTAAACAACTGAATGCAGTGATTATTTATTCTTTACCTGCAAGTTGTTATTTGGTGGCAGTTGTTATGACAATTCAGGAGAAATTCAATGTGGTCATTCTTAGATTAATTTTTTTCTTAGATCTATGACCATTGCAGTTTTCTCTTATCTTTTCTACTTTCTGGAATATTGACTCTGCTCACACTATACCCATGTACATCATCCTCTGACCCTGTCAGCCTTCTTGCTTGAGGTGAGAAAGCAAGATCTGATTGGAGACACACAATAATGATAATAAATAATTAATTCCTGTCTCTTGATTTCTTTATAAGATGCAGTCAGCAAGTGAAAGGACCAGTGTAGTAACAAGGGCATTGAATTTTTTGCAGCAGAAGTTACACATTTTGGTGTAATATATAATGAAGTTTCTTAGAAAAATGCGTAAAATCCATCTTCATCTTTAGTCATTGTCTTCGTGAATGGAATGTTTAGGCTTATTTCAAAAATTAACTCTTAAAATCATCTCTCTCTGTCACAATATTTCTGTCATGCACCCTTCAGCAAGATAATGAAGCTTTAGGTATTAGAGAAATTTCTTCATTGTTCATACATTCATTCTAACATCTCACATTCCTACACTAGTACCGTCTTTCCATTTGGAAAGTATAGCATTTTTATTGGTAGCCTTCCTAAATACATGAAAGATGGGACAGCAGCACAATCAATACATCATGCACGTGTTGTAATAAGCTGCTCTGTTGCTGACTAGGGAGACATGAGATTTTGATTACACGTGCACGAAAGCCATGGCTGAAGTGTCACGTTCTTATGCACACAGTGAAAGTTAAAAATGAAGTGTGTTTATTCTACATATAATTAAAATTCTTAGGTGTTTTATAAGTTTATACATACATAGCCATTAGTAAGTAAATGTAAAAATGAAATGTCATGGGGGAAAAATAACGATTTAATTCCTCAGGAGTGTATTTCAGACTCTTGCATCTAGTCCACCAAAACATGGCGTGTTGTAAGAGCCAGGGCCTTGAGTACTCTAATTTCTTTCCAGGGTCATGTATTTCAGTGCTATAAAGTGGCCTTAAATACTTACTTTCTCTTTTATAGTAACTGTAGTATGTAACTGATTTTTTTGTTAGGGTGAAATCCAATAGCTAATGTTTTTGGGGGTATGATTCTCCATTGTATTCTCTGTATAGCCTGGCTTCACCCTTGGAAAGTTTAATTCAGTAATTCCAGCAAAATCTTTGCAGCTGGAAAAGCTCTTCATTAGCTTTGATTCCTTCAGACCTCAGCTCCACCGATCCCAGTGCACCAGCTTGCCTTCTGGCTCACTTTAGGGTGGTCTTTGATGTCTGCACATCAGTTTCTTGCTTGCCACCTGCAGTATTGGAGACTGAAGAAAGTGTGCACAGTCACCTCTTTTGCTTACTATTTTGTAAAAACCTGCCGCAGATAAGCTGTAACACTGTTTAGATAACTGTGAGGGAATTTAAAAACTTTTTTGGTAGAGGTAATTCAGGAAATTTAATCATTGACTGTGGGTATCAGGCAAAGCTGTTTTCCCACCTCATCATTGACTTCCGAGTCCTACTTTCCTGATGCACTATATCATCACTAGACTGTAATATCTCTACTCTAGATGAGCATTATGCAGACAGAAATAGTTACTACTGAACTAAGGATTTTTTTCTACACCGGGGAGATAGGGTATATCAATATTAATTTGCATTTTTAAAAAGCTTAGCTTTGAAAGAACGTCAAATTTAGAATAACCTTTTAGTATTCATTTTCTTTGTCTAGAGAAGGTTATTAAATGTGCATATTTTTGTGACTTAGGAATATACCTGTCTGTATGTGTTACTGCCAAAACTTACGCTAATGTGGGCTCATGTCAGTGAGTGCTTTGCCCCTGATTTTCTTTAAATCTGATTCCAGGATTCTGGTCCATATTGTCTGTGCATGTTCACATACACAAACATAGAAAATTTCCTCAAAGTCCCAGTTCTTCATCTCTTTCTACAGTTCAGCTGGTTTTGAGGCTGATCAGCATGAGCTCTCTAGTAGTGTGGATAACTCCATTAACAATTATATTGAAATTTCAAAAAAGAAACTTCCATCCTCCTATGGGGATCTAGTATTTAGAACATAACACTTCATGCAAGTGAGGGCTGAAGGTTACACAGCTGGCCTTGTGCCTGAAAGATATTCCCAGAGGTTTGCCAAGATGTTTACTTTCTTATAATAACAATTTTACATGCAGAGTATATTTCTGTGTGTCTCAATCAATCAAGCAAGAGCTTTCTGAGCTTGACTTGTGCCTGGTCCAAATAAAATGAGATTCCATCAGGTTTCATGGCTGGATGAAGTTCTTAGGCTCTGATGAAGTTAGAGCTGTGATTTTTGCTCTGAATCATTTCACTTTTGGGGTGTAAAATGTCAATAAAATAAAGATGTATACAAACTGCTGCCCCAGCCATTGTAAGTACAGAAAAGAGAAGATATTAATTGTTCTTGTAACTGTGCTTCCATACCAGCATGTTATGGAAAAGTGTAAGATTGCTTCTGGTTTCATAATCCCTGCTAGAAATGAGAATTCCAATGAGAATAAGTGTATGCCCACAGAAGAGACTTTCTTGAAGTTGAACAATGGGGGAAAAAATGCAGTGCAGCAGTCAAGGAAAATCTTGATGTATGTTTCAAAAGAGAATGGCTCTCCAGGGGGTAATGTCATTCCAGCTTGTCCATTTTACTGTTAGAAGATGATATAATTGTGTCTTATCTCCAAACAACTTTTAAAAAATGTATTTATCACCTATGTCTGGCCTACGCTTCTAGCTGTATATGCTGAATAGATATCACTGTATTTGTAAAATATTCGCAGTAACATTCAGAAAACTCACATTTCTGTTTTGATGATCTTACTTAAGGAAACTTTATCAATCAGTGTTAGAATCACACACACAAAGAAAATTCCTCAGTTCAGAGCTGGCAGCATTGTTATTGTGATGTTATCTATGTTTTTATGGTTCTCCTTTATCCTGTCTGCAAATCACATCAGCCTCCTTGAGGCCCTGAAGTCATATCATAGAAGGCAATGCATTTGATGATGTATCTGCCATTGAGAGATGGGTTTGGTTAGACAGCTCTGAGCAGTGGTTTCATACAGATGAGAGTTCTGTTGGCCAAAATCTGGCTTACTGTTTGAGGTGAAATAGCTGAAAAAGATCAAAGAATAAACTTGACATTGTACTGTGGTATGGAAGCACTGCTTCTTACACACTGGGACAGACAATTCTATTCTTCACATGATCATGTTTTATTCTGAATGCACAGCAGATTAATGCTTGTTACCTGGCAGCCCCATGGAAGGTTTCATACAGCTGAAGCAGTGCTTCAGGGTAGGATTTCTCCCTCATGAGAAACACAACCAATCCAACCTTAATTTTTCAGGTTTCCTTATAAAATTTGTTTTCATGGGAGCCTCAAGACTGTCCACTAAGCATTTGGAGGGGATGATTTTCCTGCATTTTGGTGGTGAGTGAAATGCTGACTACTTTTTTTGGAGTCTAAAAGCAGCACTTTATTTGTGCAGATATTAGGTCCTTCCATCATTTTTGAACTGATCCAACACAATTTGAATTGGCTTGCACCATGAGACAGCATAACCCTAAAGATGAGCAGGTATCCCCTTAGGATCTTTCTAAAACCTAATTATAATTCCATATGAATCTGTTTATCAAGTAATCCTGTTTCCTGGGGATTGGCTGTTGAAAATACTTGCACAGAAATAGGATTCTTATGAGAATGTTCATTTCTACTGTTTCAATTCTAACTACAAAGATAAGCACAGAAAATCCCATCTATTTAAATCATCTGCTACTTTTGGAAATAATTTGCTGTAATTTTCTCTAAATGTGCCTTTTAAACCAGGTGTTGTACATGCTTTTGGATATTAGAGTCTCTCAGTTGTGAGGAAATTTATTCAGAAATGTATTAACTTACTTCAAGTGAGAGCAACAGGAATAAATCGACAAGCACTCAGTGAGTCCTGAGTGAGAAGAAGAGGATGAATTGCAGTACTCAGTCTACCTTGTTCTTTGACATAACATGTTCTTTCACATGGGCATCTTCCATCACCACCACAAAGATGAAGAGGCAGAGGAGACATCAGTGCTGTACTGGTGGAGTTACACGGAATTTAATCCTGCCCCTCCTCTGCTCCCTATTCCTAATCCCAAAGCATTTGGATCATTTTATGCTTTCACTTTTTCACATATTGCCTCCAGTAATTATAATAAAATGGCAACTAGGAAGGAAAAGGGAAAAAAAATCAAACCTACCATGTGCCTGTACTTAAACACCTCAGATTGTATCCACTGATCCTAAAATAAGCTTTCTAGTTATGACATATGGCTTTCAACCTAAGTGGGTGTTTTTCCTTTGCCTGAAATAAATAAAGATTAATTTAGTCGATCAAAGTCCTTTGGCGCCCTTGTCTGGAAGAATACCAAATATGTTCAGGGTTTTTTTTCTACCCATTACTTTTAAAAAGCAGTAGATTTTTGAGGGCAAGAAGGCAGCCTAATAAATCGTATGGCTGCCACAGAAGATGATATGACAGATTGTCCTCAGCCAAAGGCATGGGAAGCATGGGAAAAGTCTCATGGAGCAGCTGGATTTCATGCCCTGGGGTCATTTCCTTTCACAGAACAGGCTGGAGACTGTGCTCCCTCATATCACTAACTGTGTGACCAAAGCAGCATAGATGTGTTTGCCATATCAAGGATACATGTTAGGGGGCACAGCAACATTGTGCTGCTATGTGCTCTGGTGAGGCTGTTCTGGTGGGTAGTCTGTCTGGTACCATTGGGTTTGGCAACTTCAGGGAGGCACTTGAACTGTAGGCCACTCAATATTATGACACTTTTAAGTTTGCTTTCCTCCCCTAAATTTTGCCTTAGGATCTCTTATACTTCAGTGGAGGTATAATGCTTCCTGGATTTTTTGATTGAGAGGGCAGTTATTTTTCTGACAATATGTCAATTAATAGGACTCAAAACCCTTCATTATTATTTTTTGCTAATGTTGATGAGCACACTCTATCTTGCTCCCCTATTCTTTCAGTATTTATGGTTTATGCGAAAAAGTCATGGCCCGTAGTGGGAGGTTACTTTGGGCTGGAAACAGGAGAGAACTGGCCAGCTGCAGTGCGGGGAGGGATACACTTTAGAGCAAGTTGCTTGCAGCAGCAGTGGTTCCATTTAGGTGTCTTTCAGACTAAAAAGGGAAAAGCTTAGTGAGCAAGTGTCTTAACAACCCAGTACAGCCACCTGCCTGCCGTATTGAGGTCAATAGTCTCAGTTTCAGAGAATGAGAAAGGTAGATTTTGAGCACAATGAATGAATGAAGTTGGTTGTTAAATGTTTTGTTTTCATGTTGCTGGGGCTGACTGGATGGCATTCGAAACCCTTATCTTGGAAAAATGACTTCTTTGGCTGGATGGACTTCCATTTATTTATTTTAGTAGTATCTCATGCATAATTTCTAAACATAACTAAAAGTGAGCTCAGCAGTTGTCTTAGCTCTTTTGTGCTTCCCATCCTTATCAATGAAGGCATTCATTAAGATTCTGACCCCCTTTATGGCAAATATAAATAAAATCTGACAAAATTTTAAATAAATCCTTTAGTGCAGGAAGCTGACAGAATAGGGCAAAAATTAATCTTATGCATAAAAATCTCATTAAGCAGATCCCTGGAATTAAAGCAGTTGGCATCAGAGCCCATGGTGTATGTTGTTCATTGTTTTGTCATCACATCCACTCAGTCCTTTCTGTTCATGCTGTTTATGTGAACCGTGTTCTCCTTGCAGGATTTGTGTTAGTCTACCCAGAAAGCACAAAGGTCAGAGGGATCTCAGGGAAAATGCCCTTCTTTTCTCATGTGTGATCAGAAAGTTAATACAGATCAGCTGAAACAGCATACTGTTCTGAAACATTTTTTCCCCCTGATATATAGCAGTGACCCATAGAAGCTACACAAGTCAGAAAAGACTCAGAAAGGTCAACCAGGACTCATAAAATCCATTAACTAAAGTGCACAAAGTATTGCTTATAATTAAATTGTATTTCACAAAATAAGCAAACACACAATCCTTGAAGATGCAATTGCAAGGCATTGGCTCCTCTTCTGAGAACACTCGAGTTTCTAATTTTAACAGCAGGGAATGTCCTCCAGGTATGAAGGGGAGATAATCAAATGAAGTGGGAGATTTGAAAAGGCCAGAAGAAGCGCTTGCTAATTCCCCTACATTAAGTGTGGAGGAGCCTTTATAGCTTTGTAGAAATACAAATATTGCTGCTTTTCTTTCAGGCCAGAGACTGGTAATTTTGATTAATAGCTGACTGGCACTAAGGATGTCTAACCAGTGCATCTTCTGTGTTTGACTCTGATAATTTTAACATCAGTAAACACTTCAGAATTTTCAGGAAAAAAAAAAGTACATTATATCTTATCATGAAGAGGGATTTAATCTCCTGTTTAATCTATATTGTGAAGTTCTATCAATTTTGTTTTTATGTGATATGCCAGCTACGATTAATATTTTATCAAGGAATTGTTATGTCCCCTATAATCATTTATATAGGTATGTATCTGAATAGTTCAGCAATAGGAATCTTCAATTTTTAATGAAGTAGAAGTTAGTAATACAAGTAAATAGATGTAACTTTTCATCATAAGAATTTAATAATTATTTTTTGATAATAAATATACATTGTATTCACATATGCACAATTATGTATTCACATACCACATTATGATTTCAGAAAGGTAGAAAACCCTCTGACTCATGGCTCCTACTCTAAAGCAAGAACAATATAGCTTGGTAGAACTCTGAAAATATTGCCTCCACCTGTTCTCTCCACCTGCAGGGTCAGACATCTGAGACATTTGTGCAGATGTTCCTGAAGCACTGTCGTTAACAGGATAGTGTTTTAACATAAAGTGGTGCTTCATCCTAAAGAGATGTGATGCAAACTCTCTCCAGTTGCTCGGCTGAGTTATTAATGGCTCAGCAGTCACAGTATGGAGGCTGAGACAGGTGAATGGCAGTGACCTGAGCACCCATTTGGAACTGTGTCATCTCTGAGACATGCTCTAGTAACATTATTTGATGGCTGAAATCCAAAGGAAAGTGTAAGGCTTGTTTTTTTCTCTTTTGCAGAAGCTCAGAAATCCTCCGTTATCTCTAGGTATGAGAAAATAATTAGAACAGTGATAGACTGAAGTCCTTTCACGATATCTCTGACTATCACTTTTAGTATCTCTTTATCCAGATTGGGATACCCTTTGAATTTCGATATCTTCTTCTCCTTAATGATAATCCCTTTTTAAATCATGCAGCTCCCTTATTTCTTGGGTCATGTGTTAATCCTGCTGCTGGGTTTGCCCTTTGTTTTGTGTAAGGTTGGAAGAGATAATCTCCTGGCTATTAACACCTAATTTGAGTCTGTTGGGGAAACCATCTAACCAGCTATTACCCATAGAAGTCATTAGGGAATTAGCTATTTATGTATTAGCGAAGAGATTTTGCTATGCCGTAAAATCTAAAAATCCACTAATGTGGGATGCAGCCTGTTCTTGAAAAAAAAAAATTCAACAATACAGCCAAAAGACAAATATGAAAATGCTGCTCATGCAATCTGAGGAATCCACATTGTCCGTTATTTGACATTTTGGCACCTCAGTAAGGTAATTCCTCCATTCGAATAACCACACCAGATGAGGAAAGCATGCCAGTAGTTTAACATCCTTAATTAAGGAGTATTAGGCTGAGCTTGCTGTATTTTATCACATGATTTGAGCTAGAAATTGCACATTTATCAGTTAGTGGAAAGTGATTGGCCAGCTGTAAGACTGATTTTAAATTTGCCTACAAAAGAGTTTCAGAATGAATTCTCATTCTCTGTGTATGGCTATCTTCACTTGAAAATGACTAATATAACATACCCTGTAATTAAGGGAAAGAGCAATAGACATTGACTATGTGTTCTGCAAAATGCATTACTAAAAAATTCTAAGGGCTCCATGGCTTTTTTCAGATGCATTTCATAGGACATTCTCTACATGTTCAAGCTGCAAAGTTGGGGAAAGGTCCAGTAGGAGGACATTACGAATCCACTAGGTCTATTATTTTTCCCCATTTTGCATAAATTCAGTTTTAATGATTTGACAGAAAGGAAGAAAGTGCATGAACCTGACAAAATACATTTTATTATTATTATTATTATTATTTGCAATCTAAAGCCATAATGATCATTTAGCCAGAGCCTGCTCAAGATAAAAGGCTCATTAAAAGCTTCAGGTATGAAAACTCTACTGTGTGAGACTGAGTCCTGCTGAGAAAAACCTAGTGTAACTCCTAACAGTTCTGCTGTGCTGCCAGACACTTCTCTTTTACTCAATGTGCTCCGTGGCCTCTTGCGGCCCCTGGGGACCCCAATTTGTGTTCCATCTCTGAAGCTGAGATTGTCACACTTGCAGCAAGTGCAGCCACAGAAAATGGGACTGCATTAATTGCTTAAGTCAGCCCAGAGTGTATATTCTCCTGTCAGCAGACACTACCAGCCCAGCATTTAAGTAGCAGCACAAAGCTGTATATTAATCTTTTATTTGCTTAGTCATCATAATTTAATTAATTAACATGTGCAGCAGACTCCACCAGCTGTCACTGGAGTTTGCCATCACAGTAATTTCCCCACTGGGAAAATACGACTGCAAAAGTTTCTATGGTTTGGCTTCATTGTGTTGCAAATACAGTTCTAAAGTATTTCTGGTAGTAAACGTTGCACCCAAATACCTTTATGTTCTAGGAGGTAGAAACAGTAAGAATTTCAAGATAATATCTCCATGACAAGTCGTAGGAGTGGAAGCTGAAATGAATGTTCTTTCCAAATTTTTGCTTTGTCACTGTAGTGCATTGTGTGGGCAATGTCTATCTAATTCAGCTTACAGCCACTGGTCATGCCCTCTTCAGACCTGGGAGCCCATCACATACAAAGGTAAAAGAGACAACTATTAAATTTGAGCTAGGGTAAAAGAGGAGAAATACTAATTCAGTTGCTAGGATCTTCATCTGACCACAGGAGGGCAGGATTTAGGAGAAAACTTCGTGGTGTCTTAAGAACGGAGAAGATGAAATTATAAAATATTCTGATGCTACACCGCTATTCAAATATTGTTTTGACTGAAATGTTGCAAAATATTAAAATAAAAACATTTTCATATATCCACAGTATGTTTGCCTGGTCTCATCAGTCCACATTAAATTGTGAAATTCAACACCCCAACATTAGAGAACACTGGGAAGTAGAGTAATGCTGTATTTGGCAGCATGTTACACAGATTACTGTAGTTATCAGGGTTGTGTGTATGTCCCAAGACTGATCTTCTCATTCCTGCCATTTCAAGGTAAAGGAAATTATGCAAGAATTCTTGTTTCATAAATGTAAATCTCCAAATGGGTTAATTAGAGCTTGTGTGATCATTCCTACTCCTTTTCAGATGAACTAGATAAAACTTATATCTTCAATGTGAGAAGCAAGATCAGCCACCTCCCACCTAAGAGTAGTGACCTGATTGCATAAGTTCTCCTCATTTATTATCCTTTACAGTAGTGTTGAAAAAACCATTTTAGCCGCTGACTTAAGGTCATCCATGTATTCCATCAATGATATCGGCTGAAGCTGGCAAACAAAGCTTCCCACCTGCTACATCATAGGTGGGAGTAGTGCTCCGTGTCTCTCCTGTACTGAAAAAGAAGCACAGAAGCTGACATCCCTCAGACCCAGTGGGATGTGAGTGCTCCTTCTTCCTTTCAGTCTCTATGAAAAAATG
The DNA here is from genome assembly GCF_017639235.1 of Corvus kubaryi. Lineage (NCBI taxonomy): Eukaryota > Metazoa > Chordata > Aves > Passeriformes > Corvidae > Corvus > Corvus kubaryi. The sequence continues at coordinate 794,375 of NW_024581095.1, read as the reverse complement.
AACAGCTCAGCTGTTTTGGTCTGACATAGAGGGAAGAACTCAGTCCTGTGCACTGCTTAGGGGCTGTGATTAACAGCAACAAAGCTGTTGTGCTCCAGTATAGCACAAAACACTGCTCATTTGAAGTTAACGAGTCTGAATTTGTGCTGAAAGGGAGGGAAGCAGAAGGAGCAGCACTCACAGTTGGAGTCAGCTGAGAGGCAGTTTAAGAAACTATTTCTCCTCAGCTGTAGCTGGTTGTATCCTGGCTTCTGACAGGGGTGCCTGGCTGCAGCAGCATGAATGGATGTTAACAGATGCTCACCCCTCGAGTTGAGAGTGAATTTGGTGTGCTCGCAGGTAAGCTGGAGACTGTGACCTCAGCTGCCTTCCTGTGCTGGTGTAGCTCCTGATTCTCCATATCACAGCCTTCTAGATACAGTGCTGCTTATGACTGAACTTCCTCCTAGCTCAAGTATGTGCTTGATGGATGTTGCTGCTTCAAATCTGTTGCTGTTTTCTTTTGTAGGAGAACTGCAAAAGAGGGATGAAAAATATAAAATTACAAAAATGCAAGGGTCTGGATTCCATCCTCTGAAAGACCTGTGTACAGCTTTCTTTGGAGGAAGGGAGAAGATCTTATTAATGACCAGAAATTATTCTGTATAGCAAAGAGACGAAAAAGCAACATAGTAGTTGTTTGACTCATTGTTTTTTAGGCTTTAGCATTGAACAGGGAGTCAGACAAATTATCTTCTGCCAGCATCTGAAATCTAAACAAAAACCCCAATTCAAACCTAGGTAATAGCCTATGGACTATCTGCCAGTCTCCTGCCTCTAAATATATATGTGTGAGTTTAAGACACAAGTTAGAAACTAAACATTTCTAGTTTTCTCATGGTGAACTAAGGAAAGAGCAAAAGGTCTGGACAAAAAAGACAACTTTGAAGTGAGAGTGTGATATTATCCATGAAATGGATAATGGTTACTGCAGACTCTGGCAGTATTTTGACATTTGGATTTTTGTAATATTTGTACCATTTTGATAGCTTGAAAACCATACTCTAATGAAGAGTCTGGTAAAATAATCAACTGGTATACATTGCCAAAGTGCACAGACAGATTGACCTGAAGCTTTTCAAGCATTGCAGCAAGCTGCTATATGGTATGTAAATGTCTTGGAAACAGAATACAGAATCTTGCTGTGAACACTCAGCCCACATTAACTTTGGCAGAACCTAAAGAGACTTTAGGACTAGTGGTTAGTGCAAAGCTGAAGAAGTAACTCTCCAAATTGAGCAGAAAAATATGAAAGGGGGAAAAAAAAATTTAAAAGTCTGGCAAAGCAACTGTACAAATACAGTTTGGACATTAAGACAACAGAGACAAATGGAATCATAGAGTTACAGACTCATTTAGGTTGGGAAAGACCCTTAAGGTCAAATCCAGCTGTAAACCTTAACCTTAACAAAACTGACCCAGGTGCAGGACCTTGCAGTTGATCCTGCTGAACATCATGAGGTTCACGCAGGCCCCTCTCAGGCCTGTCAGGGTCCCTCTGGGTGACATCCCCTCCCTGCAAAGTGTCCACCACCCTACATAGCTTGCATAACAATCTTGTTAGAACTGTGCTTACCCGTTCCACTCAGATACATGAATGTCCCAGAATTCAGCTGTCACTGTATCACAATTGAGAGCACCAGCCTTACAGTAAAGCTGTTCTGACTATTAAAATCACTAATGCTACTGAAGAAAGCTGCAATAGCAAAATAAAATGTATGACCAGTCATGTCTGAATTAAGAGTCAGTTTCACAGAATGCCTTGTCATAATGCTTGATGTGAAGATGTGGCCTCTAGTCTCAAAAATATCACAGTCAGCAAAGATGAGAGAAATAACCAAGAAAAATGAATCAGTCAAGGGTCAAAGCTTATAACAACTAAGAAGCTAAGCCCCTGAAAACTGAAAACTTGGTAGTTTAGAATCATAAATTGTCTACAATGTATAAGTAAGACACCAGGCACTGTAAGGCAGAAGAGCAATCTTTTTAAAGGAAAGAGGAAAGTTAATTTATTTCCAAGCTAGTTAAGATGTAGCTAATTACATTAAAACAAAAACATAAATGTAACGATAGAATCTGAAGTACTTGTGTAAACTATGAAAATCATATTGAATTTTGCTATCTTGTTTGAATTTTTTTATCTTGTGAAAATATGAGAGAAGGCAAGTGAAGAGTAATAGCTTTTCTGTTGAGGTAAATACCAGGACTGGAATGAAAAGCAGGTTTACAGATCAGTAGCTAGAAATGGTATCCCAGGACTGGGGAATAATAGGTCCAACATTGCACGCTGGGAGTTGCACTTCCCTTTAATGCTTATATGTTGAGTAAGGAAGTGACTCCTTTTTGCAGGAGGTCAGATTTGTACCTTAATCAATTAGAAATATTCACTTTCTGTTGAAAAGCTAAAAAAGGAGTTTAGTGTAATTTACTATATAGAAAATGACAACTCTAGAGCCAATAATTGCACCATAGTGGAACACAGGGAGAAAATGTTACTGCTAAGTGCAGAAAGCTTAGCCAAAACAAAACCATGATTTTTGCAGAATACAGTCTTTTACTGAGTGTTTTCCAAGTATCAGGTAAGTTATATTAAAGTTTTCTTTCCTGAGGTTTCTGATCTTTCTTGCAGGAGGTAACATCATGTAATATCCCTTCTCTTCCTCAACATAGCTTATTTAATAAACATACTAGGTTTAAAATAAGCAATGTGTCTCAGCATGCTTATTAACTACTAGTTGTACGATGGCTCAAGACAAACAGTTAACAGGATGCCCAAGCAAGAAGCAGGTGCTTGCTAATAACTTTCTTCTTCATATTTTAAAAAACTGTTAAGAAAAACACAAGCCTGAAGGCCCTACAGCAGGGCCTTTTTATAATACTTTTTAAAATAAAGTATTGTATGTCTTTATACTGACAAGCTCCACTATCTTACTGCAATTCACACCAAAGCACAACAAAAATTTTCCATGTTCACCAATTGAAGCCTGACACTATGAAGCTTTTGTGCTGGTTCTTCATATTGAGGGGGAATCTTTTACCCATAGATGATGACTTTTAAGAGTGTAAGTAGACTTAACTGCTGAAAATCATCCAAGACAGAAATCTGTTTGTGGTTTCTCACAGAGAGAATTCTTATATTGTCCCAGGTGATGCTCCAAATGCCTTCTCCTAGTTTCTTCTAAATAGGCTTCTTTGATATATTTGGACTTGAAATAGGGAGTATGTCTACATAACTATGTAGTTGAAATTTTTTCCCATTGCAAAGCAGTATTACATACTTAGAAGCTTGGATACAGGGCTATTCTTCCAATAATTTTCTGCTGTATGAGTATTGGGCAGGAAACAGACTTTGTGATAAGCACATCCTACTTAGTCTGTGATAGGAATCATATAATTGAGATAAACTAATTCTACGAAGAGTTGATTTTAAACTTACAATTTCACAAAGGCTGAGTCACCATTGCATTAATGGCAGGGGACACCATTTCAGTCCATGCTCCCTGCCACTCTTCACTTTTTTTGCCCATCTTTCTGAAGAAAATCCTGGCAGCTGGTAATATCTCCTAGGGATTAGTGCCAACAACAAAAAAGGAAGTTCTTGGTGTTAAGATACCAATACTTTGTTTTTATTTAAAACCATAACTTATGCACCATGCTGAAAAATATTCAGACTTTTATTGCCACATGAATTCTAACTCTCTTCAACGAAACCTGCATAATTCTGTTAGTTTTAATATGGTTGATACTTCACACTGAAGTGCAAATATATAAAGGGCCAGGAATCAGAATTTTCTTAGAGGAGCTATTAGTGGATAGTTCTATTTAAATTTCACGATTATACTCTGTTTAATATACAAAATCAATGACAGCTAGCCATCCACATTTGTATGTTCACTATATTAATTCAGCTAATTCTTACCTATCTTCATTGATCAGTTGGAGTGGAACAAAAATAAAGCCTCAAGTCCTTTGGTGCATCTGGTCTTTAGTGAACATGGCTACAGCAGCACCATTCTGAATAACAAGGCAAAGCACAAGCAGTATACAACTTTGATGACTGCTGCTGTGGGATTTGCAGGCAGATCATTCGCAAAAGATGCTGTTTTCTCTAGGAAAGTCAGGAAGCCTTTCTTTAACTCGATAGCATCCTTCTCCTGGAAGGTAAAAATGGAAATAGTTTCCTGAGCAGTGGGTTCAGTTGTAGAGAAGAAGTCACAGGATGGGAGGATCATTATTCTTAAAGGTAAACTCTCTCAGATCAATAAAGTTACTCCCTCTGCATTTAATCAATAAAAGATACACACTCTTTGTACAAATGCTGAACAAGCTTAGCCTGCTTTCATGGAAATGGTAAGACTTTTATCAGAGTTCAAGATTAATCCCAGCCTGTAAGCTGGGGCAGTCCCACAGCGGTTTCATTTGTTGGCAGGAGCCAGGTTCACCACATCCAAGCTGATTAAACAACACTTGCCTGGTGGCTACAGGAATTAAAACTTCTGTTTCATGTAAACTTTGTAGACAATGATTTTGCCCCATTGGTGACTTCTTATATGAGTCATGAAAGCATCCATACATCCCAGTGCACTGTTATCTGATTGAGAGAAGGAACATCTGAGTGCTGCACATCTAGAAAATTCAATAGAGTTGTGGTGAATGTTTACACTTTAAAGAGAAATCTCCAAGGGTAGGTGAGAAACAAATGATCCTTCTGCTTGCTTGTTACATAGTATATAGATAAACACCTTGCAGCAACAAGAAATGTTGACCATTAGATGAATTTTAATTTGTGCCATGGTTATGACTCCTAAATTCTGGCACATTTGCTTTATATTTCTATTTTATGTTTATATTTTTTCATTCTGGTGTTCATACATTTTGTAGTTACTGCTTGTTGAGGCTACACAAAAATTAAGAGTAATGATGAGTGTAAATTTGCCTGCTCAATACTGCAAAATTTGGGCTACACCCTCATTTCTCCCATCCTTTATGGGATCTGAATAGTTATAAAATATATGTCATGTAGGATAACTCATACATGTTTGATCAAAGTTTTAGGTAGCCTAAAATGAAAGCTGAAGCTTTTAGTATTGTGAGGAAAAAAATAGCTGACTTTAACACCATTTTTTATGTCTGTTTTTTATGTCATTCCCTCTGGTCCTATTATTGTTTTTTCACACACTACAGACAGGTATCTGTTGATGAGTAGCAGCTTCCAAATTACCAGGAATTTCGTATCAGTTCAATCATTTGCTGAAATTCTGAATTAAAATGTCTTGGGTTTGTGCAATCTCCTTTTCCTGACCCAAGATACTCCAAATCAACCATTGTCCCTACTTACTTTAGGATGGCCCAGGCTCAAGCTCAGAAATGTTCTGCTGATTAGGTGGGACCCTATCTCTCTGTGGAAAAAGAACAAGGAGACACCAAAGTCACTAAAAGTACCTTATCTGCTAATCGCATTCAGGACAATCTGTTACACAGAGGGTTTTGGGCATCAAATAGAGCAGTCATCATCATTTTCGCAGCTGGAAGAGGAGGCTGGTTTCTTCTGATTTTACTATAATAATCTAGCTCAAGCCCTCAGGTAGGAAGCCTGTCCCTCTGTCATCTTCATGTAGCAGGGTAAGGAAGGAATTTACCTCCAAATCTCTGAGTCTCTGCAATACTTTGAACATCAGTCTCAGGGCTGGATAACTCCCATTAAGGCAAGGCAGTCAACAGAAAGGAGTACATGAATCATGGGACTCACTGGAAAAAGAGCAAAGATTCCTGAGCCTCTGCTCTTTGCCTGAGGAATCCCCTGGCATTGGATTTCTGGGATTTGGCACACAATGTCCCTGGTATTTACTTAAGATTTAGTTATAAATATATGACATTTTCCTCAGAACAAGAGAATGGAGTCTCTGTTACTCTTTGCACCAGGGTACAGTGTCAGATGCTGTCCTACTTCACCCCATGCTTACTGCACTACCACCTTCCCCCCAGCAAGCCTAAAGAGACTCATTGCATGAACATATTTAGGGAGCCTTATCTTGCCCCACATCATTTCAATGTCAAAGTGTCATCAACCTTCTATATGTTGCCCAAATTTTAACTCAGTTTTTAAAGCTGTATTTGGATTATGTTTAGTTTAATCTGAATGAAGCATTTATTGATATATGAGAGTGGAGACAAAAGACATGAATGAAAAGGGTTATGAATTCCTACCATTCCTAACTGAGTTGTGTGAACATAAAGCATTTACAGATTGACATAACCTTGAATTAATGCAGTCTCACCTTAAAATCCCACCTATTTTATCTGGAAATAGGCTGTGTTTGCTTATAGGCTCAATGACAAGGAGCTCTCCAAACTAGATACTGTTTTAGCATAAGAACATCCTCAAAGAAATTATCTGAAACACATCCAATTTAGTGTCTCAAAAAAGGCTCATCTCTGCATGAATGCTTACTGGCAATTTCACGAGGAAGTTCACACTAACTACGTCACTCACAAAGTTCACATTTTTCCGTATACAAAATATACACATATTTTAAAATACAACCATGTTTTCCTGATAGCAATGCATGAAGTAAAGGAAAAATATGTTGTCTCCCAAATACCCAGACTGAAGAGACAGACTGAGTAATCTTTAATAGTAAAGGGCAATATGATGCCTCACTGCACCAAGCCATTTCAGAGAAATATTGTATCTTGTTAGGTATCTGTGGAGTAGTTTGGGTAGAAGAGACCTTTGAAGCTTCAACTAGATCAGATTGCTCAGAGTCCCCATCCCCTCTGGCCTTGAATTTTTCCAGGGATGGGGCATCTGCAAGCTCTCTGGGCATCCTGTGCTAGTGTTTTGATGCCTTAAGAGGCCTCCTAGAAACAGAGACTAGACAGGAGTAAAGGAATAAGAGTAGGTATTTATTTGAAAGGCCTTCAAAGGTACATCCTGGGGAGCCAGAGGCTGTTGCCAAAATGGACCCCAAGATGGACCCCAGGTCACAAGTTCACACTTTTATAGGTTTGGTTCATTTGCATAGCAGGGTTAATTCTCCAATTAAAGCTTCAGTTCAATAATGTAATTCCCCTCAGCTTACCCCACCTTTAGAGGCTCTTTGGTTTATACTTTTTGGGCCTAGGACAGTCAGAGTGTCCTTGGAGAGCAGGCCTGGAGAGGCTTTGTTACTTCTACCTAGCATGAGAGAGCAGAAGTTAACAGGCTACAAGAAACTTCAGAGTCACACACTAGGCAGTACAGGATTTGAAAAATAGAAAAGTTTAAACCGAAGGCACCAGTTTCACCTCACTGTAAAAAATGTCTTCCTTATATCTAGTCTGAATCTACCCACTTGTAGCTTAAAACCACTACTTCTTGTTACGGCAGGTCCTGCTAAAGAGTTTGTCCCCATCTTTCTTGTAAGCACCCTTTTGTACTAAAAGAAAGTCCACTATGCAATGTGTAGAGCAGTACTGGACAGTCTGCTTCACTCTCCGCTCTCCAGTCAACTCTTCTAGTTAATGGGGAGAAGGGATGGCCCCCTTTATTATCCTATCCTGCTTCTGTGTTGATTGCCCAGTGAATGCTAGAGGAGTTTTGATAGAAACAGTAACAGTCCTTTTTAAAGAAGCTTATGAATCTTCTGCTGCCCTCTGAAACCACATTGACTGGTGATAAAACCAGGTATAATCCAGCCATCAATTTTTACATTCACACTCTTTCTCTCTCTGGGCAGGATTATACATTTCTGTTGGTATAATGCCTTTGAAGCTATGATTTCATCTTTCATCACCCTTAGTAGCTTTGACTAATTCAGCTAAGGACCGTTGTCCCAGAAAAAAGAAATACTGTTACATAAAATGTTATGGTTTCTCCCTGAACAAAGGTAATAAATCCACGTTGGTGTTCGGTGGAAATCTAGGTCTTTAAACAGGCTAATTCCAAATTCACCCCCCAGATCTAGTTTCAGATGAAGAGTTCAGGTTTGAAATAAAATTAGAGGCACATTGAAATTACAAAAATAAGATATTCAGCCAAAGTGAACTAATGCTATTTGCTTCTCAGTGCTGTTCAGAAGTTTGCTTGTGAGCTTCTGGCTCTGCCTTTACTGTCCACTGACTTTCTTTCTGATAGTGTAAAGAGATGTCAAAAGCTGAACAGCCAATGGAAACTGAATTTATGGAGAAATCTTGTAAACCCCCAGATGGCATTTTATGCCTTAATCTCAAGGAAGATTGCTTGTCACTTTCACCAGTAGTATATTGAAGCTAGGACACTGAATTATAAAAGTCACCTTATTGTTCCATCTTCTCACAGATAAACGTGGCCATAGAAGAGAGAAGAAAATGTACAGAAAAAAACCCTTTCTCCTTCATATAATTACTGACGCAGAAAGATTAATAAAGGATTAACAGCCACATATAAACTAAAAGTGGAGAAGAGCTGGTGCATTTAAATGATGTTCTAATAATCATCTAATGCTCTAGGATTTTATGTACTGCAAACTTATGCAACAGTGTTCTTGCACTTATCATTTGAGGGGAATTTGCTGCTCCCCTCCCTTCCCCTCCCATCCCTGAGAAAAACCTTCTCAGACAAGTTTTACCTCTTCAGGAGAAGTTTCTACTGTCCCTGAGAAGTGGAGATATCACTTCATTTCTGTATACAAGGCATAAGAATTAATAATATCAGGTTTCCAAAGACTTTGTCTTAGGAAATAATTTGGAAGCTATTGTGATATTTCCACAAGGCAACCTTTTTATGAAATAGACTCCCCTGTTACTGATCTTGACTTTCATCAAAGAGAAGTACACTGTAAATATAAAATATGAATATGTTGTGTGGTGAAGTGATCGGTCCCATCTGGAGATATTAAATTATTGCTGCACAGCTTTTATCTTTAAACCAAACAGGTTAGCTAGTACTTTCTTCTTTTTAAGCCTCTTGACAATCCTTCTCACAGATTATCCTCCAGTTTCTACCAATCATGCATGAATATTTACATATTTTCTTATTTTAATTCTCTTAACAAATGAGTATGTTATTCAAATTATTTCTTCCCTTCAAATCTCAGTAGCCAAAATATTCAGACCTCTAGACACTCCAAACATGTGAACTTGCTCAGTGTTTCAGCTTGCAACTTTATAGCAAATAACGGGGAAAAACATCCTCCCATTTTCAGAAGTTCTGTAGAAAGTCTACAGAAAAAAAAAAAAAAAAAAGAAGAAGATTATAAATCAGCAGCCATTCTCTGTATTCTAACAGGAAAAAAAGCTCAGAAAAGCAAAATATCCTTATTGTCCAATTTTAACTGAGAGACAAAATGTAATAAAATGGCATTGGAAGACATCAGTAGTTTACTTTAGACGTAAACCATAAATTCATCTTGAATGTACAAATCAAAAATTAATTCCAACACTCAAAATCATTACCATACCAACAGGGCTTGATTTCATCTGGGTGGTAATAGCACCTGATATCAGAATCATCAAAAGGATAGTGTGACTGTGGTGTAAAGTTGTTGCAATGTAGACTTTCTTGGATCTATGTTTTCTCGGGATGCAGACTACAGAAGAGGGTAGCATTGGTTGAAAAGGATACATGGCCTGATTGGCTGAACCCAATGCTTGTTATGGAGAGGTTCTGGCATCTAACTTTGAAGATAAAGCTGTTCTTGTCTGTAAGAAATCTCTTAAATCGAATACTGCTTTTACTCAAAAAATGCCAGGGAAGTAAATGAAACCTATAAATATAGCCACGGTAGAGAACATCCAGGCTCCCAAACATCAAAGATGACATACAATTCATGCAGAATATGTCTACTGTAATGACTTCTAATTAGTACTCTATCTTTTTTCCCTGTTAGGTTTCATGAATCTTTGCATGGTATCAAGGCTGGGAAAATTCCAATATCCTCTGCCAAATTTCTTCTGGATGAACCTATTGCATTAAGTTATCAAGCTTTCGTAAGAACATAATAAAATTCCTTTTTTTCTAATACATTTTTAAAGTTTTGCTGCACCAGGAGCTTTCTTACATAACATTAATAAGAGATGAGGAAAAATTGCTAGAACAACTGACAACAAATTGAAATCACCTTGTCAATTTGATTTGTTAAAGTAGTATTAATATTTTGATCTGAAGTACTGGTTGTTTAACATAAAGGATTTCCTACCAGGAATGCTCAATACTATTGGTCCCTTCCAGAGCTACCCCTTAAAGATAACAAGAGAAATGTTTCCATTCTCCTCTGCTCCCACTTCTGTAAATCCAAATTCTGACAAGATTCACCTGGTGTGCAGTACTGTCCAATTTTGTTCAAGGGTGGAGTAGAGTTGGAACTGTGGCAGATCCTGGATATCTATTTACAGAAGATAATATCCTGCTTGCTACATTTCTTGACTCTGTCATAGGTTAGCAAGCATAGTCCCGGAAGGGACGTCCTTGCTAAGGGGTGCTTACAGTTTCCTCTGGGAACTGATAGAACCTATCAGCTGGCCAGTTTGAATATGGACAATTCTCTAAGCCACTTAAAGTTGTGATCACCTCTGTGATCCACATTTAAGAATAGGCAAACTCCCCCTCCAAGCTCTCTCTCGTTTCCGGCGCTGGGACAGGTGGCTGCGGGCCCCGTGTGGGGGCCAGCGGGCCCGGCCAGGCCCTGCTTGGGCCAGGCCGGGCCGGGCCACGGCCATCCTGGAGCCATGGACCTGTTCCAGCCGTGGAACCCCCCCCACTGCCTTGCCGTGGGCAGCCGGAGCGGCTCGGCTCTCCCCCTTCTCCACTGTGATAAGAAAAATTCAACATTCCAGCTGCAAAGCTGCAAGGCCGAGGTGAGAGTAACCCTTTTATTGCTGTGAAGAGCTGAAAACCTGAGGGAAGAGAGAGAGGAGATGCTTAAAGCTGAAAGTCTGTTGTGAAGCTATGATATATCAGAGTATCCTGTTGTAATTTCATGAAGATATGGGGGGTGGAGTGTTCAACTCATGAGCAAAAGCACCTGCGCTGAGATAGGCAGATGCTGACGCAGCTGTAATTTCATGAGAAGTTTGGACAGGGAGAGATGAACCAGATGAGGACTTTTGCTCCACATGGGAAAGGAGAAAACCTCAGTTCCTAGAGATGCTCCCAGAGATAGTCCTAAAGATGAAGATGATGAAGACCCTTTGCTCCCAGGGAAGGAGAAGGGCCTCTGTTTTTGTTTCTGAATGGCTCAGCCTTAAAATTGTACCCCAAAAAACTTCAAGAGTGGACCCTCGAAAGCAGTTGCGGGAAAAGCTGCAAGTCGGGGGAAAGGACTCACATGCAGGCAGAGAGACTCCTCTTCCTAAATGGACTGAACAATATTTGGAAGTGGGCGGCTGTCTCGTTGTGATAATGTTTTCATAGCATGAGCAAGAAGAGACTTCTCTTTCTAAATGGACTGAACAAGGTTATTATGGAAGTGGTAAACAGACTGAACATCTTAAGGGTTGTCTTTTCACATTGTCAGTGGGAGAAGGGAGGAAGGTGGGGGGAGGAGGAGAGTTCTGAAGGTGGTATAATTTTTTTTCTTCTTTTAGGTCTGTTAATAAACTTCTTTATATTCTTTCAAGTTTGGTGCCTGTTTTGCATTTCTCCTAATTCTTATCTCACAGCAGATAAACAGTAATGAGTATTTTGGACCAAACCACTACACTAAATTGGTGTTTCCGCCCGGTTACAAACCGAACCCGCGACAACTCCAAATCAAGTATGTTTCTCATTTGGTATTTTTCCTGGATATCTGAATGGACGTGTTGTTACCTGTGGCATCACCACCACTGTTTGGCTGTCTATAGAAGAGATTAAACAGAGTTTAGAATCTCACAGCCCAAACACTCCTGGAGTTCAGGAAGAATGTACAGCCAGCTTTAACCTAAAGAATTAATGGGTCAGTCTTAGGACTCTCATGCACTCGGGGTCAGTGTGTGCAGAATAATGTTACAGTTTTTTATTTATTTTCAAATACATTAAAACTATAGTTTATATAATTAATAGTATTTAAAGTATTTCATCTTGATTGCTTCATGTAAAGCTAAAACCCATAAATAATTTCCAAAAAAAATGTTTTGAACTATTTCAACAGGAGGAAAATCTCTTGGTGGTGGTTATTAAAAATAAAAAGCTGATGATTCAATGTTTATGATGAGATTTTGTATAGCAAATACAAATGAATGCTTTTTATTTTTTCTTTTAACTAATGGATTAGGTATTAGCTACAGGGCATTTTGTTTCTGTGTTTATTTGCCAGTGAAAACAAGCCCCATTTTCACAGAATGACAGTTATAAAGAAGTGTTTAACACCCTTCCCACTTTCCATCAGAGAACAGAATTCTCCTCATTAGCTCATGAAATTAAAGAAAAATCATTATCTGAGAATATGGTTCAAGATCAGGCATAAGTATATTCCTCCATCTTTCTTTTTTATGAGCTATTAACAAGACACACACTCCCCTTCTTCTTCTGTTCCCAGATTTGAGACTTTGAAACTATTTCAATTTCATGTCTTCTTTTGCCGAGTTTGCATTTTCACAACCTGCTTAAGTGAAGCTATTGGGGAAAGCAGTATTAGATAACAGTCACAGCACGAGTGCAGACAATGGGAACTTCACATCTTCTTCTGCCAGGACGGTCATGTGAACTCACTATTCAGTGGAACAAAACCTGTTTGTCTCCATGCCTGTGTTGGTATAACAAATTCAAAAATCAATCACTAGAAAGGCTTAAATAATGTTTTAGCATATTTTTTTGTAATTCTTGTTTCTATGGACAGTGCAGTTGCCTTAGTTTTTATTTATCTTTTTATTACAGGTAGATAATCTGGTGCATTACATGAAAATTATTTTATTTCAAATATTTCAAAATCAGATATTTTCAGAACTAAGTCCCATCTTGTGGAACTTGATACTCTTACTTGGTATTCTCCTGTGATCTTTTGCATGTCTGCTGAATTCCTTGCCTGACACTTTTTTCTGGGGCCAGGTGTTACTCAGTAAGCACTAAGAGCCAAGGAATAAAATAGATGGAAATCTTTTCCAGTGTCTGTTAACCGCTCAGGATTCAGTGACAAAAGCTTCAGTGGGATGTAACAGCCAAGTTCCAGCTAAACTCTTGAAGTAGTTTTCCAGGAAAACTGACTGCCAGTGTTGCGTACTGAACAGAGAGTCCTTAAACTCCACTCATGTTCTTCTACATGAACTGTAGAAGTTCATGTGCACTTGCACTTAAAATTTTAAAATTAAGCATTGTGATCCCTGCTCTGGTATTGCTGATGTTTTTCATACAAACATTGCAGGTTTTAAGCACAAATAATTTGTAGCTGAACTGTTAAACTCTCTTTCTGAATTCCTGTGAGACTTCCCAGCTCTAGGGTCAGGGTGGTTTGAGGTGTGATATATTTTTGGTTAAGATGTGACAAATATAGAAAGTAGATGAATGCTAATTCAGGCCATCATATTTAATTAGGGCATCAAGACTGGAATGAAGTCTTCACTCTGAAAATGAGCTCTCATGATCAAAGTAGAGCTACCTTATTTAAATAATTTAAAGGAAGATCAATTTTAATCAAAGTTGATATTGAGTGTTGCATATAAGAATTACTAATTTTTTTCTTTCAATTTTCATGCTACCATGTAAATGAGCAATCCCCTTGTTTAGAGATATGTGGCATCTGGTTGGTAATATTTCTTTAGGGTGGAAATTTTGAATTAATATCTGCATAAAGCTGACAGCATAGCTAACCCCCTCCATGTGAGAAGTCAGAAATGTCTTTCTGTTTTCCCAGCTTTATATTCTATTCAGTTTAAAATATTATCTGATTCCAAATGCTTTTATTTTTTTCTGTTACTAGGTCTAGCAGTTATCTACTTAGAGAAATTAGAGGATAACAATGTGGTAAAATTATTTGCTTCAGAGAGGATAGATATTCATTAAATTATAAATTTAAATAAATTATATAATTATGGTGTAATTTTTTTTTTTTAACTTCTGTGAGGAAAAATATTTTAATAGCAGATCTTTTAATGTGCAAACCTGGAAGAGCTCATGGATATAAGTACACGGAGATATGCATCCATATGCAGACATTTACATACCCACAAGCACACTTGAGATCACAAAATGAATGCAAAATGCTTTATTGGGTTTAATTAAAAACGAGATGTGTACAGAAAAACACACACGTTTTTACTGGAGTCACTGATGACACCGCAGCCATGGAAAGTTTTCTAGTGAACAGATTCACACTAGGTCATGCATGTAGGATTAAAGCTGTAAATCTTTGAGGACCAGAGTGTGTTTTTGTTCTGTTTATCCATCAGGAAATCCTAATCCATAAACTTGACTTCCTGCTGTGTCAACACAAGAGAAGAAACCTGAGCTGACCTGTTCAGCTGGTTGTAAGCAACCACACTATCTCACAGGTAGAACTAAATCCCAATAGGCATCATTGAAACTTCTTCCATTGTTTCTTTTCACCCTCATGTTGTGTTCTAATTCACTCTCTGACCATTTAATAAGTCTAATGGTTGAAAGTTTCTGAAGGCTACTGAGTTATTTTCTCTAACTTGCCACAGTTATGAATATTCAGGCAAAATTTCCAGTTCACCTCACTACAGACTCTGGGAAAAAAGGAGAACTATTATACCTAACAAGGTGATGTCTGATCCATTCATTTCTGTCACTGAAAGGTGGCTTTCATGGCACGACACAGAGCTTTCCACATCTCCATTGTTCTTCTCAGTTTTATAAGTTTCAAAACTTGAGAGTTTTTTAGTGACCAAAGGTTATTTCTTTTGATCTCTCTTACCATTTGAGCAAAAGATTTCGTGTCATGTCCAGCATCCCATAAAAATGAGCCAGTTTGTACACTCAGCTATTGCTGCCTCTAGCTGATCCATTTGTACTAAACAATGGTTGGTTCTCCTCAGCTCAGTGTTAAATACCCCGTTGCCTCATTTCTCCCATGTCTTGCTAACACAGAGTCAAGCATGAGCTGGAATAACTCTTGCTATTGAGTCTCAAGAGATGTGAGCTTGCAACTTGGAGGCCCAAATGTTGAAGTTCTAGAACTGAAACCTGAGAAATAGCCTAGTGGACCCCTCAAGTTCCTAAAGTTTCAGTGCAGGAAAAATAAGTTGTCTTTTTATTTTAGAAAAAAAAAATTTCCAGAAAAAAAGTAGTAGTAATAGTATAAGCATTTGTTATTATATCTATATATATATACATAATTTATATTGTGAAAACCTCAGACTGCTTGTAATGTCAAACATAGTCATTGTGACCATAATACTGTTTTTATTGTATAGAGAATATTCTTGCTTATGGTGTCTCAACCCTAACAGAATTTAGCTAGCAAAAACCTATTTTAGCAGTTCCTCATTCTAAATAATTTCTTAGTAAAACTATAGACAACAAAGATGTTTTGTATTAATCAGGTGCTCAAAGTCCACCCAGCAAAATAAATGAGCCACATTTATTACATAACTCTATATTCAATAGCAAACAACTGTAGTGGTTTGGTCCAAAATACTCATTACTGTTTATCTGCTGTGAGATAAGAATTAGGAGAAATGCAAAACAGGCACCAAACTTGAAAGAATATAAAGAAGTTTATTAACAGACCTAAAAGAAGAAAAAAATTATACCACCTTCAGAACTCTCCTCCTCCCCCCACCTTCCTCCCTTCTCCCACTGACGATGTGAAAAGACAACCCTTAAGATGTTCAGTCTGTTTACCACTTCCATAATAACCTTGTTCAGTCCATTTAGGAAGAGGAGTCTCTCTGCCTGCGTGTGAGTCCTTTCCCCCGACTTGCAGCTTTTCCCGCAACTGCTTTCGAGGGTCCACTCTTGAAGTTTTTTGGGGTACAATTTTAAGGCTGAGCCATTCAGAAACAAAAACAGAGGCCCTTCTCCTTCCCTGGGAGCAAAGGGTCTTCATCATCTTCATCGTTAGGACTATCTCTGGGAGCATCTCTAGGAACTGAGGTTTTCTCCTTTCCCATTTGGAGCAAAAGTCCTCATCTGGTTCATCTCTACGGACTGAGGTTTTCTCCTTTCCCGTTTGGAGCAAAAGTCCTCATCTGGTTCATCTCTCCCTGTCCAAACTTCTCATGAAATTACAGCTGCGTCAGCATCTGCCTATCTCAGCGCAGGTGCTTTTGCTCACGAGTTGAACACTCCACCCCCCCATATCTTCATGAAATTACAACAGGATACTCTGATATATCATAGCTTCACAACAGAATTTCAGCTTTAAGCATCTCCTCTCTCTCTTCCCTCAGGTTTTCAGCTCTTCACAGCAATAAAAGGGTTACTCTCACCTCGGCCTTGCAGCTTTGCAGCTGGAATGTTGAATTTTTCTTATCGCAGTGGAGAGGGGGGAGAGCCGAGCCGCTCCGGCTGCCCACGGCAAGGCAGTGGGGGGGGGTTCCATGGCTGGAACAGGTCCATGGCTTCATGATGGCCGTGGCCCGGCCCGGCCTGGCCCAAGCAGGGCCTGGCCGGGCCCGCTGGCCCCCACACGGGGCCCGCAGCCACCTGTCCCAGCGCCGGAAACGAGAGAGAGCTTGGAGGGGGAGTTTGCCTATTCTTAAATGTGGATCACAGAGGTGATCACAACTTTAAGTGGCTTAGAGAATTGTCCATATTCAAACTGGCCAGCTGATAGGTTCTATCAGTTCCCAGAGGAAACTGTAAGCACCCCTTAGCAAGGACGTCCCTTCCGGGACTATGCTTGCTAACCTATGACAACAACAAACCAAAAAATAGCCCATATCAGTCCTGAAAATTAAGAATTGCCACCATGCTTCAGATGATAATAGTGGATAGCAGAATTAACCTTGAGTTTAGTACTCAAGATTGTAATTTCATATTAATCTAAAAATGTTGCTCTCACTGATAGGAATAACTGGCTTTTCATGACAGAAGATTGCATACTGTTTTCTTAGCTTTATGTAAGTAAACTATCACAATACTGGCAATATTTCAAAATCAGTCCTAATAAATGGTAATGAAAGTAAAGAACGCCCTCCTTCAAATGTGAACACAAGTAAGCAACATCCTCCCAAGACCTGGAATTTTTAAAGACACAACAAAAATTGCCTTTATAAGGAGAAGACAGAATGGGAAAATGGGGGAAAAAATGACCACAAGGTTAAAGCTAAGCACAATATACCTTTTCTGGTTTCAAGTGGAGAGTGTGAATTTTTTTCAGGGCTGAGCAGAAGTCCCCCCTTAATTTTCATGTAGAGACTGAAGAGCAAAAATGGAGTAACCAATTTGCTTCTTAACTCCTTACATTTTGAGAATGATTGAGACATTTTTTGCTGCTTGTGACAGTCACGAGTCCTCACACAATTTCTCAGTGTATTTAGATGCACAGTAGGAAGGTTCACACATCTGACTAGGTACAAAGAATCAATTTACAGCAAAAGGAAACATCAGATATTGGCACTTAAGCACCACAGCAGTAGATAACTTGGAAATACCTCAAGTAAATTGGAAAGACCTAGTGCTTAAAACAGCAATGAAAAATAATATAACTTCAGAGGTAATGTGCTTTTGGTTTCAAGCGGTACTTGAGTAAAATTTAATCATATATTAGACTAAAAAAATATATTTACATGGCTCCTTTCATGTAGCATTTGTGTGTTTTAAAAGAGCTGATCAAAACCTACCAGCCAGAAAGTTTTCCTAATGACATATAAGATTTTTTATAGCAATGCTAACATGAAGGGGTTCTGCTACAGAATTTTGAAAGTCCTAAGTTTATTTTCCTCTTTTCTCCCTTATATTCTGTTGTCTGCAACATGAGTAAGTCTGCGTCTTCCTCAGGTTTTGTATTTCATAAATTTTTTGCTCTCTTTACTTTCTTAATCCTTCCTCTGTACTTTGACATCATAGAAAAATTAATAAATTGAATGCATCCTGAAAATAAAAAGACCGGTACAACCCTCTGTAAAGTTTATTTTAAATTTTTGTTCTGATGTTAAAGCTGAATTTCCCTTAAAACTTGCTACAAAATTGGTTGTTTATAAAAGAACAAGTGTAGTTTCTTTAAAGCCTGGAAACCTGTTTTCCCTTTTCTATGAGCACTTCAGGAATATAATATATAGAGCTGCACTGAGAAGCACGCAGAAAAGGTTTATACAGCAGACTTATCCTTTTATGTGAACCCACTAAAAGTATGGAGTATGGCTCACCAAATATCCCTGAAATAGCCTGGGTATGAGTAAAATATCATTTCACTGCAGGATAAAGTGTTCCATTTAAAGTGCAAGTCCGGGCTCTAGGGTAATGTTGACAAAGTGGAGTTATTATGAACTAAAATCTCTTTCTAGAAAACTGGAAAGATATACCAGTAATCCTAAGAGCAGTACCTTCTTCCCTCATGGCAGAAATAGTGCATAACAGAGAATTCATTATTTGTGCATAACGAGGTCTGTAAATGCATTTTATAAAAGCAAACCATAAAATACCGAGAACAGTGCAGGACTGAGAAACAAACTGGTTTCCCAGATGCATTTTCTTGTGCCATGGAGACCATAAAATGGATATGACTCGTCATTGGGAATGTTCTCTTTCCAGCAGGGCTCTTCAACTCAGGAGGGCTGGAGTAACCTGTGCCAGCATTCAGCATTCAGCCTCCAGCCTCCAGATTAGGGGGACTACGTGCATGAAGAGGGGACAGACAGCTGTGGCTTCTGTGCCCTCAACTGCAGTCACTTTATTCTTCAGAGAGCAGGTGGTACATGAAGTGTCCTTTTTTTTTTTTGAGGTAAGAAATGTCAAAGGAAGAAGGGAGCACAATGTCAGAATGAATGTCAGAGTTTTCTTTATTAGAAAGGGAGAATCAGCTATAGTATTTTGAAAAACATGTTGCATTTAAAAGATATGGTCTAATGGTAAACCATTACAGGCCTCATCTCAATTCTTGTTAATTTACCTTGAGGGAAACAGGTTCCTGGTGCAGGCACCCACTATTCTCTGCCTGAAGAGTCACTGGTGGATTTAAGCCTATGTGGAATGAAGATCAATGTGTGTATACCTGTTGAATCCAGCTTGTAACTACACAAAACAAAAAGGATCCTGTTAAAAAAAGAATCAACTGACAACATAAAAGTAAGGGAAAATTACATGGGCTGGGTAAACAACAGAGATATCTGATGAAAGGTGAGCCAACAGTGGTAAACTGCTTAAAAATACATGACAAATATATCTGTTTAAGCAAAGATTACCATTCCTCTGATCTCACAATTGTCAAGCATGGCTCTGATTTCTTGCTTTGCATTTCTGATCATACAAATTTCTGATTCATGTCTCCTATATAGATAGGGAAGTGGTCCTGTAATAGACCAGTGGCCAGGGGCAGGTTTTTAGGGGGAGCAGACAGGCTTTTATTTCTCAGTGGTTGCCTCCTATGGTCATCTGCCACTTTTCAGAATTGCTGTTTTTAATTGCATGGACTGGAACCGATATCACCTTTCAAAGCCTTGTCAAAATAGGTGCTGAAGGATCTTCATGGAGGAGTTAGAGTCTGTACATGTCTCTGTACCTTTTTTCAAAACCACACTGGATCCATCTGCACGTGTTGAACATCTAACAGCTGCTAGACTTTGATTTTCTCCCCGCAATGCATCATGAATATTAAAACCTAATAATTTTAAGCTTGATGCAGCATCCATTCAGATCAAAGTATCCAGGCAGGCATTACCATTGGCTTGAGCCTGGCAGTAAGCTCATTTGGGTAGACATTGTTTCCCCTGAGTGTTGTAATCCACCTTCTGCCTCTTACATGGTGAATGCATGTCCAGGTGATCTTTGCGAAATCAGTGATATGCTCTAAATTCAAACACCAGCTTGCTTGAAGGTAACCATTTCATATGGTCATGAACATGGCTTTTGAATTTATTTTTACAGAATTTATTTTATCTCTTGGTGTGCCCTCTGAAATTTATTGATATGAGGCAATGTGTTATATATATATTTTTTCATGTAAATAAATTACATGTTCTGTAATAAAGAGCTTTGCAGTGTTAGTTACATAATAATGGAATGAAGAACAGACAAACTGGAGGATAATTCTTAAGTAAAGTTACCAATTTTACCGTCTCCTTATCTGAATAAATTAACAGGTTTCTCAGACCCACCTTACCTAGAATGAACCATTTTTGTTCTTTAGGCTATTCTCCTGTAAACACCAAAGCTGACTTTGGTGTTGTTCAGCATTGCTTTTTTGCTTGTATTCCTTTCTTAAGTAGTGAATTTTGAAGGATTAACAATGGCAGAAAGTTACATGAAATTATGTACATTTTCCCTGTCGTTTCACCTCTTTAGCATTCTTACTATTAATTTTTTCCATGTTGCCATGTATAATGGAGAGGCAATGGTGATTGTCCTGTGGAATGGGCATGGTCCAAAGGAAGACCCTAGTGGAAACTTTTGCAGTCAAAAAGGAAGTACCTGAAATGAGACTGTGGGAGAGGCAGGAGGAGAATGCATGGAGGGAACACAGAACTGGTGGCTACTGAAAGGGCCTGTCTCTTTCCAGAGGCACTCCCTGTGTATTTGTACCTCTTCCATTTCAGTCTCTTCTACCTCATAGGTCTAAGTTTCATATTAATGTCTCATTGCTTTCAATCTGTAAAAAAAATTTCTGGAATTCCCTCCATTTACTGACATTAATGCACTCACTGCTCTTTTACAACTATGTAAAATACAAATGGCATTCTGTATGTCTGGAAGAGAAACCATAAGGTAATTCTGGTAATTCCGTCAGTTATTTTAGGATATTAATTGCAGACACCTGGAATAGACAGATATGCTGATATTGTAGAATATTTGGAGATATTCATGGTTACTTTGCCACTGAAGTTCCTGCACTGTCACACTGCAGCAAAAGTGTGAGAAGGCAGTGGCACTACCAAATATTAACCAGTGTATTTGAGGGCTTCTAGTCTTCTTTAAGCCAAGAGGCCAAGAGTCGTGTTGCAGTACCCTTCTGAACAAAACCCAGCTAATTTCAAAACAACGCACTGCTGGATATGTTTCATTTTCAATTTTCAATTATGCTTATGAGGAAAATGTTAGCAAATGAATCAGAGGGATGTACACAAAGCTGTTTACTAAAGCATGAAATGCAGAGCATTCAAGTCTCTAAAGTTTCCCCTTATCTTTCTATAATATAAATCGTAGAGTCATAGAATGGTTTAGGTAGAAGGAGACCCTAGAGATCATCTACCCATGAGAATGGACACCTTCTACCAGATCAGCTAGAAAACAGTATCATGAAAATATATATAAGCAAAAGATTATAGGAGGTATCTCTTGAATTTTATAACCACATACTAGGATTTTGTATCCCCTGAGAGTGAAATTTTACTCAGCTCTAAGTGTGTGGGCTTAATTGCTTTTGCCACATTATTTCTGTACCAAAGGATATTTTACTTCAAAATTCCATCAAGCAATATGGTTTTCAGCTTGGTAAAAGCACCAAGCACCACTGGTCTTGCATCCTTACTGCACTTGTCCTGTTGTTTTCATCAGGGAGGCAACATGGCTGGTTCTCCTAAAACGTATTCCCCCTGAACAGAACCTTGATCTCCAGCTGCTGGAGCTTTTGCCATGGGAGCCCTTAGCTGTGTTCTCAGCACAGGTGTCAGCAATGCCTTGGAGTGTCCTTGTGCCATGTCTCTTAGGCTGGCATCTGGAAGCAGGTAGTAGCAGAACCCCATTGCCTTAGGCAACACAGAGGCTGGCACAGAGGTTGCACGAGGCTTGCACTTGCAGAGCTCAAAAGAAACAGTAGCAGCCTTAGAAACAGTGTTTTAAAAACTGTACCAAGGGTGTGTCAGTTTTCAGTTACATTTTTCTTCATTTAGGAAATAGATCTTCCTAAGCCATTTCTTTTTCTCCCCTTCTGCAGTCACAAAATTTATTTGCTTTCATAGTGATTCACCTCAGAAAAACAGCAAAATATTATTATGGAGGAAAAAAGCAGGTAAGTGGTCCTTCTTGTGGCCTGACAACAGTGGCCATGGATCTTGTTATAATAAACTTTTCAGAGAAAAAGGGGAGAAGCTCCCCAGGACTTTCATCTGCATTATGATTATGAATTGAGAATTGGGTATTGAGAATTTGTGACAGTCTCACCCTTCTGCAGCAAGCCAAAGTTGCAGAACCGTATCTTCTCACAAAATATGAATCAGAAATTCTTTCATTCATGTCAGTGGAATTGCATTCAGTGAACTTGGCTCAGGTTCAGGGCCTGTGAAGCAGGGCCATTAAATCTTCAGCCACATTATTTACACATTCTAATAATTTAGAGTAGCGTTTTGATTTTACCTTAGTTCTTATCCAACCAATGCAAATAGGAATGGAAGTTTTGAGAGGTTTTTATTTTAAGCACACTGCACCCCACTCCTTCAGTCCCGATTTCTTCTAGTAAAAGATTTTCACAGGGAAATTTAGGATGAAATAGGGACACAAAATATGACTGAAAATTCAGCCGCACTCAATATGTGGTGAAATTGCTGACACCAAGCCAAATTTCTTTTGTCTTGTAATTTATATATAGTAAAAATAAGGACTGTCAAGTTTTTTCATTTCTGATTGCTTTTATCTTGAATCTGCATTCTCAAAAGTTTCTGAACTAGACACAGTAGTACTAGAAAGAAATGCTGTGGTACACCATGCCCGTGTGGAAGGGCAAGATGAGATGCAGAATGCCAAAAAAGCAGAAGCAGGAGCATTCGAGCTGTCTGTGCAGGATTAGGAAGCTGCCCAGCCTCTTCTGCCTGTCAACAATAATGGAATTGAGTTCTGCACTGAAGATAATTGCCTGGAGCCATTCTCCAGCCACAGGGAAGGTAAGATTAATAAAGAGCATTTGTTGTAATGCTGCAACCAATTTATGTAATGGAACACATAATAAATAACCACATATAGCACAAGCATTTATCATAGCAAATTTATGCATCCATTTGTTCAATGTGTGTTAAACCAACCATTTGTATGAATAAGAGTGGTACTCTTTGTGTCCCTTTTTCTCTGTTAAATTAAAAATTATTGTTGTTGAGGAGTTTGTTGTTCTTGTTGAGCTTTTCTTTTTTGGGGTGTGTTTTTAAAAGACTAAAATGACAGTGACACATGCAAACTTCCCAGAAACTGAAATACGGCATAAAGTTTTCCACAGAGCCTGTATTGCTGCCTGTTGCAATTGTAAGATTATTTGAACAAGGATTAAAGCCCTCTTGCAATTATACTGTATATATCCCCAAACAACATGGTTGGATTTGAAACAAAACAGCACTGTCACACTAGAGACAGATATTACTGAGTTCTAAAAATCTGATCTGGAGTTATCTTCTTAAAAAGAGGGTCTGCTCTGGAGGGCCAGAATTCTTCTAAGTACTACAGAAAGTGATCAGCTGGATATGGTAAAATACCTAAACAAAGGATTCATTTCTGAATATTGAAAAAGTAAAAGAAGATAAAATATAAGTCCATGTCTTGAACACCATTTAAAGAAAGAGAATCCCTATATTATCTTTCTTTCCATGTCCATCCAATTCAGTGCAAAAAGACGTTATTTAACTTATTTATTATATTTGTTTCATTAGGCCCTTCTGTCGTGATATGGTCTACAGTATTTGGTTTTCCACACCAGTAGCATTGCTATGTGCATTTTACAGGAGATCCATTCTCTTAAATTATATGCTGCTACAAATAAAATTATTTAAGCATGCCAGCTAACTGCCTGTGTCTTTTCCATGCCATTCCACATCTCTTCTGTGAAGTGACATTTTCATTCCAGTTTATTTTCCAGTGGTTGGTAGCATGTATAGATCAAAGCTCAGATTACAGTCTAAAAATAGTGTAACCAGACTGCATCTATTGTTACCTAATAGGAACCTGAAATATCAATCTGAGCTTTCCTCAGGCTGTTGCTTCCTCCTCACGCACTTTACATACGAGCACCGAATTACACAACCAAATTTTGTTTAGAGTGGCTTTGTTCCTACCTCCATATATATAACAACATGAATGAAGTGATGAAAGCTAGATACTGAGTTCTATAAATGAATAAATTCTCTGCTATTATATGTTGGAAGGAACTGAGACCAATCTTTTCCTCTTCTTTTCCACTTATTTCATCTTTGTACAGTGCATACTTATATGGTGGCCCAAAGCAGGTCTGACAAGTTTTGAACAAAGAACTATGAAAAGGATTTGTCCCTTTTTATTGCATTCCTTATACCAGAAAAGCTCCCCCCAGCAGTCATTTTAAAGTAAAATAAGAAATGAAAAGAACTTTTTATTGCCCTATGAAGAGCCATAATCATCCTGTTTTCATCCTGACTAAAAAGTCTTTCTGATTATTATGGTACTAGGAAAACTCTTGTAATAAGTAGATGTGACTTCTGTTGAGATGCATATCATTATTTATTGATGGAATACATTAATGTGGAACAAGGGGAAGACAAAGTCAATATTTATGATGAGGAAAAATAAACCAATGTTCAACGAAACAAGCTGTTTGATCCTCAGTCAGGAAGACAAACCCCCTCTGATGTACGTAAGACAGATATATAAATCTCGTAACTTCCTTGCAGTCAAAACACTAAGTATAGAGGCTCTATGAAGTTTACATTTGCCATTAATTTATCCCAAACTGTCTCGGTCGTTCAATATTTTTCTATTTTTAGATATTAAGCTAAAATCATCAGATCATAGAATCATAAAATAATTTATGTTCAAAAGGACCTTTAAGACTATTGAATTCAACCATAAATCTGACACTGCAAATTCTACCACTAAACCATGTCCCTGAGCACCACGTCCACACATCTCTTAAGTACCTGTGGGGACAGCAACTCTGCCGCTTCTCTGGGCAGCCTGTTTCTGAGCTTGACCACCTTTCTGTAAAGAAATTTTGCCTGATACCCAATGTAAACTTCTCCTGGTACAACTTGAGACCTTTTGCTCTTTTCCTGTCATTTGTTACTTGGAAGAAGAGGCTGATCCCCACCTCACTCCAACTCCTCTCAGGGAGTTGTAAAGAGTAATAGAGGTGACCCTGAGCCTACTATTCTCCAGCTGAGCCCCCAAAGCTCCCTCAGCTGCACCTATCAGACTTGTGCTTCAGACCCTTCCCCAGCTCCAGTGCCCTTCTTTGGACATGCTCAGCACCTCAGTGTCGTTTTTCCAGTGAGATACAAATGTTAAGGTTTGAAATATCTTTGTACACAGAGTGGTTATTTTATGTGTCATTCAAGCAATCTGGCTTATTGGTAAAGAAAAGAAGGTTTAGAAGAACATACAATAGCTTGGGCTTTGTTTGCATATGTCAAAGCAAAATAAAATCCAAATGAACACCACCTTCTACCTTCATTAGTTCCAAGTAATTTCTGGTTTTTTGGAGAGATAGAAGAGAAATTTAGGATTCCCTATTTTAAAGACAGAATTTTCTACTTGAAAAAAAAATGGTTAGAATTAGTTTAGCTGTGAGCATTTTGTTTTATTTTGATATGGTATTTATAGCACTGTTTTTAATGTCTCTTTTATATTGTACAATAGATGAATGGGAAACAACTCGTGGGTCTGGACACCAAAGACTAAAGGCAACAGTAATTTGTTACAGGGTACATCTCCAATGGAGAAAGCCATCTACAGTGAACTGTGACTAGCTTTGGGATCTGAAATCAAATTAGATTTCTAACATTTCTTTCCCCAAAAATATCTTCAAGAAGTCAGCTTTTCAAGAGGCCAGGTAGTGCAGAACCCAGGTAATTCACACCTATTGACATAAAGCTGCTGATGGACAACACTCTGGGCACTGATTATACCATCACTGCTGGTTCATGATTTCTGTTGATTTGTAGTCCATTGTGGGTGGGTTGAGTGGATGCACACACCACTGCACTGCACTTTGTGTACTGGGATAAAAAAGGTGTCTAATGGCTTTCTTGCTATTTGGTGTAAATACAGCCACCATGTTCTGCCTCCAAAATGTCTGTAACGTAGCTCATTAACCTAAACACTGATAACTTCCACATGCTTATCTGAGACCCACCTTGAGCTAAAGTGGTGGAGACAAGATCATGACTGGAGCCACTGGAGCAGCTCAAATAGCAACACAAACATAGTATCATCAATTGAAACAAGTAAAATTATCTCTTCACCTCAGCTGTATCTCTCTGAAACTACTTTTGTGTGTATTGTTACCCTCTGCAGTGTCTTGGGAGTGAGGATCTCCGCTTCTTCCCTCTGTCCCTGCTTCTTACTGCCCTGCTCACTGTGAGAAATTGTATTTTGTTAGTCAGTCAGATATACAAGACTAATTAATTAAATGAGATTTGTGGCATAAAACTGATGTTATGATAGAAGTTTTTTGTACATTTATCCTGTTAGTAATAGAAATAAAAAGCTGACATAATGACAGATTAACTATGCATTATCATTATGATTATCCCCTTAGAAAAAAAAAGTCTTCTTAGATGTTTGCTTTCCTCTAACAGTTTCACATTCAATCTACACCTTCTTGCTCCTGTGTCCCTATTTCTTATCTAATCACATCATCTTTTTCACTGTTAACATAAGACATAAATATTGATTATGTAGTACAATCCATAGTACTGATTATCAACAATTTTATCTTACATGCTGTAGTCAAGATTCAGACAAATTTCATTAGCTTTGCCATTTATTCTTTGAATGTTTAGTCTGTTTATGAAGCAACCCCTCTGGAAATTTTACCCCTTAAAACTGAAGGGTAAATTCTCTGCTGCAATAAGTGAGGTAACTAGCTAACTGGAATAAGTAATACAAACACTGGGTTGCAGCTATTTTTCTCCAGTTTACTGTGTGTGAATGATATAGGGTCTGCTATGCTTGACAGATAATATTTTGCATCTATAAAAACATTTCTTTTGACACTTGTAATGCTGTTGTAGTTCTAGTAAGACAGTACAACAACTCAGAGTGTTAATCTTTGAAGATGAAGTGGGAGAGACTAAATTATTGAATACTGTCATAAAAGCTATTCAAAACTTGCACATAAAACAGAAATCTTCTCAAGTTCAGAGACTGATTAGAACTTCTTGAATTTCATTAAAATTACCTTTTGTTAGTTTTCTGCTCCAGGTAATATACCTTAGGAATTTGTATGTTGCAGATAAAATCAGGAAACTATTGTTTTGTTTATGGGATAACTCTAAAGAGAGATTTTTTTCTTATCAGTGATGAAAGAGAGTAAAACAAGTATGAGCTGTTTCTTAAAAGACTCAATATTGAAAAGAGATTTGGAAAATAATTCAGCAGTCTACTTCTTAGCAGAATAAACTGACTTCTCACAAAGCTGCTGTGAACCCTCCTGACATACTCAGCATTTCCAATGTATAAAAGAAGAAATAGATATCTGCTTTAAACATTCCCTTTGCAATATTACCCAAACATGAATAAAAATTTTAAAAGAAATGCAGAATAAGAATCTTCCCTCTTTCATCCTGTATAAGGTGTTTTTTTCTGATTTTTATAACAGTCATTTATTATGTACGGCTGTTCTTACCCTTTAGTAGAGGCCATATGAATTTGACAACTATCAGTCAGTTGTCACTTTTTAACCCAGACACTCAAGTTATTCTTCCCTAGAAGTGATTTCAAAGCACAGGGACAGATCATCAGGGACTGTAAATTCGTATAGCTCCATTGACTGCACTGACATATTTACACCTGCAGATGATTTGTTTCAAAGTATGCTATAAATAAAAGCAAAATACTTCTAATGGTGTGTCATAATGATTGACACTTTTCATTTTAAAGACCTTAAAGCATTATGCTTTTCAAGTGAACGTTTGTATTTATGTAGAAAGATAGATTAACAGCATTCCCAGAATGAAGGTGCCAACTCTCATTTAATTTGAGTTCTCACTGCAGTGTAGTAAAGACTCATTAGCAGATAAAATGCTAATTATCTAGCATAAAAACACAACTGAAGAAAACTTGCACTTAAACAACACATTTATTTGATAATTAGTAAGCATATTGGAGACATGGAAATCGTTAAAAGCATGAAAAAGGGGAATAGACCTGTTTTCGGCAATCTGTAAGTCTTCCTTTGTGTGAAATTCCCCTTTTACACTGCTCCGTGAGCCACTAATCCACAACTATGCCTCCAGATACAGAAAATCTCTTTTATTGGGATTTAGCAGGCTAACTGGAAATGTCCCATATTTGTGTTTTGATCTGCACAGATTCATCTATCACTGAAATATCAGTGTTTATAATGTCAGTGTTGCAGCTGGGAGAGAGGAACAATCAGTTGCCCAAGAGACTTTAAAACTGTACCATGAGACAGTATTTAGAATCTGTGACTTTGTAACACAGCCGCAAACTTTATTAAGGAGGAGGAAGAATTTATGCTGGAGGAAAGAATTATAATAGGACCTCACAGGGATTGATACAGATACATTAAAAATTAAATTGAATTGAATTTGGTTTTATATTGAGCCTGTCAGACTGAAGACATTCCAAGTGCTTAAAAAACAATGAGTTACTTACCAGTACCAAAATGACAATGTGGACAGCCTTTACATGGATTAAATATTTTAAAGCATAATTTTAGACAGATCGATTCTCCAACTGCCAACAAAACAATAATGGAACATACATATACACATATAAACATAGGTTTAATATATAATGTATTAAAATAGATGTTTCTTTTAAGTAGAAATACCTTGTAGATTTGTTACTTTTATTTATATTCATATCATATATCTTATTTTGTACATGACATACATTATATATAATATGTATTTAAATAATTCTATGAGGTTTATAGACATTAAATCCACTTTTAAAGATGCAATATGGGTAATTTTGTGGTTATACATGCAAATGGCTAGCTTAAAAATGCAGCAGATGTTTGTATGTAGTTGAGAACAAAAATATATATATCAACAATAAAAAGACTGGAAGATGGGCACCAAGTGAAAACAAGTGTCTTTCCCCAAAAACATGTTCTTTTTTTTGTTAAAAGGTTTTCATGAAACTGACTGTTTTTTCTAAAAACAAAAAGAAAATCAAGACCTTGTAGAGTAAACTTGAAAATAAAGAAGTGTTAGATGTTTCATTAAACCTTCAAACTGTTCCTCAAAATAATAATGGGCTTTTATCTGAACAGCTCTACAAGTGCTGTAATCTATGCAGGGGGATATATGAAGCTATATCACATAAGACAGTTTTTACTATGTAACAGGAAAACTTTTGCGGACTGTATTCTTTACTCTAATTTAAGCAAAACCTTTATTTTCCTTAGTGGCAGCTGCAGAAAGATGGCTTTGCTGCAGAGCAAAGAAGAATTAAAGATTTAAAACACTGATGTTAGAACAGAAGTTGGCTTAAAATGAGGTTGGAGGTTGACACAAGCCTGTTAAAATTTTGTATAAAGTGACACAGGTTCACCAGATAAAGTACTGAACGACCTATTTCCCAAAATGCAGTATTTAAACAGATATTTTGAAAACTGTAGGAAGTTTATTGGGAAAAAGTATGGTGAACTGTGGTAAAACAAATTCATGTGTGTGTTTGTGTTAGAGGCCAGTAGTTACCAAGAGACAGAGCACTGAATGGCACTAAAGATAGAGAAGCAGGGATAGTAAAAACAAATGGATTTGAGTCACTATGACTTACAGTGAGTGAAAGAGAAATGTCAAAGAGCACATAAAAGATACGGTGTTTCACAGTAGATAATCTCCAACCTGGCGCCACCAGATGACAGTGCAATTCTATAGAACAGAAAGTCGTGTGGGCAGAAATGCTGAACTTGTATCTGTCGTCTTGGTGCCATTATTGTTTGATAGTTTTTGATTTAGCTTTGTTTTATCATGGCAAGTTGTTAATATGCTCCATTTCCAAGGGTATTGCCTCATTCCACTCATTTGACTCTACCAACACACTGCCTTCATCAAGAGCTCTCCTATGAATTTGAACTGCAGTGAATGTGTAATTCCTGTCGATTGTTAAATTCATATAATTACTACATATAACAGATTACTCCATGGCAGTCATCTCCAGTATGTCCAGAGAAATGTAGCTAACAAGGGAGGCAGGGAAGCAGTTTTGATCTGTAACACAGTTGTTTCTGTGTGATCTGTTCTGAATACATGGAAGCTCTCAATGCTGGAGAGCTTTCCCTGGGTTTATTTTCCCCCACGGACAAAGAGGTCACTAGATCCTCAACTCTTCACACACAGAGTTTGTGAAAAACATTTGCTTGAAAACTTTTCCGGATTTGGCACATAATTTTTAGTCAAAACTGCAGAGACTTCTGAACCTTCAGGATCATGATGGTTAAAGTCAGGGTTAAAGTGGGGGTTAAAGTGACAGTGATTAAAGTTCAAGAGTCCCTTCAGGAGACCTAATGACCTGTTTTCCCAGCAAGTGCTGCAACCAAAGGGCTGCCTAGCTGATTTTGGTTCAGTTTGTTTTCATTTCAGTCTGAAACAGGAGCAGATTAGTTGTTCCAGCCATGTCAGAGCTGAGAAAACAGGAGGAAAAGTAGGCCTCTGAGAAATATTTGAAAGGCAAAAGGTCTGTCCAATTTAACTCTACAGAAATAAAATTTCAGATTTTGTGGCTTCTTCATATTGCTGATTTAGACTTACTGAAATGATAAGGTCTGCTGAGGCAATTTGCAAGAACACTAGAACAGTACATCCATAGATATTCACCACAAAGTGAAAGGTCCAGAGCTGTAGATCTGTCTGGGTATGTAGTCAAAACAAATGGAGCATACCAGCTTCCACAGAACACATTTATTCCTTTTTTAACTGAGACAGTTAAAATATTTTTGTCTGCTTGTTTTCTCAAATAATGAGAGGAAATAAGGAAGCAGTACAGCAGCAAGTAGTACGGAAGTTTGTCCTTAGCTGGGGGCTTTATAAGTGCTCGTAAATAATACTGAAGCTAAATGATCCTTCAAATCTGATACCTCACTAAGAAAATTGCAGCCTGCTCAGAAGTAAAAGAATCACCAGTGGCATTTGTAAAACTCAATGAATATCTTGAATTTCTAGTAGGGAATTTGACATTTCAAAGTTAGCTTTGATGTTAATAAACAAGATTGCAAAAGTGCATACTCTGCCAGAACTTAAAACCACTAACATTATAATACTGAATTTTCAAAAGTGCTTTAAACCTCAGGTGTTCAATCTATGATTTATAGAGTGAATCAGAACTGAATGCATAAGAAAAAAAAACCTTCTCAGGACTGAGATTCAGAACCTGGCAAACAAATACTTCCCCTTCATCCCTGAGAGCAGAGATGATAAGGTATATCAGTGCAGCAGCAGCATGAAGGTGAAGCACTCAGAACCCTGTTAAGTGGCACTCCTGCTATGCATAACAGAGGGAGAATTGCTGATGGCAGGGAGACTTTTCTAAAGGGTTGATTGTTTTGATGTAATGCTGTTTGATATTAAAAAGGAGAACTCCAATCAGAGGATGTGAGTTTTCCTCTAATACCAGATCAAATGCTACTGTCCGTGTCATTCTGGTGGCAGTGTGGTGCAAAAGTTTCCTTTCTCTCACCCCATAGACAATGCTTTATTATCATTCTGGTGGTTGAGGCTGTGGTGAAGCAAAATTGCAGGATTGGAAAGGACAAGGTGAATGTGTTAACTGTGCTTCATAGCACTACAAACATTCCCTGCTGGGATTTTCACAGAGGGATTGGTGTTATAATAATTGAATCAGTCAGCATGAAGTCCTTTGTTTTCATCTTGGCCACAGAAGATTTTCCCTGTGTGCCTCAAGACAAAGCTTGGGACAGCTGCTAGCCTTAGTGTATGACATGGACTGACTTCTGCCAGAGTCGTGCTGTGTTGCAAAAAGTGGAAGCAGATGGTGGCAGGAACACAGGGAATGCTGCAAAGTTGCTACACCTTGGTTCATAGTCATTCCTAGGCTTTCCTCACAGCCTCTGAGAACACCTTAGGTTGCACAGATCTGTGCAAATAATTCTCCAGCTGCAGGATGTGAACTTCTTCAAGCTGCCAGGGTAGCATTATGTTGAGTCACTTGAAATATGTGTGCTTAGGAAAGTAAAAACCACATCGTTTATCTCAGAGGCCCCATGCTGGAAGACCTAGATGGTCAAGTAACGAAACAGTGTGATCACATACGAAATTTGCAGTGGCATTCAGCTCTGGGAAATGAGGCCACTTGCTGTCAAAGAGAAACTGAACAGATTTGAAGAACCTTACATCTCTAGTTCACTATAACAAATACCTAAGAATATCAACCTTTCAAGAACTGCTAATGTTTGAATTAATTTCTAAAGTTCTTGACAGATATTATAGTCAGCTTCATTCTTAGATTCCCTGTGATAAAGACAGGGTTTAAGTGACATTTCTGCTCTTTGTATGACATACCTCTTAAATGCTTTTTATAAAAGATTTACAACTAATTAATATTTGTTTAGTAATGTATAACAACTACTTCTATTTATAAATGATGAAATGAAATACAGTGTGATCATAAGTCAAAATTTAACTGAAAGAAACACTAATTATAGTACAGGAAAGCAGGGAAAAATACCTCTCTAGCATGATCGCTTGTTGAGGTAGCTATATTGACCATTCTTCTGAAAAGAGTAGCAAAAAAAGTGGTGATTGCATCAACATTTTTTGTGATTAGATAATAACTGATGCTGTAGACCTCTAGATGAACTCTTCCCAAACTTAGCTTAGAATTCATGGTGAGGGTTAGGGTTAGGGTTAGGGTTAGGGTTAGAATCCAAATGAGGCCTAGGTATATAAACCTTAACAAACCCAAAATAAACATGGAAGATACCTGAATTGTCTTGGTTCATGGCAGGTGATGCATGGAGGCTTTTATTTTGCATTTGAGGATGCTGGAATTGGAAGTTTCAAGTTTCACAAGGACTAAGAACTGTCTTCCTGCACATGTTGAGACAAAGTGAACAAGAACTTTCCAGCCAAGTAAAGGGTTTTTTGCATTACTGAGGGGTGATTTACACTTTCCATAGGGCCATGAGAGTAGTTCCTCAAGACTCGCAGAGGAAGATAATACATATCTCTGCATTATTTCGCAGCTGTTGGGGCTGCCCATAAGTTTTGAGTTGTTTTGTATGGATTTCTGGAGGGCACTACAAACACTTTCCTTCATGCCAAAAGGATCTGTGGTTTGGCTATGAAAGGAAATGACTGGCACCTGTATTGCCAGCTCAGCAATACCTGCTGCTGCTCCAGCCCTTGAACAACAGGCATCCTCAAGGCCAGTGGTCTCACACTACAAGTCTCTTGCTATAGTTTTACAAAGAAACAGGCACTGTTGAGGTTTGCTATTTTTCACATACACTGAAAATATCAGAATCAAATTGAACATAGGTATTAGAATGATGATTTATGCTAGTTATCAAAATATTAATGGTTAACTGCTCTTGATTTATGAGATCGTCATTTTTATTTTTGAAAGGCAACTCAGAGAGTTTTGTTTTCTTGCAGATTTTTTTCTCATCTTTTCATAATTTCTCTGAAGTATGCTCCCTCTCTTCTTCTAGGAGTTTGTCCACTTCATTATGTCCTACCTAGAGCTCTTCCTGCCCTGTTTAGAAAGTAACTTGGTTTTAAATTCTAGACATAAAACAATACAGAAATTATACAGAAGTAGATCCATCAACTCAGCACAAAAAAAAGTTTATTTTCAGGGAAATTATTCTGGTGTTTACAGTGTTTAGACATAACAATTTAGCATGTTGATAGAAGGTTGATAAATCGGCAGTCAGAGGTTTCTTTTATGCTGCTGACATAGGAAACACATGACCCTGGAAGACAGCAAGTACAGCTGTTGTAGAACACCTTTCTGTTGCAGCTGAGGTCTAAACTAGATATCATCCTGTTTTTGTGCTGACAAACCAACAAAACCTGTGTATGGAAGGTATTCACGTTCTCAGTCTTTAAAGGGAATATTGAAATTAAAGTTACAGGGATGAAAAACTGAAAAGATAAAATGCTGCAATGAAGAAGCAAAATTTTGTACTCTCCTATTTCCTTTCAGTAGTGTTATTTCTGTTATATTAAGTCCTGCAAGTACAGATTAAGGCACACAGCAAAATCCAGGCCTGAGTAACACAGGAACAGAGATACCATTTCATTTGGACATAAAACACGTTCTTTTCTTTTTCATCAGCTAAGTTTTCTTTATCAAGTCAACAATAATGAAGTTACCAAATATGGTGAATCCCATAGAACAACATATGGAGAATTGTTTTAAAATTTATTACAGTAAGGTGAACGCAGGAAAGATTTTAGGACTAGCAAGTCAAAAGAAACAGAAAGATCTTTTGGTTGTCACTGGAAAGAAGGGTTATTTTTTCACTATTTTTCTTTGAGAGAACTGGAGGTAGAATCTTGACCCAGAAATTCAAAATTTAGGTAAAAAACACATTGTGTAAAGCTTTATGTGACTGAATAATTGGTATCTTATGTTCATCCGTAGCAGAACTCACTGTCTTTAGGAATGTAAATGAGGAACTTGAAAGCTTGAAGGGATTTTAAGAGGTCTATCCTTCTGAAAGATGCTTCTTGAATTTCTGTCTAAACTTCCCTAGGGGGTCAGTTACAGTTACCCTCATTCCTAAAAATGTTTCATGATGTGAATCTGCCTTTTTGTGATTTAAACTTAATTATGTTTGTCTTATATGGCACTGAGAGGAAGAAATAGAAAAAAAAAATCTCCTTCCTTTTTGCAATGACCTCTTATGAATCCAAACATTGTTGCCCCTGTTTTTCTAGATCTACAGATGTTTGTAGAATCTTCCTTTCTAGACTAAACAATCCTAATTCACTTGATCTTCCTGTAGACCTGATATCCTGCCTCTTGTTTCCCCTGGACTCTCTTCAGCTGGCACACAGTCGTTGTGTAAGTGTGGTACTCATCCAAAGTACAGTATTTTAGCTAAGGTCTAGCATTTGCAAAAGAGAAAAAGGATTGCTTAACATAAATTAATATCTCTGCTTTGGATTCTGCCTTCCAGTGTACACCTTGCATCTTCTGCCTCAGGAGGACATTGCATCCTCATCATATTTGCATTGGAGGAATATTCCTTTCAAGGTATAGGAATTTGGCAGAATAACAACCTCCAATGTTCCAGCTGGTCCTCAGAGACCAGGGAGGCTGGGTGCAGCTGGGCTTAGTCTCTGATTGTGACTAGCTCAGCACAGTAAATCTGCTCGAGTCCAATAAGATCTCAGATGCACCAACAGTGTGAGTAGCTTGTGAGGCTACAAGCCTGGTCCATTCACAGTCCCAAGCTCACCGGTGGTGTGATTTATCAACATGACCCTCTAAATCTGTTGGATTTCAAAAAGAACTTTCACAAACACAGATTAACAAATACTGAAGTTTAATGATGTAACAGATAATAGAGTCTTGCTAGATTGCGCTATCTTGTTAGATAGCACAATGTACAAGTGATGCTGGGTTTTCTCTGATGCAGCCAGACCTGCAAATCTTACCAAAGAAGAGTCTCTCCTTTAGGGAAGAAAGAGGAGCAGGGCCAATGTCTTGTGTGCCAGGTGGCTGTAGTCTTATCCTCTGTCATGAAGTATTTCAAATACTAATTCATACTTTTGGGAGAAGTGAAGGTGAAACTACAGTCAAATATACTGTTACTGGTGTCATAAGTTTTGGGGGGACAGCCACTGCACAAATAAACGTGGGATATCGAGAGTTACGCTGGCAGAGAGTACAAAGGCTGTAGGTCTTGCACAAGGGTGGAACTGAACCATGGTATATTAGAACTATGCCCTCTTCCACCTCTCTGATTGCAGTGCTAAGGGTCAGCCAGCATCTGCCTGATCACCAGCAGCAGGACATCATAATCCCTTCACCACATAATTCATGGCATATCTCTTGGAAATTCCTTCACCATATATCTCACAGGATATCTCATGGCTCATCCCACAAGCAGCTGCCTAAAATAGTCAATATTCTATATTTGTGTAATTAAACAGTTCTGATGGATTTCACTTTTCCTATGGAAGAAAAATCCATTTTTCTTCGGTCTCATCTTCAGATTGAAGTAATTAAGTAGCATCCTGAATTGTAGTTTGTCCTCCAGGAAACACTTAATCCCTCCACTAAAGGCAGAGATAGGTATTATCTATAAATTTACTAAGCACATATCTGTTTTGTTGTCCTAACCAGAAACTGCTGTTCTGGATGGCCTCAAAAATATACATCTCTACTTAATCCTTGTGTTGTTTTGATTCAGACTTGCGTACAGAAACATCAAGTACCATTTGGACACCTGAGACTATTTCCAAAGGCCTGGAAGGTAAAACACACTGCCAATAGGATGCTGTACTTGAAGAGTAGAAAGACAGCCTAAAAAACCTAAAAGATAAATGGCTCAGCTCTGAAGGAATTGGATACTGTTCTTGTTTCTCTTTGTTCATATTGTTAGACAGATATAAAAACAATCAGGTGAGCCTCACATGACTTACATATTCTATTATATTCCTTCCCAAAAAGCTGTCTTGAATGATTAAGAGCAATAAACATCACCAGCAATTGGGCAGCAAATCTTTTACTTCTGATTTATTTTATGTAAACAATTTGCAAGGCCAAGCTCAGTGTCATTAGAGCAGGTGGATGTTCCTGGCCAGGGAGATGATTCCTCATTCCCAACGAGCACCTGAGTACACCTGAGGGGAAGAGAAACTTCCAAAGGGCAAGGCAGTGCCAACAGGCAGAGAAAGATGGATATTGCTTAGACAACTTGATGCTGCATGACTGATCTGGAGCAGTAGGTGGCCAAGGTACATGCTAATAATTTTCACTGGAGAACATGAAAATTACTCGATACAGGCACCCAGAGAAGTGGGGGTGTGGGTAAGGAGAAGTGAGTGATGATTGTAGCATGCAGTCTCATGCTAAATTACTTTCATACTCAAGGAAGGGAAGGAGGCTGAAGTGCTGGCAGTTTATGAAAGAGTTATGGGAGAGATTGAAGGGAATACAGACCTACAGCTGAGCTGTAGATGCCCTGATATCCATATTGGTTGAAGGATAGAAGTAATGTACATGGGGTCAAATATTTAGGGAAAGAACTGACGTCACTTTGCAAGAAGAAATTCTGTCATGTGAATCTATGGAAAGGTTTTGGCTAGTTTGACTCTTTTTCTTTTGCAGCCTAATTATGTATTGAAGAAAGGATATCTGGTTAATGAAGTCAACCTGGGTATATGAGAGCTTATCCTAAGTTAGTTCAACAAAACCGTTAAGGCCTGTAAGCAGCCCTGGACTTTTCTGTATGTCTACTTCAGTCACAAGTGACCTAGAAAAGGAAAAGAATTATGAACTGATTTGTAATTCTACATGGGGACAAACTCTGGAGAAACGTGGATTTTAGAAGGCAACAAAATAGATTAAATTTAGCATAGGTAATTGGAAACTGATGCATGCAGATAAAACCGGCCTGAATTTCATATGTAACATTATCTGAGCAAACCTTCACTTCTCGTGTGAG
The DNA here is from genome assembly GCF_017639235.1 of Corvus kubaryi. NCBI lineage: Eukaryota > Metazoa > Chordata > Aves > Passeriformes > Corvidae > Corvus > Corvus kubaryi. The sequence continues at coordinate 756,774 of NW_024581095.1, read as the reverse complement.
ACCTTGATATTTTCAAGGAACTATTATAAACTCAGCTTAGTGCTTAATCAGCAGGGAAAAAAGCAAAAATGATGTCAGGAATTACTCAAGAAAATAAATAAACTAGAATGGAATGTAAGTTACAGTGAAAATCTAGGGTTCACTCCCTCTTGTATGTGGTGCGCTTAGAAACACAACTGGAAAAGATCAGCAAAGATTAGCAGGAAGAAGCAAAGGTTTGGAATAATGTCTTTGTGAGGAGCAATGAAGTACACTAGGACTAACTTTGAAAGGGGCAGGTGAGGAACAATAGGATGCAATGAAGTTTTCACTTTCTCTTCCAGTGTTCTATTCTCATAGAAGATACTAAATAGAGCTTGCAGTTTGTGGGAAAGAAACAAAGGACAGAGATATTCACAGTTATGGTTAACCTGAGGAATTCCTTTCTTGCAGGAAGCTGTAAATGCTGGCAGTTTACAATGGGGTTCAGAAGTTCAAATGCATAGCAGAAAAACCAGTTGAGAGCTGCTGAATATAGAGAAGTTATTTCTGGAAGTCCCAGTATTATGTGTGACTGGAGCCTGGGGTGCATACAGGGTAAATACAACCAAAAGTTTCCCCCATTCTTGTACATTTTTTCTACACTTATCTGCTTTAGGCAAGTGAAAAAGACATGCTTTGGGCATGACCCAGTATGAATGTTTTTTAATGCTAAAAGAGAGACGCTTCCTAGGCATCTGGAGAAACTGTAGGATTGTCAGTAACCTGAGTTACAATTTACAGTCAGTGAGCAGGGATTGAGAAAAAAAATCTTGAAAATAGAGGTGCCTTGCAAAGATACAGTGGTAGGGGTAAGATACTTTTAAATCCTTTTCTATATTTATACTATTTTCTGTAGCCTAAAAAAATTACTGTTGTAATATCTGTTGAAATAAAAGATGATCTATTACTAAAAACTATTCTGGTTTTGGAGTACTAAATTCTGAGGAAAAGATCCACTCTGCCCCTATCAAAGGTTTAGCTGACTTAGTCCTGTCATACCACTATATCTTCTGGGTAAGCCTAACAGTTTCACACCAAAACCTTTTTTTGCCTGCTATCCTGATTTGAAAATATGCAGAAAAATATGGGACTGCAATACATTCAAGTGACAAAGTTTTCGAAACAGAATCACAGTTATTTCTTAAAATAACCTTAGCTATGGAAGACATATAAGCAATGCCTACTTACCAAAGTTTTCAAAATTATGATGATTTAATGGGTTCCTTTGACATGGAGGATGCATATTCCAGATTACAGGCAGATTTTAAACCCTGTCAAGTGACCCGGAAGAAGAATGACTTTAATGGAGTCTTGAACAACAACAAGTTTTGAACAAATTAAACAGGAGGTTGTTCATGCTGTATCCCTTGGGCCAGTCAGGACAGGACATGTGAAAAATGTGCTTTATGCTGCAGCCAGGAAGAATGGTCCTTCCTGCAGCCTCTGGAAAAAAGTACCTTAAGCTTGATTCATGGGGTTCTGGCCTTACAGAGAATTTGAAGTCAGCTACACCCTGATCAAAAAAGAGATCTTGGCAGCTTGTGAAGGGGTTCGAGCTGCCTAAGAAGTCATTGGCACTGAAGCACGGCTGCTTCTGGCACCCCAGCTACTGATGCTGGGATGAATGTTCACATCATGCCACTGATGCCATGTGGAGTAAGTGGAACACTCTGATCACACAGCAAGCCTGGATAGGAAAACTGATCATCCAGGGACCTTGGAAGACGCCACAAACTGGCCGGAAGGCAAAGATTTCGGACTATCATCATCATCAGAGGAGGAAAAGGTGACATATGCCAAAGAGTCCCATCATATAACCAGCTACCAGAAAATGAAAAGCAATACTGTCTCATCACTGCCGTTTTCTGCCAAATTGTAGGGCTACATTAAAAATGGAAAGCTGCTGTATGGAGTACTACATGATGAGTCACGGAAGCTACCAAGGGAAAAGGTGGATAGAGTCAGGTCACAGAGCTGAAAACTGGCTTTGGATATAGCTGAACAAGAGAAATGGCTGCACTCCAGCTCTACATTGACTTGAGCATGATGGAAAATGCTCTGTGGGGTTGGCTGGAATGATGGAAGCCAATTGGCAGAGCAGAGGGAAACCCACCTGGGCTGCTGGGTTGTGGGAAGACAATGCTGCCCAGGTAGAGAATCTGGCTGTAAAGGTACGCCATATAGATGCACATGTACCCAAGAACTGGGCTACTGAAGGATATCGCAGCACTGGACAGGTAGATTGGGCTGCCAAGATTAACATGTCTCAGGTGGATCTGGCCTGGCAGCATAGTGGTGAATTTTTTTTCATTCAGTGAGCCCATGAGGCCTCAGATTATCAGGGAAGAGATACAACATTCAATGGGCTTGTGATCAAGGGGTGGGCTCAACCATGGATACCATCTCCCGAGTTATCCATAACTGTGAAAAATGTGCTGCCATCAAGCAGAACAAATGGGTAAAGCCTCTGTGGTATGAGGGACGATGGTCAAAATATAAATATGGGGAGTCCTGGCAGATTGATCACACGACATTCTGAAAACCTGCCAAAGAAAGCATTACGTGTTGACAATACAACAACTAGATGGCTGGAGATATACCCCACACCTCACACCACTGCCTGGAACACCATGCTGGGCCTTGAAAAACTAGTCTTCTGGAGAGATGGCTCCCCCAAGATAACTGATTCTGAAAATGGGACTCATTTCAAAAACAGCCTCATAGGTACCTGGGCAAGAGAGCACAGGATTAAATATGATAAAGGGTGTATCTTACTCCCTATCATGCACCAGCCTCTGGGAGAATTGAAGGGACAGTTGAAATACAATGGACTTGAAAGCAATGGGTGGTGGGACCTTCAAAGTTTGGGATCTACATTTTACAAAGGCCACCTTGCTAGCTGACATCAGTTGAACTGACCTTTCCCGATCAAGACCTCCATGTACTGTAGAAGAGGATAAAGTCCCTGTGGTGCATCTGAGAAATGTGTTAGGGAAGAAATTTTGGGTTAGTCCTGCCTCAAGCAATGACAAACCCAGGAAACTCTTGCTCACTTTCTAAGGAGAAGAATGTTCCTTCAGGTTGGGAAAAAACATAGAGTGCAAAGCCGTGTGGCATTTGTTTATTGTCAGGGCCTTTCCATGTGAATAGTTTCTATGTCTTATATTTTTATTATTAATATTGTTTCTGTTACTGTTATTTCACTGCTGTTTCCATTCGTATCTCAGCATTGTCTTTGCCTATTGCCAGTTGCAGAGGGAGGAGGCCAGCGAGCAGTGTGGTTTTAGCAGGAGTACTAAATTTGGGAATACCCTTCCTAAGCCACGACACAGTCCCTTGTGTTTCTCCTGAGGCAAATGTGCAGTTGCAATAGCATTTGAAGGTATATAATGTGATTATACACAGATAAACAAATATGAGAGGCTGATCAAAGGAATACAAAGCATAAAAAAGACAGAAGGAGAAAGAAGGTGGCAAGTATGAATACTGACCCAACTATTTCCGCTCTTTCAACATTTCCTCTGTCAATAAAAATGCTTTCTTCTCTTTCTCTCACAGCCTAAACACCTTTATCTTATTTTTTATTGTATCTGTCAAAGAAGTTTGACATTTAATAGATATTTTTCTGTAATTATGCCTATATTGTTTGGTATTTTGGAAGCCTGCAGTAAATCATGAATGCTGAACCTAGAAAGACAGGTGGTGCTTAAACATCTGTATGGTGTATTGCTTGCCTGCTAGAGGGAGCAAAGGTATAAGAATAATAACTCATAATGATGTAAACACAAAGAAGACAGTCATAAGGATTTCTGGCAATCCTTCTGTATAAATTACCCTCAAGAGATTGCAAACTCTCACAGAAAGTGTATATCCAGGCAGTCAGTGCTGGCAGATCAGCTATTAACATAGTCTTTGTTTAAAGACAGCTGAAAGGAAAAGGTCTGAAATAAAGAAGGTTTTTTCTTAGCTTTAAAAGTTGTCATAAAACTTCAGTCTAGATAGTCAGAAATTTTCCAGAAAATGAAAGAGTTGTTTTCTTTTGAATCCTGGTATTTGACCTGAGCTTCTCACAAAGTCATGTGAGCTAAGTGCAATAGCGAACTTTGTGACAGATTTGAAATGTTCAATGGTGCTTAAACATGAATTGTTCCAGCAGTAACTCTCTTCCATACAGAATTTCCTCTATTTTTAAATCCTGTTTCCTCTCTGTTCCTCAATAGGCAGCTTTCCACAAAAAAAAAACTGATAAAAAATTAAGTGCCTGCTGATAGGTAAACATGTTTTAAACTGACATCACCACACCCAGTGCACAGAAAGACCATGAGTGTTAAAGCCTTGGAGTGCTTTTCTATCATCTTGCAATTTGTTTGAACTAACTGCCCATCCAAAGAAAAAGCCTTGACTATAAACCAGCTCTATCAGTTGATCTGAAAGCAAATGTACAACAGAGGTATTACATGTGTTTTACTTGTTCTTCTGGTCAGAAGCAGATAACTCACCTGTAGATAAAAAGGTAGCTGCAAATAGCCAAATATCTTATTGCAGTCTAGCAATAAGCTGTCCAAGGGAAAGCAGCCAATGAAGGGTGAACACCATGATCCATATTATGAGATGTGCATTGTGCTATAGAAAAGTAGACATGGAAAATTTATGGTAAGAATGAACCAAAATTGACCACTTTCACTTTGGGAAAGCTGGACTGTTTTCTGCATCCTGAGTGTCCATGAGAGTAGTGCTTAAAGGGTGTGAGAAATCCAAGCTGTATAGCTATATAGCCCTTTAAGATTTTTTAGTTAAAGATAAATCCTTTACCTTCTTCACTTGCTTCTTTGAGAAGAGGCTTCTTTGTGAAACGTCAAAATATTAAAAATCTCTAAGAAGTTATTGACTGCCTCTGTCATGTCAATGATGATTCATCTACATTTTTTGAGGCTTAATGGGCTATCTTCAAAATTGTAAATTAAACAGTATCTCTTATCTGATAAGAATAAAAGTGTAATAATAAACATTTCTTAACTTGCTGATAAAAACCCACGTACTCTTTGTTATTCATTTATTTAAATAGTGCCATCTTAGTGTCTTCCATGCAGTGATATTTTTTTTCTCCCTTTTCCTGCTGTTCTTGGTCTCTAAATAATTGTCAACTTGAAAAAGCTAGGAATTTCCACTGCACTCTAGGAAAACTACCGAAGGGACCAAAGATTGGTACAGGCTGAGATTCTATTACCTAGGTGAGAAAAGTTAGTATTTAAGATGAGGAAAATAAAATTTTCTTTATTGTGGAAGATCAATTCTATTTTTAGTATATTGGTCATATTGCCATGAATCATGAAAGAGAAGCAAGAGTTCTATAATATTTTTGGGTTTTGGCGGAGATCTTGGTGGGTTTGGGGGTTTTTTTTGGTTGGTTGGTTGGGGTTTCAGGTTTTTTGGTTGTTTTGGGGGGAGGGTTTGCTGTTTTGTCATTTGGAGTTTTTTTGTTGTCTTTCTTTAAACATTTTTTCTAACTTTTTCAGTATAGCCCTTTTACTTCAGATAAAAGGGCTGCAATTTTGGAAGGAATGTATAATTAAATCTGGCACCCAATTGACTGAGACATATATTTAGCATTGCTGCAAGTCAGTAACACCTATGACCAGATGATTGGTTACACTTCCCTCTCCTTAGCTTTGTATCAGTTCCTCCTGAATTTCATTCTATGCAACATACCACAACCTAATTTAAAGAAACAATCCATATTCCTTGTATTCTCTGGGGATTTAGTAGCACCTAAAATAGAAGTTGTAGTTAGCTCAGTTGCTCACTAGGTACCCCAAAACCAGTGCAAGATGGACATTGTCTCAGTAGGTCAATTCAGGGCATAGTGACCCGTAATTAAAAAGGGCAATATAAATTCTGTCTTTAAAAAAATTGCAGTCAAAGGGGATGTTGATTTATGTATTCTTTCCTGTTTCCGTGGGACGGATAACAGAACCTGAATTCACTCATTCTGAAATCTTTTCTTGCAGGTGTCAAATGGTAAGAGGGAAAAACAACTCTGTCTCACTCACCAAGGGATGGCTCTCATGAAAACAACAGTTCCACCAGTTTACCACCTTCTGGAAGTCACCAGCCCTCTAACACTGAGAAGCTGATGCAACGAGATACCTGAGGAATACCAAAGAGTTGACGTTTGAAAATAAGACTTTTGCTTAACTTGCGGTTACACGGTGTCAGACTTTGTATAGGGGAAGTGAAATTACTACCTCAAAAGGGTTTGATACAGTACCTGAGTGCACTGGTGCAACTGCAATATTTTGAGTCAACTGGCATAGTGAACCCTCCAGCTGCCCAACAAGAGTCTGTGGTATACGCCATCTCCAGAAGCAGCAAGTTGTGGTTTAGTGGTTCAGTTCTTTAATGCCAAACAATCTAACTTCACACAGGAAGCCAAAGCAACAATCTAAGTGAATTTAATGTTCACTCAGCAAAAAGCCTAAACTGCCTCACTGAAGTCATGTTGATTTATTGCCAAAATCAAGTTGTTCCCATCATAATGAATAATGCTCAATATTTAAGTACAGGTAAACAGAAGCATCCTAAATGTTCTGGCATTGTTAATGCATCCTATATGGTCATTTTATTTGAAATAATAAAATCTTTAAAACTTCTATAAAAAGCAAGTGTTGCCAGCCTGTCTTGTTAATTTCACTTATAAATCTTTGTGATATTGTTCTGATTTCTTAGGTTTCCAACTCATCTAATGAATTGTGATAATTAGCCCATGGTTTCTTAATCAGATTATTGTACTATAATTGGGGGGATTCTTCTAAACACCTCCATACCAATGGCTCATAGCAGTTTGAAAACAGAACTTCGCTACTGGTTTTAGAAACATCCTTTGTGTGGGCAGAACAAAATCATGAAGGCATGCTGAACAGTATAGAGTAAGTATAGATATTTTCCATCTGAGTATTGTCTTCCACCACTGTTTGTGGCCCTGTAACCTTTTTCTGTTTCCAAACTATCCAGCAGCCCTCAAGTACACCCAGCTGGTTGAAGAATGGGACTTAATGTGCAAAAAGATTTGAATTGGACTTTATGCTTTGTCCAGAAGGAAAGTATTGTGACAATGCCCTTCCTGTAGCTCTAGGGAAGCCAAAGTGTTATAGCAGTACTTTGTAATTTCCCTTCATGAATTATTATGTGCTCTTTCTACATATAGACAGGTATTTAATATATTCTGTTCCTATAATAAAGAATTGTTACAAAGATCTTTTTCCTTTTTTTTCCCTCTGATTTCTAATTGTAACTCTAGCCAAAGGCGTTCACCTGAAATACCCATACATTTTTAATCTACAAATGTAGTGTAAAGACTTTTGTGTTCTTGGGAAACTATAAAAATATGTTCAGTCACCTGCAGCAGTAAGAGGAGGTAATTTTTCCAGCTGATGGTCCAAGCATGTCTCTTGCACCTAGATACGACACATTCCTTCCTTCACAAGTTACATCCCATGAACTGAGGTGACAAGAAACCCTTAGAATGCCTCGATACTATTGCAGATATTCCTTCTATTTCAGGGTATTTCTAGAAGCTGATTTTGTGGCCACTTTCAGCCACTTGGATGCTGCAAAGGAGGTGTAATGCAAGAGAGAATCTGGCCTGGTTTTTGTGTCTTTGGGACATAAAATATTCCCCTCACATACAATTAGTTTCTTGGTAGCTACCTCATAATTTTTGATCAAGTAATTGGGAAGAACTTTTATACTGTATTATATATAATATAGTTATTGAATTTCCAGCTGACTGTTTCATTTTTTCGTTACACCTTAGTAATTTTTCTTAGAGCATTTGTTTTGTTTTTCTTCCAATGTTAAGTCTATAAAATGTCTATAAAATTATGTGCAGTCTCTGTGAACCAGTGTTTTCACTGTTTAGGAATCGCTATTTTGGGTGTTTCCTGGTTTTCTCCAGGTTCCCTTATAAATATTTTTCCTCAGTCTTCTCATCACTGAGTTATTATAGCTGCATCTCACCATAAAAACTTTTAATTTTAAACTATGAGTGAGTTGAGCTGCTGCTTCTTAATTTCGGAAATTACTTCTGCTGACTTTACTGTTTTGGTAACTGCCATCATTTTATTCAAGTTGAAAATGCCTATATGAACAACAGCTCTGTCATCTTCCTGTGAAGCCTGACCTCACTTCCTGAGATCGTGCAATTTCTTTATCCACAGGTTCTGCAAGGAGTTCACTGTTCAGCCAAACTTGCCTTCCGTCCTCTTTGCTTGACTTATGACATAAATTAAATTAATATAAGAACACTATTCTTCAAGACAGACACGGTTAAAAAATTCGTTCCCAAAACTGTGAAAGTCAAATGGTCTTTTGTCGCAAAATCAAATCAAGTGTTTTGACATAGTAATAATCAGGGAGGAATTTATTTACTTTCTTTGCAAATTTAGCTATATTTTATCATAAAATTGCATCTTTATTTTGTGCTTTAGTCAGGTTATATCTTTTTGAAAATTCAAGAGTCAAATCCCATAATTATATAGATATTTGAAAATATTATTTATCTGGGAAATGAATTGGGAGTTAACAATTTGTATTGGTTTTTGCTGGGTTAGAATTAATGTTATTCAGAGTGGCAGGTACAGGGCTGTGTTTCAGATTTGTTCTGAACACAGAGTTCATATTACAAAGATGTTTTTATTGTTGCTGAGCAGGGATTGCACTGAGCCAAGGCCTTTCCTGCTTTTCACATGGCGATGCTGGTGAGGACACTGGGGCTGCCTGGGAGGCTGGGAGGGGACACAGCTGAAACAGGTGACCCCAAACTGACCAAAGGGATATTCCAGACCTTGTGACATCAGGCTCAGTGTATAAAGCAGGGGGAAGAAGGAGGGAGGAGGGGATGTTGGACTGATGGGGTTTGACCTCCCAAGTCACCATCAGTGTGATGGGGCCCTGCCCTGCTGGGGATGGCTGAACACCTGCCCAACCATGGGAAGCAGGGAATTCATTCCTTGTGTTGCTTTACTTGTGTGCCTGGCTTTTGCTTTCTCTATTGAACTGTCTGTATCTCAACTCGTGAGCTGTGGAGCTCTTACTCTTCTGATTTCTCCCTGGCCCTGCTGGTGGGGCATTGAGGGCATGCATGGGGCTTTGCTGCTGGGGTTAAACCCCAACACAATTTCACTTATCTTAAGGAGTTTAGAAAAATCTTTCTGAGTGTTGTGAAGTCCTAAAATATCATGTATTATGATAAAGTAGGATGGGAATCTTGCTTGTGAATTATTGTCAAAGTAGCCAGGTCTGCCTACAGCTTGAGAGGCAGAGGGTCAGACTCCACTGACTAGTAATTAGTAATTTACACAGCCTCAAACACCAGCCTCACTGCCACTGTCTCAAATGTCTACAAGGCACCTTATATTCCTCATTTCTCACATCTAAATGAAAGCACAAACACATATATGTTGCTTTGCTGCTAAAATATTCCTACACTTCCGCCATAATGATTCATAGAAAAAATCCAGTTAGCAAATCAGAAAGTAATTACTTTACATCAATTGTCTAACAACAAACAAATCACCCTCTTATATCTAGAAATAAAAAGCAGCCCTATTCTTTGCGAAAAAAATTTGTACTGACATCTAAAGGAACACTAACCCAAAAAGGTTCCTTACAGTACCGATACCACTGAAGCTAAAAGAAAAAGTCAATATCATATGCCCATGAATAAATGGTTTCAGGTAAGTAGAATTTAAAAATCAAACCTTTGAAGGTAGGGTTTAACTCTTAAAAAACTTTAACAAATTGGCATTGACTTCATGTTTAAATAGTGTACACATTAATGGAGTATCATGTGCTATGCAAATCTGTTCCTCATTTCCAGTGGTATTTGATGGGTTTAATAAGCAAGTGCTCAAGTTACACTGACAGTCAAGGTGCAGTGCTATGATGCTTTTTGCATTGCAGAAAGGTCAGTAGGAAAAATTTCATGTTTCTGTACATGATGCCCTAGTGCCTTTGGAAGGACTGGCAGTCTGGCCTCTATAGTGCCAGGAATTGAGCTGCTTGCAGTGTGAACTTGAATCAGGGGAGGTAAAATGCTTTCACAGAGGGCAGTTGTGAAGCTATTTGCAGAAGCAATATTATCTCAGTCACATGTTACTTATCCATTTACCCTCGGTGAGAAGAAAGACCTAATAGGATGGATCCTTCAGCATTACGCGAAATGAGTTTCTGCATTGCAAAGACAAACAATACTTCTGCAGTGGAATGTCAGCTTCAGCCCCCCACTCCCATACTAGAGATTGCAAACAAGGCAGTTATGGTGCAGCACTTTGCTTGTCAGTGCTTTCTTCCTAGCAGGTTAATAGTCACTTGTCCCAGTCGGTGGCTTGGTCATGCTTCTCTGTTGATGGATAATGAAGATATTGCCAGGGGTCACACTGGCCTCAAAAACCCTCAAATAGGTGATGCAAAAAGAGGTTTCTCTTTATGTAAGTGAACTAAATGTTTCACAAAAAAATCAACTAGGTGGTTATTTTTCTCTGCTACATGAAGAATGAAAATGTTCCTTTCTCTCTGTTGACTTCTTGTGGATTTTTTTTTATCCCACAAAGATTTCTTGGATTTTATCTGACAATATCTTTTTTTTTCCTTCTTTTCCTATTTTTCCTTAGTAGCTATGATTGTCCTCAGTGCTGTATATCAGAAAAAATAGAATATGTCCCTACTCCTAGGAGTGCTATAGGAAGTGAGATGCAACAGATGGAAAAAGACAGACTGATGGAATGGGGAACACTTTGACAATGCCAGTCAGCCTGACAGTTGGTAGTCTCAGATCATAAGTGTCCTAACAACTGTTGTCAAGCTTCTTGTAGGCACTGCAACAAAGGAAGATTTTAAAGCACATTCTGAAGGAGGAAGATAAGTTTACTTTGCAGCTATTTATTGAAAAATATTATCTTACAGAGGACAGACACACAATTTAACAGTATAGACAATCAAAGTCAGCACCACAAATATTCACTTCTATCTGACTGTCATACACAAGTTTATGCAGCCATGCATCTTATTTTACATTAGCCAAGTGAAATTCACAATCTGTGTTTTAGAAAAGCTTATATGAATGTGAGATCCCTTCTTTCACTCTTCGGGGGAAATTCCCTTACTGGCATATTTTTTTAAGTCTTGGTAGCAAAAGAAAATGTTAAATTTTGCATTCCCTTTTCAGCATGGTAAGAATGCATTAGTTCAAGAGCAGTCAAAAATTTACATATCTTCCCATTTTACAGGCGGTGATGTGAGAATAAAGAAGTCATGCATCATATTCGGTGTGGGGGGAAATTAGCAACTTACAGTGTGTGAGTTCAACACACCTCTGGGGTGGTGGAATTTCAACACTGGAGTTGGTAGGAGGCTTAGGTATTAAGGTTTTTGGATAAGGAGGGAAGGGGTTTCCTCCTCAGTAAAACTGGACTTCAAAACCTGATGGATGCACAGGCGTAATCTCCTAAACCAAGGAACCAAGAGGAGAGAAATTGGAGTGTATTTACAATTATACTGTGCTGTATAAGCCTATATTTCTATTTTTATTGTGAACAATATTCTCTTCTTTGAATTACCACTGAAATTTCCTGAAAAAAAACATTTTCTAAAGCACCAAAACAATGGCAAATTGACCGGGTAGTGCTCACAATGAACTAAAAAAAATCTGTATATTCAGTAAATAGGGAATGTCACTGTAACAACTTCAGTTTGAAAATTACCCTGCTTTGTGGAAGCTTCAACTTCCCAAATACAAACCAACTAAGCTTGATTTTGAAATATGCAGGTTGTGGTGCTTGTGTAAATAACTGCAGATATTTCATCACTGCATGATTAAGTGTTAGTCTGATACTTGTGATTGCACACACACATGCACATGGAGAGAGGGGGAGAGAGAGAGAAAGGAATACATACCAACAATGAGAGACTCTAACTTCAGAGCCCTTAACAGGTTTGTACGGAGGGAAGGAAACGGTAAGAAAAAAGGAAATATGCAGTCCTTTTTATGGTGGCCTATAGAAAATAGAAAATGGCAAAACTTCTTTAACCAATTTGCTCTCTCCACAAATGCCCAGTCTTTGTCAATTCTAACATATTTTGTACTTGACTATTCTCACATGGTTTCTTTTCAGACCGGTCTTTAATATGCTCTTGAAATCTGTTACCCTGCTATTACCAATGCCTTATTATTTCATGAAGCAGTTTTCATTCTGTACATCAGACACTACAGAAAGGGCTTAAATACATATCCACAGCTCCTAGATCTCACAGTCACCTCCACCTAAATGTATAAAACCATCTTGAAAATTCTGTTTTCATGGGTTTTCTTTCTTCTAAAGCTCTAATCTGCATTACCAGGGGAAGGGCTTTTGGCAGGGTGGGTAGAGGCACTCTGCCTACTGACAAGTGTTCAGGGTGGGGTTGTTCATTATCTAGTTCTACACTTGGTGTGCTAATAAGCATCACACTTGCACTAGCTGGTGTGTAGAAGGGAGAGATTTGGTCATTCCTTTTCATTTCTTGCCTCTTCAGAGCATGACAGGAAGAGCTTCATCTGTCCTGTTTTTCCTCTTCCGTTAGATCTGAAATTCGTACAAAGTCAGAGAGCCTGCCCCAGGTCTTTCAGTTGTAATTTAGCTCAAATCATGCCTGCCTTCCTGACACAGCCATTGGTCTGTGTCTCCAGGACCTATACCTACTGCTCCAGCAGGAATTCCACCCTGCAAGACCACTCAGACAAGATCTTGTTGCATGTTGTTAGCAGAATACCTTATTTTCCATCTCTTCCCCAGCTAATAGAGCTTTGCTGTGTGACTCGCATTTCACTCCAAAGCATTGGAAGACCTGGATTTGCAGTATTTTGCTGACTTTTGAGGGAAAGGCTGGTTACCTAACTCACCTAAAATATGTTCCTTATATATTCTTATGGTCTCATCTCTAACATTTCAGAAAATCATATTGCTTTGAATAAAATAGGCAGAAAGGGGAGTAGCTGATTACTTGTAAAGTTCTAAATCAGTTTGGTGGGAAAATACTGGGAAAGCCTTGATGACTTTGTCTTTCCTCTGAGTTCTCATATGCCTCAAGGAATACTGCAGAAATGTAATAAGGCAAACAACTTTTAAAATTCTTTAAAACCTATCCTATACTAAACCTATACTAACCTATACTAAAATGTATGTACGTTTTTCACTGGAAATTTGACTCTAAAATATTTTATGTCTGACGTAATTTCTTATCTTCTAAAAACATATATTGGTTCATGATCAATGGATATTGAATACTAAAATTAGAGTAGCATTCAGATATATAGAATATGTGATGATATTGCTGTAGACAGAGGCCTGGAGATTTCTGAGCTCTCCTCTCTGATCTGTTATCAGCTTGACTCTATATACTTTCTCATTTAGAGAATGTTTACTTAGAACTATTATAAAATTAACTCATTTTGCTGAGTACATTTCTTGTAAGGAATAACTAGTTTGAATAAACAACAGCTTTCTTTTCTATTCTGTTTCCTACTCTCACTATTCAGAAGGATGATTTGTCAATATATATGGGGAGGTTGTTCCAAATGATTTTGCTTAATTTGTCATTATGCTTGTTGTGCGCATGCTGTAGCACATTTTTTGTGAGCATTTCCTAGTTTTAAGTTCTGTGGGTTTGTTTTTACTGCATAAAACTCCTTGTAAAGATGGCAAGACTTCTGATTTTCTTCTTTTACTGAGTACATCTCCTACTGTCTAACATCATACTGAAAATATTCATAGCTATTGCAGGATCTTTATTGGTCACATATGATCTGTTTCCCAATGTTTGCATACAGTTGATAATTTCTCTGTATAATTCTGTGTTCTGATTATTTGTTAATATATGCTTCAGTGGTCACAAAGGATACAATGACAAGCATAATAAATGTGGCAAGTTTTCAGATAATTTTCAAAAATGTATTCACCCTCTCCTAATTACTGAAGGTCTTGTTCCAAGAATTGTTCTTGGTGCTTCACTGCTTCAGTTATAGTTATATTTGTAGGTCTGAAGCAAAAACACCTGCAGCTTCTCTCAGAAATACAATTTTGAGAACAATCTGAATTCATTTGCTATTAGACATTCAGCTGCCTGCTTCCCTCCATGAACCACTCATTTGAACTACAATAATCACATAGTAATCAAAATCTCCTATTGAGACAAAGACAAATGTAAATACTGAAATAGTGTATGACACCTCAGTTCCATTTCACTATTGAAATGGATTGTGTATTAGAGTTTCCCCTGGTTAGAATTATTTCTATTCTTTTATGGAAATTACAATGAGTCTACATTGGTAAAAAACTGCACACTGGCAAAATGTCACATTTTTTGCATTATTGGGAGATTTTCATTAGTTCTGAATCATATAAAACAATAAATGCTAACTTAATTGCTAGGAAACTGCAAATGTTCCCTGGAGAATTCAAGTCACACTCATTCTGTGGCATATCTCCATGGATATTTCAATTACGGACATTATTGCAGCCTTTAAAAAAATAGATGTTTTGCCATACTACTGTTTTTTTAGTTCTTCTTTCTTAAATTATTTATTTTTATTCAGACAGTGCTGAGGGTATTTGCCTTTTGAAATAATTCAATTGCTGCTTTGAGGACTTTAGAAATAGCTATAGTTTTGGCTCCTTTATCTAAGTCAAAATATATGTAGTAGTTTTCAGATGTTGACGTGATTATTTAAAAAACCATGATGGGTTCAGATTCACAGCATGGATTTAACAGAAGTATTTTGAAGGTATTTCCAAGCAGACGCCATGCACAATGTCATTCTTATAGAGGATTGCTTTAGGTGGCCATCTAGTGGTGCAAGTTCGGTTGCTGGAAGAAAAGGAGAAACTGATCCTTGTGTTCCTTCAGGTAAGGTTGAAATGGTGTGAAATCATCTCAAGATATACATACTTCAGCCAAAAGGAAATAACCCTAGATGAATATTCAAAAGAAAAAATAATAATATTTACATACATACCCAATATTGTCATGAGTTTTCTAGATTAAATAATTTTTACTGCTTATCTACTATAAATTAAACGTTCTTTTTATCACGACTGTTTTCTAGTTTTTCATAATGTCTAGCATAAATATTAAAAACCAGATGGAATTTCGTGTTCAAATTTGGCATACTTGCTTTTTACTTTTGGTGTACATTCATGGAGGCTTAAAATTTCAAAAATTTGGTCCTAGATGTTCTGGACAGCAGAAATAAAGTCTGTTCTTAGATCCATATGGTCTCTTGCATCCCACAATAGATTTCTGTTGTCTTATAAGTTAATTTAGCACCACAGAAAAATTTTATTTGCAGCTTCCTTAACAGCAGCCACTTTTGAGAGTGGCACAAGCCAGTCCCACGGATTTGTTCACACTCAGCCAGTTTTGCTTATACACAAATGAGAAAAGATGCAAGAATAGCAAGATTAACTCTGTAAAGTGAAATCACTCTTTCACAGTAACCAAGGAGGCTGTAGGCACTGCTTCCCCAACAAAACTATAAAATCTTGGATGTGTTGTAAAACATTGATTTTTTTTCCTTGAAACACTGTGATGAAGAGACAAGAGGGCTGGACTTCATGTGTGTAAATCATACAATTTTAAAAGTCAACAAATTTCTTCTTCCTGTAGAATTTTTTTATTAAGAGAGAAGTGTGTGATTGTTCACCTGGGATTCCACAACTGCTGCTGATTTTATTAGAGGGATTGCTCACACAGGTCAGAAATAAGAAAAGCTGCCAGCCTTTAAGACAAGTAACTATGTTGTAGTGTTACATGTGTTAGGTCTGTGCTATGCAGAGGGAAAAGCTGCCTAGAGAAAGAGTCTAGCTTTGGCTTTCATGGTCCTTGAGGAACAACTCACTGCAACAACAACGTCAGGCCTTTGTGAAAATGAAGAAGTTGAGAGCGAGTTTTATAAGGGTGAAAGGGAGGAGAGCTGCAGTTTTCCCAGGTGGAGAACTGTGGTTTTCTGCCTGGGAGGAGAGTTCACAAGGAACAGCATAATCACATAGAAGGTGGAAGGCAGAGTTTTAGTAGCAAGGGTCCTTTCATCCCCATTTCAGTCATCGTCCACAAGCACCCATGCTGCAGGCCCACTTCTGGGTGAGATCATCTAGGAGCTGCATGTGTGTCACTGCCCATCATTGTGTGAAAGCCTCATGTGATAAAAACCAGCTTTTTTTTTTTTTTTTAACTTGGATCTATCAGTGCCTTGAAGGAAAGAGAAGAAATAACAGGAATGCCTGGTGATGCCCTTTAAGAAGAAAGGCTACTTGGAAGAAAGTTCAGTTTGCTCCTTTTTGGGAGTCCAGAACAGATGCTATGCAGTTGGGTCCTGACAGGTCCAGGGTAGGGAATCATTAAGACAGATGGGGAGAATCAGATAGCAGCTGTTGTGTACAGCCTGTTATCCCCCAAGCACTGTCAGGTTTATGAACAGAAATCCGTGTGGTAGCTAACACTGCTGAGGCATGTGGCTTTAACCTTTCCCTCAGAAGGGAAATAGATGCAATCATTCTGAGAGTCTGTGACTGTACAAAGGGATTTGAGACAGTTCTGAAGCCGGTAGGTGAATCAGATTGATAGCACTATGGGACTGAGAGTTCCTGGGGTTCCTGGGTTCGGGTTTTGGGGTGTTTGTTTGTTTGTGTGCTTTGTTGTTGGATGTTTGATTTGGTGGGGGTTTTGTGGTTTGAGGTTTCTTGGGGAGGAGGGATTCTGTTGTTGTTTGTTTGGGGTTCTTTTTGTGGTTGCTTTGGAGAAGTTCAACTTGGAAGACAAAAGAGTGAGAGTATTCTTACTCATTAGATGTTCCAGAGCTTGAAGCAACCCGGAATCTCAGGATTTATCATTGGGACTCCTTAATGATTAGTGTCACAAACTGTGTTACTTGTCCTGTAGCTTCCATCTCTGGTGCATTTCCTGCTTATGCTTGACAGGACTTTCTTGGTAATCCAAGCAGGACTCTTGCCTCCTTTCCCCAACTTTTTGCTTGTCAAGGTGCATCATTCTTACCCTGAAGGAATCAAACCTTGATTATCATCCAGCTTTCTTGGACCTCTCTTTCATGCAGGGCCTGTTCCCATGGGATTCTTCCTAGAAGATCCCCATTTAGCTCTCCTGAAATGCACACTGAAATCTTACTTGCTGTCATTTCCTTCTCGCGTGATACTGAGCTCCACAAGATCATGGTCACTGCAGCACCCAACCTCCACACCTCCAAGGCCTTACCTTTGTATTAGTATAAGGTCAAGCAGCCCACCATTCCTCATGGGATCCTCTCCTAGCTGTGTCAGGAAGTTGTCATCATGGAGGGAACTCCCGGACTGTTTGTGTGTTATTGTGCTGCTTCTCCAGCAGAGGTCATGGTAGTTAAACTCCCCCACAAGGACCAATGCCTGTGACTGTGAGGATGCTTCAAGCTGCCTGTAGAAGGTCCCCCTTCCTCCTCCTGATCAGGCAGCACAGAGCAAACACCCACAATGTTGTCACCCTGCCCTGGGTTCTCTGGCTGCCTTCCGGATTTAGATCAAGACAGTGGAGATGATAACTAGTCTCCTGTGAAATGTGCTACAGGAGCTTAATGACTGCAGTCAGCCAGAAGCCATGGTAACGTGCCTTCATATATAAAGATGGTATATTGTCTCCTGGAACTGCTGCGATTCAGTAGTAATTCTTTAAGAAGCGTGATCCTTCCTGGCTCAGCAGTGCTACACCTTTTGTCACTTTATTCTCATTGACTGGAGTCCCAAAGTTGCCTTAACAGAAAACACAACCCTGTGGCACACCAAAATATGTCTTTGGCAATGCTTTTGTTTACTCTCTGAATGTTCAACAGTTCTCCTGAGAAGAAAATGGAGTTTTTTGGCTTCTTGCTCTGTAGTATCTTTTGGCTACACAAGAGCAAAGTACGTCAGTAGAAGAGAAAGCATTAAAGAATGTAGCAGATGTGTACCTGGCTGGAAGCAAAGGAAATGTCTGTTACTAAGTATTATTGTCGTAACTGTGGTACAACCAACTATGTAATAATTACATATATGCATTCTCCAAAACCACTACTGGAGGTTTAACCTGAACATTTATGGTGATACTTTATTCTGTACTGCAACTCTAAAAAACACTAGCAGAAAAATGTGATCTAATTTTGTAAGATCTAGAGCACAAACCATAAAGGCTCCTTCCACACACTGAGCTACCCCATTATAATTACAAAAATGAGGACAAAGTTTGAACCTTTCTTGGCACAGTTTGCATTATTTGTTCTTTCTGGGCATGGGCTGGGTTTTTTAATCTATATCTCATATTGTGTTGCTCTTTACTAACTGCTCTTTACATTTATAATGCCATTTCTTTTTACATTATATTCTTTAAGATAGCTCTCCCTCACTAATCTAAATAACTGCCTCTGTTAAAATATTACTGCTCTAAGTAAAATGAATAGTATGCTGATTAGAATAATTCATTATAATGCCAGAACAAAAGGGAGCATAACCTTTTACAGTCTGAAGTAAAAGCAGCAATGACTTTTTTGACTCTTTCTTGACTACCTCTGCTCTAGCAAGGCTTCCCCCTGACTCACTTCAACAGCACTGCAGAACAAATGTGCCTTTGGTGCCTGGCAAACATGTGAAGGTCCAGGCTTTGCAACCCACATAAGGCTGAGTAGCTGCTGAGAGTTAGCAAATACTGGCTGTCTATACTGAAATACTCATGGTGAAGAACACCATAATCTAGTTTCATGATAATTAAGTTAAAATAATTAGGAAGTGGGAAAGGTGATTTTTCTGGCTGTGCTTCACTTGCACAGCCAGGGAGCTCGGTGGCATCTTAGGATGGGAAAGATGTGTGCCAAGGTAAGGTTGCACCTGCATGCTTGAAATCAGAAAGCTGAACGAGAAACTTCCCTACCTGAGTGACAGTGTTGAGTTTCCACCGTCCTGAGTTGTGCCGAGTGTAGCCATTAACTGCAATCTTGTAAAACTTCCACTGACGTGTTCTGGATAATGGTTAAATATAAGAAATCCCATGCAATAAATTAAAAATGAAATGGTTTCACAGAAAGACTCCTTATTCATTATATGTTACAGTTATGACACACTCAACCATAGATCTTGAAATGGTGCTTTATGCTACTTTGTCTGATCCTTCTCTGACTTTTGCTGGCTGAGTCATTTCAGTGAAGTGTCTCCGTTGCCCATCACCAGCTGATCAGCACATAGCTGGGATGGTGGACTCAGGTGGGTACAGTGCGCATGGCTGCTCTTCACTTAAGTGTCGTTATAGATCTAAGAAAGATTTGCTGACTTGTGAAGAAATGGAAACTGTATTACCATTTTCTTTCAGCACTTGCAACATTAAAGTAATGCTGCTTCTCTAGTAGTTTCCACTGTGATTTATCTAGAACAAAGATGATTTTGAATTGAAGAGCCAAAGACAAGACAGAAAAGAGACAAAAGGGAGAATGAGATGCTGGGAAAAATTCAATTCTTCCAGTGACATACTTTGCCCTGTGACATGTCTCTGCTGACTCTGCTTTTGTATGCTTGTTGTAAAAATGCCCAACAGACAATTCATTTAACTGGATGAATGATTTTAGACTGTTACACTTGAAACTGAAGAAAAACCAAGCAAAAATGTCAGCTTGGATATTGTCAGGGCACAGTGTGAGACAGATGTCCCAGGAAAAGTGGGCCTTCCCAGGGCGGGCAGGACAGGGGGTGATGGGGCAGGCCCTGGATGGAGATGACCTGCCCTGCCCATCCCAAAGGGAAAATTGGACTCTAAACAGAATATTGCTACCCAGGCCACCAAAACCGTAAGGGAGGGAAACCTCACTTTCTGTTTGTTTATCTTGGCATAATGGCTTTGGTTCTTAACTTAGAAAAAATGACAGGTTGTGGCCACTGTGTTCCTGTTAACAGTTAGGGACAGGTCACTTTGCATGTGATGGATGTTTTAAAATTACTAATTTTAATTAAAATTGCATTAGTGCAGCTGGAGAAGAATGAGGAATCTACTCAGAAGATAAATGAATATGGCAGTTAATTAAAGATATATAGTTTCCACTTGAAGCCATTCTATGACTTTAAGGAGGAATTGTAGGTGAGGGGGAGGTAAGCTTGAAGAAGCATAGGGAAAGAATTTTGAAAAAGCAAAAAATACAATTTCTGAGTTGTGTAATGGAGGGGGATTGCAAACTACAGCACAGGTCCACTGAGGAAAGTCTTCATATGTATCTCAGTGACATCAGAGTTCAGAGGTAGGTATTGCATTGCTTTACACAGCTTAGCTTAATGAAGGGGAGGGAAGGCAATTTGGCAAAAAGTGAGAAGGAAAAGCTGTTGAAGTAAAACAGCATGAGAGGAACTTCATGGAAGATCCACTGTACTATGTACAGATCCTCTGCCCACAAGTCAACAGACATTATACTAATTAATTAAAAAACAGCAGGATCAAAGACTCTGTTGTTGTATCAGCCAGGCAGAACTATGTGCATATTATCTCTGTCAAAGAAAAATATCCTGAGCACGGTCATCCAACTAAACAAATTACCTATTAGTCACTTGGAAGTCAGAAAATTGAGGTAAGCCCACCAAAGACATGTCACGTAGAAAGACAGTAATCCAAAAAAATGGATCCTTTCCTCTCGCTTCAAGTTTTCAGACCCAAAATTAATTGCAGAAAGTTAACTTTTTGTAGATATTTCTAGCGTTTTTTATGACCTGGGTGCTGGCTTGGGTACATTCTGCTGCCAGACACTGAGATGTTGAAAGTCTGGAAAGAAACACCACTTGTTTCTTTCTGTGTTGGAGACACTGCAGGCCAATGGGCCCTGTCTGAAGTTTATCTGTGCTCTGCAGGTACACAGCTCATGGCTGAAAAGGAACTGGTGACAATTTTTACTTCTTTGTGACGTCAGGATCTATCAAGCAAAAGGTCAGTGGGGTTTCTTGCTTTGGTTTGGTTTTCTTTTTCTCATTCTTGCAGAATATCTTAAAGAACAAAACCACATACTACAGAAGAGAACCAAAATAAGCCAAGCAGATTTTTGTTTGGCTAGCATGAAAAATTAGTAAAAAGAAATTATCTTTTCCTCTTGTTTGTTTGTTTGTTTGGGGTTTTTATCAACCTCTTAGTTTTGTCATGTGTTTGAGGGAAGAAAAGTTGACAAATTTTACGCTGTCAGCAGAACATACACCAGACACACGTGCACATCAGGCAGCACAGAAACAGCTATATGTGTGGGAGAGGAAAATGCACTACCCATCTGACTACAGGATTTCATTTATTCAGGACTTTTTTAAGTGCAAAGAGTATTTAATATTTGACTGAAGGGGGCCTTTCCTTTCCTTTCCTTTCCTTTCCTTTCCTTTCCTTTCCTTTCC